>NC_071639.1:8729547-9045683 GCF_014839835.1 Dryobates pubescens | reverse complement strand
ACATATACTCTCAGGTGCTGGCTCAGAAAATATGTCAAAACAGCCTCAACAATAGCAGGTCTTTCAAACTACCCCATGTCAGAGGAACCATTCCTGTGGTCCTGCTGGGATTCCAGGAGCAAAACTCTTACATGAGTACACATATCCCAGGCAAACAGCAATTCCCTGCTGCAAGATGACTGTTCCCTTTTCTCTCTGCTTCTCCACAGTTGCCTGTTGATAAGAAGCTTGTCCCATGGAGAAGATGTCAGGCTTCTGCCCAGTTTGCCCACACTCCCAGGCCACCAGGTAGCTGGTCCCCTCTGATCTCTTGTGCAGGGTAGTTGGACCCCAGGAGAGAGTGTTTCCTTGCACTTGGACACCTTGAGACCCCTGGGGGCTCCCTGTGCTATTTATATATCAGGCAGCAGATCACGGCACAGATCCTTAAGCTAGTACTACATCATCACTGGCACTAAGCATCATTCCACCCACCTTATCCCTAAGGATACCATCCACATCAGTTTTCACAGTGCCCAGCTATGGGCTTTATTCACAGTGCTGGGTGAAGAACAGGGCTGGTCAAAAGAAAGCAACACGCCATGAGCATTCACACTCCTTGTCCTCAATGCTCACAGCTCTACCAAGACACACTGAAGAAACCAGTTGTAGAACTATGAATGTGTTTGTTTCTTTGATGCACCAGGAAAAAAAAAATAAAAGGGGGGGGGGGGAGGAAATAAATCTCTTTTGTCTCTTAGAATGCTAACAGTTTCTTTCCATCTATAGAAATAACAAATGTCTGCTTTGAAATTAAGTCTGTCAGCTGAATATTAATGGAAAGCACTTCTGCAGACTAAATACTAGTTTGCAGAAGGTTTAAAAAAAAATAGAAGAAGAAAAAGGGAAATTAAGCCATCCACCCAGTCTTCTTCTGGCAAGAAGAGACTGTTCTGCCCAGGGCTGCTCCTTCTCAGGTCACTGAGGGAGCCAGTCCCTGCACATGGAGCTTCCCTTGGTATTGCGGACTCTGTAAAGATGTAAACGGTGCACAACAAGAACAGCTGCTGGGCTTATCTTTGACCAAACAGAAGATAATGCAATTGAGTTTGCTTTTGGCCAGGGAAGGTCTAGCCTAACGCTTTAGATAAAAATGCAGATCAGGTTGTTCAACACCAGCTTAATACCTGGATTTCCAGAGCAAGCTCCAGCTGCCACCTTACTGCATTCCCATACACTTCCCTGCAGCATCCCAGCATCCAACCTTGATGCCTGCCATGCTGTGAGAATGCCACAGCCCCTCCTGCTTGTAGCTGTCTCAGGTTGCAGCTTAGAAAGGGTAAACTCATTTCACCAACAACCTCTGTTCAGGGTTATCATTTTTACCACCACAGCCTTCCCTTGCCAGCTAACAGAAGTAATGGAGCTGAGACCTCTGCTGTGACTGGGAGTGCTTTGAAATCTACCAACCATCTGCCTTATAGGAAGGCAGATCTGTTTGAAATTCCCATGGAAGAACAATAGTATTATTACTGCTAATTAATAGTGGGCAAGGACACAAACTCATTCCAAATCAAATCAAGTTCCAATCAAGAAAAGAAAAGTCAACTGTGATTTCTAATTTATTGCATTTTAAAACCAGTCAGTCAGCTTTTGTATGTTTGGGTTTGTGGGTTTTTTATCCACAGAATCTAGCAGCTTACTGATCCTTGTCTTTCTAGCAAGAGTGAGATTGAAGCAGAACTGTGGAGTGGTGTTGTTGTTATTGTTGCTTTTTCTTTCTTTTTTTTTTTTTCCCTTTAAATGGAATTGACTTTTTAAAAGGAAGATCTATTTTAATTAGAATTGTACAACAAGATTTGTCAAGCTCCCCTTCCTCTGGAAGTTTATTATGAAGCTATGTGGAGAGAAAGATGCTCTGTGTGTTTACTCTCTCCCAGAGGGCTAGCTGAAGTTAAAATGAACCTTTGTGCCTGCTAGCACACACAGACCCCATGGGCCTCCTAAATTCCTGCTCAGCAAAAGCTGCATCACACTCAAAAAAAGGAAAATATGGCTTTTCTTCAGCATGGCATATTAAGTTTTCCCTGGTTCCCCCTTTCTGAGAATCAGACTCCAACATAACATACATGGATGCTAAAGAGCCCAGATGGCTGGTTCAGCTTTAAATTAATAACATCAGTACTCCAGTGAGATGGGGCATGATACAGTTGTTAAGTTTGTTCACTCCTGTCCCTTCTGTGTGTTACACTAATAGTTTAATTTAGTGCTTTTGGCTGTCCTCTCACTCAAGCTTCAAGAAACTGTTGCTGACAAGCAGATGCTTGTGTTTTGCCACAAACATTCAGAATTAGGGGGGACATTCTACACTGCATCTTGACTCAGATTGTGAGACTTAAACCCTTGGGAAGCTGGAATAGTAGAGCTAAAATATGTAAGTTAGGTCTTTTCATGCCACAGAGAAGAAATATTGCAAAAGACAGAGTTTCCACATTTCTGGGCTCTGGATAGCTCATGGCTGTGTTTCAAAGAGAGGTTAGTAAAGAAAAAGCATGATATGGACCAAGAATTTCCTATCATGCAGGATGAATGAAAGAATCCCAAATAATAAGGATCATGAATCAGTGGAAAGCAATACAACAGGACATGCAGCAGTGCTGAAGGTAAATCTGTAGCCAAGTGAGTCTTTGAAAAAACAAATCAGCATGAAACCAGCCATCCATTGGTAAGGAATGACCATCAAAATCATAGAATCATAGAATCAGTAAGGTTGGAAAAGACCTCAAAGATCATCAAGTCCAACCTGCCACCCAGCACCTCATGACTACTAGACCATGGCAACAAGTGCCACATCCAATCCCCTACTGAACCCCTCCAGGGATGGTGACTCCACCACCTCCCTGGGCAGCGCATTCCAATGGCTAACAGCTCTCGCTGTGAAGAACTTTCTCCTCATGCCGAGCCTAAACTTCCCCTTGTGCAGCTTGAGACTGTGTCCTCTTGTTCTGGTGCTGGTTGCCTGGGAGAAGAGACCAACCTCCACCTGGCTACAACCTACACCCAGGTAGGTGTAGAGAGCAATAAGGTCTCCCCTGAGCCTCCTCTTCTGCAGGCTAAACAACCCCAGCTCCCTCAGCCTCTCCTCATAGGGCTTATGCCTGAGGCCTCTCCCCAGCCTCATTGCCCTTCCCTGGACACATTCAAGAGTCTCAGTGTCCTTCTTAAATTGAAGGGCCGGAACTGGGGTTTCAGTATCAGAATACAAAAACTCTGGATAAAGACACACTATATTATCAGCAAAGAAACATGGCTACATTTCATTGAGACTGAACAATCCAAATTATGTCTTGGGCAGAACCAACACCAAACCCTTTGGGACTTAATGGAAAGAGTGACTTACACTGGTAAGTACAATAACAGAGCAGTACAATAACAGAGAGGTCTTCCCATTACCTAGGATCCCAGATATTTGTCCCTGTTTACAATATGCATTATTATTTCTCTCATTATTTCATCTTCTTCCCAAAGAACAGTTAAAGTTGTTTTGGAATTAATGTCCCTCTCTTCTTTCCTGCTTTATTCTAAATATGAGGAAAGCCAGGAACTGGCTTTGGTGTGTATTGCGTTCCAGCATTCCTGATCAGGTGATGTTTCTCTGCTCCCATGGGACAATATCATGCAGGAGGGTCTGTAACCACTGCAGCTCCAAGATCCACCATCCCAAGCACACTTTTTCTTTCTGAAGAATAAACCTGTCAGCAACTGCTCTTCTCAATCATTGCTTTTAGGGGAGGAGAAAAACTCACTATATTCTTCTTGCACTCTCCATGTTTTCTCTAACTAAATTATATTTGCCACTGTAAAAGACCTATTGATTAATTTCATAGATCTTTTGTTCTTTCTGCAGATTAATATCTTACTTTTTACCTTACTTTCTTGTCCAGTATTCACTTCAGTGTTTAAGCATTCCCAGCATCCCAACATTCTGAAAGCTTTACAGCATTTCTTAAGCTTTCCATTCTTTTGTCCTTTCTGTATCAGCCTGGGCAAGGGTGAAATCGCACAAGCCCTCAGCAACCAACAGCCACTAACAGGTCCCGTTTCCCCTAGGGTGGTATCTGGTGCAAAGATGACAAGTGCCAAAAGGATTTGTCTGTCACTCAGGCAACTGACATCAGGATAGCTGGGCTAAAAATTGACTCCAAACCCCAGCAGGGCTGGGTAAGAATATATACGATTTTCTTCTGTCTTTAGCAGAAAAAAATCTGACAGCATTTCTTGATTCTCGTCTCCCCTTCAGCTAGAGCCTAGGGAAGTCAGTCTGGGTGTGATGCTGCAATAAATCCTGAGGATTCCAGCAGAGGCAACGAGAAGACAACTAATCTACCATTGTGATAATGTAGTGGGCAAAGTGACTGGGTAGGAGAAACAGGACATAATGCTTAATGATACAAGTTCTCCTCGGTCAGTGCCCTAAATGTCAGAAGTCTCACCAGACAATTTAATAGACACAGCAATCTGCCTTCAGAGCCACCCAGTGGAAAGTCACATTCCCCTAGATGTTAGCCTTAAATTACAGTCTCACAATGTGCACTCTTCACACTGCACTGCATATTTCGACTTTGGAACAGTTTCCCATCTGCATAGAGCAATTTGCTTGTTGATGTTTCGACATGACTGACATAATTCAACAATCTGGCTTGTTAGGTTGCTTTGTAACCATGTAAAACTCTGACAATTATTATCCCAGCTGAGTGGGGACATGCTTCCTGTGACACAGTAAACAAATGTAGCAAAGGAGGCCTTTTCTTTTTAACCAAATGATTGCTCCAACCCCCTAATGAGAATGTTAACTTATTTCATCAGGGCTGCACCACACCAGGAGCCCTAATGAATCCTGAAGTCACACAGCTCTGTTTCTTGAGCCTGGGGTAGTGTGGCTAGAACTGTACTGCCTGCAGATTTTTTTCTCTCCTCCCATCTTTAGCTGCATGCTGCATTATAATGAACCCATTTGTTATCCTGTCTGCAAAAAGACATTCCTTTGAAATTCCTGAGATTTGGTTTCTGAACCTACCAAACTCCTGTGAGGAGTGCTTCTCCTCATAAATCAGTGCCTCTTAATGGAAAGAACCAGATGAAACAGTGAGTAATGATGGGTTAAAAAATAAGAATAAATCAACCTGTTCATTAACCTGCTTGCACAGTAAATTCTCTGTGCTTTCAAGGCCAGGATTTAAGACAATTCCTCTAAATCAAAGGATCCTTATGAATCCTGTTCTCCAGCTCCCTTCTATAAGTTATGTTTGGGTAGTCAGTGAGCATTTGTAGGGGATACTTTTGAGGTGTTCACAATCCTCAGCACTGACTTATCTGGAGAGAATAACACATGGTGTACCCAGGGGAAAAAATCATTACCTTAGTTTTGGTGCATCTAATTGCAATAAGTCTCTATCACACTCACCATCTACCCTAATTATCTGGGGAATTGGCAGTGTTTAACAATGAAGGAAAGAGCGCTCCAGTGTCCAATTAAGGTTCTCTTTGAGGATTAATAAATCATGTCTCATCAGCCCCACTGACCCAGAGGTGTTACTCCTCACCTTATCACTAATCTTAAAGCAAAATTCTGCAGATCAAGAGCAGCAGAATGGTTGAGTTAATTGTTCCATTAGGCTGTTGAAGTCTTTATAGCCATGTCCAATACTGCACTCTTCCCTGAGCACCTTCACATGCTCTGCCACAGAGCAGAAACCAGCAGAAAGATGGCCACAGCTATTTGATGGCTCAGATTCTACTCCACACCCAGCTGTTTTGGTATAACTATACTACATTGACACACTGAAGCAAGGCACTGAGAAGATGATAAACAGTCAAGAGAAGGTTTAGCACATCTAAATGCAGTTGCAAAAGGAAATAAATTATGTAGTCAATAATGGAAAGAAGTCTTAACAGTTATCTGCCCTGTAAACAATATCCTTGATTAGAAGACATAAGCAATATGGTTTTATTTAAGGGCAAGGATCCAGATATTTCATTGGGAAGAGTTTTTCTCCTTGACAAGCTTACAGTAATCATGGAGAACATGGCAAATTGAGTTAAAATATGCTCTTAACCGGTACAATAAAACAGAAATCACATTTTAGCTGGGTTCCCAGCCTGTATTTCCTTTTGTTTCTATGTAATCAGGCAGGTTAAATTCTTTTGGCGTGAATGTTCCCCAAAAATACTGAGCTCACATTAAAAATCTATTTCATAACCATTGCTTTTCAAACAGTTTCTCCTCCTGATTTAAATTAAGCAGGAATGAAAATGGAATTGTTACCTTTCAGGGCATGGGTCACCTACTTGTGTGTCATTGAACAAATGGGAGAGAGAAAGAGATGGGATCAAAACCAGAATAATTTCATGGGATGGGCAGAGGGAAAAGAGAGGAGGAATGGATTTCTGAAAGGCTTTTGACAGCATTACCTTTATTCCTGGTCACTCAGTATTTACTTCCCCATACCTCTCTCCTTTTCTTCTAAACAAAACACAAACCTCTGCTTTTGCTCTCCCCACTCCATCACCCCCATGAAAGCAATGGGACTCAGAGACACTTCCCTCTTCCAGGAGCAAGAGCCCGTGTTGGATTCAAGGGGACAGAAGCATGTTCTTGAAAGAAAGCAAATGTTAAAGGCAGGTTCAAGTGTTGAATTAGTGTAGAGAAAAATTAATGTTATTCCCCACCCCCTTCTCTTTCCTCCAAAATGTGTTACATATTACATTATTTTCTGAAACTCAGGCACAAGCCTCTTTTACACTCTGAATTCACTCCTGAGTGTAACAGCTGAGCAGACATAGAAAACATTAATGGAATTTGGGTGTAGTGGTTTGGTTTGGTTGGATTTTGGTTTGGTTTGGTTTGGTTGGGTGGCTGTTTTGGTTTGGGTTTTTTGTTCTCATAAAGATATCTCTGGGAGAAAGTGGAGCTCTTGGACAGCTGCTATTTAATCCATATTATTACTCTTTTTTCTTTTTTTTTATGATCTCATCTCAAAGATATTTCAGATAGATTCCTTTTAAAATAAAACCAGATAAGCTATTATCATGTCTACCCTCTCTGTCCTGTGCTGAGAAATAGGACGTATCATTACGCTGACTTCAAAGCATTTCATCTGTAAAAAAAGACAAGTGACTCACACATAAAAGTGTACATTTTATAAAGCACCCAGATTGGATCATTTAAATGATTAATTCAACCAATACTTTTGAGATAAATTGATTTGCCTTTCTTTCCCTACTTATCATCCTCTCTCCCCTTCAACGATTTAGCGTTCAGCCAGATACCACCAGGCATACAGCACTCCCAAGGTCACTCTGCTCTTCTCCTTCAAGCCCCCCCATTAAAGCCTTTTTCTAGCATAAGACTAGGAACAAAACAAAATTAATCCTCCCTTGCCCTCCAGCCTAAGAGGATTCAAACTCGCATATCTCACCTCTCAAGGGACTTGCAACCTCTCCATCTACAAACTGGTGTCTTTACAGATGCACATGCATACATGAATACTCAGGCAGAAGAAGGGCTCTGTGCTGCTCCAAAGAAAATGATTTTATTTTACATGAAATAATACAGGATTGCTTGGGCCAGAGAGCAGAACAGGTTATGACCATAGGGGCAGCGATGAGGGGGCTCATCTGGGAAAGAGATCTGTTTTCTGCCCTTTGCCTCAAAGACTCCTAGCTGTTTAAACTAGTGACTGCTCTGAATGAAAGCCTGAACTGAGCCCTTCCCTTTGCCCTGGCTGGTGAAGTGTGTGAGCCCCCACTTCCCAGGTGACTGGTTAGGTGCAGCAGGAGGAAAAGAGGTCTTCCCTTGTTTACTGCAGCTTGTATCTGCACTGGGGCAGATTCTGGTACTGAGTGTCTGCTAGGTCATCATCTGGTTAGATCACTGCCTTAGCAGGTAGCTCCAAAAGTTTAGCAAGATCTCAGAAAGCTCAGAATTCAGCTACAGCTGTGTTCCTGTTATGCTGTACTGGTGTTAGATTGACTTATCTTCCTGTGGGTTGGAGGCGATGCTAGGGCTATCAGTACCTCTTGTGAGCCAGGCTTAAAGAAAAGTTATGGCACTCCAGTTAAGAGTCCTAACACAAACCAAAGATCCTGCATCCCTAAAGCTGTATCCTCAAACAAGGCAATTCTCCACCCATTTCTCTAGCCATGCCAGATCACAGAGATGTCTTCAGAACATGTCTAAAGCTGGTGTTAAAAGAGTTACAGGACTAAGTATTTCCAACAGCTGGGTTACTCAGCTGAGTTATCAGGATTCAGATCCTTGCTCCAGAACTAATAATTGATCACAAGGCCCTGTTCACACTGACTGAAAAAAATGAATGAATGGATGAGAGAAATATCAAGGGAAAATGTGAAACATCATTGTGTCTACACAGTGTCTATGTCTGTGTCTATAGAAAGAAGGCTTGGCATCTAACCGTAGGGCAAAGTTTGCAGCCAAGAATATCAGGAGGAAGGAGATTTCTGTCTAGTCAGTGGCAGATGCTTCTTTCCACTTAATTTCATTCCTGGATTGTGCAATTCCAAGGTGGAGCACCATGCCAGGAACTGAGGAGCCCAGGACCTACTAGTTAAATCTTCTGTGTATCACTACCTGTATTCTATATGCCTGAGCACCTCAGAGGGTCTAACCTAGAGCCCTTCACTTGTTTAGTTGTTAAAGATGTGCAGAAGTGGTTCTAAAGCTGGCTGAAATCATTCATATTAGATTCAGTTGTTGTGTCCAGAAAAGAAAAGTGTGAGACAGCGCTGGCAATTGTGGTGACAAAACAAAATTGTTTAGTCAAAGAGCATTATTATGAGACAAGTAAAATGTTTGGAAAGTAGTTAATGTCAGATCATTCCAATTCATACATTTAAAAACCAGAGTTATAAAATGCATTCAGCTCATCACTGTTTTGCCTTTCATATTTCTTGTTAATTTTGTTTATTGTAGAATTCCACTGTGTGAATATCTCCACACATTAAGTACAGAGCATAGCAGGGGAATAATTTTATCTTCTCTTGTCTCCCTCTGCCTGAATTTTAATAACAGTAAGTCTGAATGGCTGTGATGTAAAATTAAAAGCAGCATGTCTGACAAACCAGGCAGGATGCATCAGCAGCCTCAGGATTGCCTTGCTTTCCAGATTTGTGGCAAATTGTGCCTAGCTTGTACAGAAGTCACTCTTAGCCTCATTTTTCTTCTCAACAAAAAAAGAGTTCCTACATTTATTGTTCTCATTCTGTTTGGCAACCAAAAAAAGGGGACAAAGAGAGAAGAGAAGAAGAAAAGGGAAAGAGGGAAAGGAAAGGGAAGGGAAGGGAAGGGAAGGGAAGGGAAGGGAAGGGAAGGGAAGGGAAGGGAAGGGAAGGGAAGGGAAGGGAAGGGAAGGGAAGGGAAGGGAAGGGAAAAGGATTAAAAACATGTCTGAGATGATGGAAAATAAAAAGGGAGCCAAGTGTGCATCTCTAATTCAACCACCTTCAGGTCCTCAGCCCAGATAACCAGGTATCCATTTGCAATCCAGTTGCAGCCCTTAATAGAAGGCCAAATTCAATTTGCTGGAGTCTTAAAAATGAACTTTTATTTTAATCAGCTGGAACCTGAACCTCATCAACATGAAATCAATAGGAGTATTTCCACACATTGAATATGCTTGGAGTTACACTTTTGATTTGCCACAGCATTTTCCTAGTTTGGGCCATCTTTTTCTGCCAGTAGCTGAAAGATTGCCAGTTTACTGCTGTGGTAGTTGGTCTGGCTCCCTACACAAGCCAGAACTTCATTTCTCCATTTACTTATTTTCAGTTCAAAATACTTCTTTTGTAAGCCCAGGAAAGTGATAGTTGAGGTGAGGATTTATTTGGGATAGATATAAAGTCAGGAGAAATGTTCTTCTGTAATGGGAAGAGGTGAATAGAGATGGATGAATAGAGAGAGCGAAGCTACCACCATAAATGGAGCAGTATTTCTTCCATCCAGGAGGTAAAGCTAGATGTGGAAGAACACAAAGACTTAATAAGTGCTGATAAAGTAAAAAACCTCTCTCACAAGGCTGCCTGCACACTAAATACAACCCTTCCCTCTGGGTCTCTGTTCATTCCTAGAAGATCAGAGCTCCAGTAGGCTGTGTGCCACATCCAGTTGTCACATCTGAGTGAGGTACAGACAAATAGTTGCCAGATTTGATGGGATACACTGGTGTGAGCTTATTTTGGTTACCAAGAAGGAATCTTTCTTAAAGACCTGGAATAATATTACTTGCTAAGAGATTTGCAAGGCAGAAATTTTGGTTAAAAGAGCCTGATTTCAGTTTGCAATCTTAAAGAAAAATCTAATATTGGTTTTGAAAATGGTGGCTATTGCAGTTTGCAGCTGATTCTTCAAGGCAAATAGAGAGGCAGCTGCTAGATGCATTTTCCTAAACTGCTTTGTGTATCCCTAGCTGAGGATGATACAAACTCACCAAATGGTATGCTTGGATTACCCCTGAGGGATCACATTTCTCTTCTGCTGCCCTTCATTCTAAAGAGTCTCTTGCAAATCTTCTTGCTGTGGGCTCCGTCTTTCTGAAAGGAAACTCTTCCCAGGTCTACTCCATCTGAGTGCACACCTCTCTAGGAATAGCAGCACTCTCTTTCTATTCTTTCCTCGCTGAGTATGATTTCTATTGTTACAGGAACTTATTGCAAGCAAAGATTATTATGTCTTTTTAAAATTGGGTTTACTCTGCTACAAGCTCAGCCCAGCTAGTTGATCTTCTCCAGCATTTAAATTCTTCTCTTTGTAATTTCTTTTTCACCATCTCACAATTTTCTCAGTTAAAGAAACTTTGTCAACATAGTTGCTCTCAGCATGTTGTCCACATTAGCTCAGCAAAAGAAGATAATCTGGTGTCGGGACATACAGAGTCTTGTGGAAAAAAGTCTTACTTCACTTCCTGACAAGCCCAGCAGCACAGCTAACTATTTCCCAAGGGAGGTGGCCTTGCTTTTAAAAAAAAAAGAGAAGAAGAAAAAGGGGAAAAAAAAATCAATATTGACTCTTGACACATTTTCATTTACATCACTGCATGGCTTTCAGTCTGGGCACAAATCAATAGCCAGCTTTTAACACTGCTCAACTAGTTTGTTCTATGTAAAAGAAGAGAGCTGTGCCTCAAGTGGCTTGTTTTTCCCTTTGGGCTCCAGGAAGACTCTCCACCATTATTACTGTGTGATTCTTTGAAATGAAGTTGAGTTTGTTTGACTGCTCTTTCTGTGACTGATCAGAAAAGCTTGAACTGTAATATTAATCACACAAGGTTTTCTTCATCACCACTTACAGTCAATTGACTTTGTACTTAGTGAAAGCATCTCAAGTAGCCAACTCCATGTACCAGAGGGCAAGAAGTCAATAGGAGGAAGAAAGATTTAGTTTCAAAACACACAGAGCACAGCCTGTGGAGCTGCTGCCACATACACACTGGGCACTTTACCATACTGCAGGTGCATTACTATTGCATGTTTTTATTTGCAGGATGAAGGCATCTGCATCACCTCATTTGTTTTTGTTGAATAAGCCTGCTCCTCAGTTGACTGCAGCTTTTCTTTCAGTCTTGGGTTTACAAGGGAAATATGGAAACCTGATGGCTCCTCCAAATTGCACTGGGTCCAGCAAGTATTTAGTTTCAATTCAACTCTCTGCAGATTTCATCAGAGTATTGACCCATGAAGCAGGCACCTTCTGTTTCAGATCTACTGATGACTGTTCCTCAAATGCCAGGCATATGTCATGCCAATCCTACCACCCATATGCTTCACAAATGCCAAGTTGCCTAAGATCCCATTCATACCACTGTAACAGTCGCTTGCAGTGAACCTTCTAAACCCACACCTTCGTCATGCATTGATTTTTGAATACAGGAGAGCAGGAGTAGAAATACCCAGAGGCACAACATCATCACTTTGGTTTCCTCGAGTCTCAGCACCTCACCTCAGAGAGTTTTTAGCTCATGAAGCCTCCACAGAAGTTTTCACACCAAAGGAGCGCACGCAACATTGAAAACAAGAGCCTAGAGGATTCATTTATTGCATGCAATACCTTAGAAATGTTCTGTGCTAGCAGCAGACTCCCTGTGAAGTCCAACACACCATAAAAAGGGCAATCATGTCTTTTCCTACAGAACATTTTAGACATGCATGACTAAAGCCTTCCCACTTGTGTAAAGCAGCTCCTTGACTACAGTAATTGCTTTCGTGGGGATTCTCCATAAATAAAGTGGATTCCTCAGCGGTGCAGAACTGATGTAACACCCAGCATAATGTTGACTCTCCCTCTGTGGGCTCTTCTGGATTAGGCCTCTAATTATCTACATGCATAGATCCATGCAGCAATAACATAATGTATAGTAAATGAGTACATGCTCATACTAAACATGCCTGCCTGTCACTTTATTGAGCAAAAGCATGGGTTTGGTTTCTATGAATGAACCCAGGTTTATTCCAGGCTCTGTTTTCAGTGGATAAAATTAGTATCATTTGGATGGAACATACTGTGCATGTTTTACTTGAGACAGATTTTGCTGGTTATTAATTTTTCAACATTTACACAGACTGGCCCAAATTGTATAAAACAGTTGTCAGTCTCAGGCCCTGCAAAGCAATTTTTAGTTAGCCACCCAAGTTTTCTGGACACTTCTCCCTTACAGGTTTAGAGTTACAGGACAACACGTGTTTCCCAGTGGAAAAGTACAGAGTCATAACAAAGAAGGACTTTCAAGGACACTCACAGAGATCAGTCAGCCAAGACTTTCTTTAAATCTGCATTCTAATTCTGCTGGGGAATTAAAACCAGGTTATATAAAACCCGTGAAGGAAAAAGCGAAATTAACTATCTGTCCAAACACATCCAAGCATTAACCTGGAAAGCAGCTCTGCATGCTCTCAGTTTTGCACAATCCCTTAGCCCTCCATTCCTGGTGCAAACACAGCATGCACTTGTTCTCAGCTTTGTCCACTGGCATTTCCAAACTAAAAACCTCTAATCAGTTGCTTAATTAGGAAGCACAAAATACATTTTCTGTGGAATGGATCAGTTTCCCTACAGCTTATTTACCACATACCAGTACCAGACACACAAGGCTTGTACCACCACTCACCAAAAAGCCAAGTCCATAAGCACACTCCAGCTGTTTTTTACTGCTCCACAAACAGCAGTCCAGGTAAATTACACCTGTATATCATGACAGGCTATCCCCCGGGGGTTACAAACACAGGCAGTGCACGGCCACAGCAGCCAACACTATGTGGCAGCGGAGGGTGAGGCAGGACAGAGGGCAGGCAGCTCTGCCCCTCTTAGGTGGCAAACAGATTGCAGTCAGGCTGCCCAACTGCCCCCACACCCCTTCTGACATTCACCTGCTGCTTAGCAGCAGAATGTGAACAGTACTTCGATCCTAAACTTACAGCAGATGCAAAATTTCACACCTGCTGTTAAGAGTGCTCACAGCCCCTGGGATTTCACTTGTAGACCTCTGATGCAATGTACTTTCAAAATTCACTCTGAGAACTATTGTGCAAAGTAACAAATGGGCATTACATAGCTGTTACTGCAGACACAAGAAAATCTGAGGTCTGAGTTATAACACAGAATCCCAGCATGGTGGGTGCTGGAAAGCACATCTGGAGCTCATCTAGTCCGACCCCACTGCTAATGAAGGCAAGCCTAGCTCAGGTTGCACATCACCTGAATAATTTGAAATTTGGCTTTCTTGTCAGTTAAATAGCCTCACCCTAATTACTGAGAAATAGACTGTCACTGAAGATCTTTTACTGGGATAGAAACTAATTACAGAGACCTCACCACCATCATTTCCCCATTTTATTGAGCCATAAATGGGAGGGGGAAGGAGCTGCAGCCCCTTGTCTGAGGTCATCCAGCAGAGCAATGACCAAGAGATCACAGAGCCAGACACACATCATTTTCCATGGGATCAGCAAGCAGACCCACCAACTGCAGCAGAAAGGTCACTGGGGAGGGCTGAGTGAAGTGATGAGAACATAGAGTTATGTACAGAGGACAGGGAGTGACTGGAGCTGATGTTTTGAAACTCGCAGCTTTGTTGGATTAAGCACAGCATGATGGACTGTGTTTCAGCTCTGCCTGTTCTACTTTAGTGGGGATAGTCTAGCAGAGGTAATACTAGGCAAGGTTTCAGTGGCCTTGGGGTGAGAATAAATTGTTCCAAACCTCCTGAAACAGAGCCTAACACTATCTCCTGGAGACCACACCACTGAAGTGCAGCATACGTTTAAGTGGACAGTCAGAGTTCAACCATATGCAGTCATGCTGGTATTTCACAAAGGACTCCATTTGGAATGAAAAAGAACATGAGGGTGAAGCCATGGGAAGTTTTCACCATCTGTGATAATAATTCAGAAAAAGCCTGGCAGGCAA
Organism: Dryobates pubescens; assembly: GCF_014839835.1. Classification (NCBI taxonomy): domain Eukaryota; kingdom Metazoa; phylum Chordata; class Aves; order Piciformes; family Picidae; genus Dryobates; species Dryobates pubescens. The sequence continues at coordinate 9,031,228 of NC_071639.1, read as the reverse complement.
TCTGTAAAAGAAAATTCCCTCCTGGTGGTTGCAATTCCAGGATTTACTTCCAGGATTCAATTATTACATTTTTTAAATGCCCCATGATTGTTCACAGAGGCAGATGATTTCTGTGCGTGGCACGGCTCTTGGAAGCAGTTTCCATTCAGTACAAAGCATTTGACACAATGCATTTGGCACACTACTTCCAATTGACCAGGCTCAGTGCTGGATTTGGGCTGATTTCCAGTGCAATACTCCACTACAGGTTGTTCGGTTCTTTCAGATCACATTTCCAGAAATGAGAGATTCAAGGCTGATTGAGGTAATACAAAAACCAACCCCAAACCAAAATGAATGAGAAACCACCCCAAACCCAAAAAACACAACTGCCTCATTTTTATTTCTTAGAAATCTGTAGGTTTTATGCTTGTTTATATGCACAAAAGTGTAATAATTGTTAAGCAATGAATCTGTGCAGGTACACGAGAATTAGGGCTATCAAAATTGATTACATTGTTAAACAGCTCAGAAACTGCTGTTAGGAAAAGGGATTTTACTAGACTGAATCTGACTGACAGCTTGCCTAGGCTCCATTTCTGTGGGCAGGGTAGGGCTGTGCTGTGGGCAGGTTGGAAAGTTCTGCCCAGGTAGATGCCAGCTCCCTACACAATGCTCAAACTGCCTGATAAAACCTGCCTGTGGTACCTCTTGGTCCCTGACGCCATTGGCCCTTCGCAGGGTGTGCCTGACACAGTGCTAGCTCTGCTGCTTCTGGCTGTGCCAGGCTGGACCTCTATGTTCAAGGCTGTTACTTCCCCCTCTGCTGAGGGAACCTGAGCAAATTATTACTAGGAGTTTCCAATGGGGGCAAAAGTCTGCTGGATTTTTGCTTTATATTCCTTCTGCCTCTCCCTGGAACTGAATTGTACAAAATGAATAAGAAACAACATAGTGAAATATATTTGGAATGGAATAGGATAGGATAGGATAGGATAGGATAGGATAGGATAGGATAGGATAGGATAGGATAGGATAGGATAGGATAGGATTAACCAGGTTGGAAAAGACCTTCAAAATCATCGAGTCCAACCTATCACCCAACACCATCTTATCGACTAAACCATGGCACCAAGTGCCTCATCCAGTCTCCCCTTAAACACCTCCCTGGGCAACCCATCTCAATGGCCAATCTCTCTTTCTGTGAAGAATTTCTTCCTAACATCCAGCCTAAACCTCCCCTGGTGCAGCTTGAGACTGTGTCCTCTTGTTCTGGTGCTGCTTGCCTGGGAGAAGAGACCAACCCCCACCTGCCTACAACCTCCCTTCAGGTAGGTGTGGAGAGCAATAAGGTCTCCCTTTTGTAGAAGAACTTTTGCAGAAGAACTGCTTAATGGAAGAGTTACTTCCTAACCTCAGTCAGTGACTGGGTTATGCTCAGTCTGTGGTACTCTCCTGCTTGCATGTTTTAAAATTCTGATGCCAAATGTATTTAATCCTATTCATTTCATGTCCTCAATCATTTCTTTTGACAGCAAGCTCCACTGGCTAATCATTTATTCCCATGCCAGTTGGGGGTTTGCAACACTCTAGCTATTAATCAGATTGGGTTTTGCATTCATTAATGGTGAGCAGCAAATGAAAAAAAAAGAAAAAAGTAAAAAAGCAAATCACCCTCTCTCCAGCAGGCTGATCCCAGCACAGCCACATCAGTGTGGATTGAACTGAAACCTCCACAGAGCTGAACACTTCTGGCCACAGCAGGAACACCACAGAACCCACGACAAAGTCCTGCTCATGACTCGTTCCCTGATTTAGCTTTGTCTGAACATCGGAATGCAACAACTCCAACAGCTCCTGAGACAACAGAATCCAAAGGCAATCAAGACACAGCTAGAGGAACAGTATTTGGAGAGCATTGTCTTTCCCCTTTCTTTGCTATTATTAAACACATCTCATCTTTCAGACTTTTGCAGCTGACTGCATTCTATTATACTGGTGTTAGGAGCATTTTGTGTGAAGCCATGAGCACTTCATGATTTAGGCAATTTTGAACATTTGAGAGTTGTCCTGGCCTGAGTATCTGATTGCCATAACTGATATCTGCCATTTGTTGCCCCTCCAGCCAGGCTGGCATTGTCACCCTCTTGCAGAACTGTGCTACAGCCCCTTCCCTGCTTTGAAGCCTCGTAATAAGCTGTATTTGACATATAGCACGCTGAATCAGGAGAAAAACTGTTGTGCTTTTCTGCTCAGAGGTGCCTGCTCAGAGGAACCTAGCAGCAAGCCTGCTAGTCAGCAGCATCTCCACCTTCCACCTGTGAGCAGCATGGCTCTCTACTGGGAGGTTGCTGCCTTGTATGTGGAAAAGACAGACAGGAGAAGTCTGCATGTGAAAAGACAAGCAAATGCCTACCCATTTATGTTGATAATTCTTGCCCATACACCTGACGGTAGTGCTCTAGGTAAGGACACAGAGAAGTCGATGCAAAGGTGTAAATGGATGTTGCATGTCTCGTGCCTGCTGAGATACCTACGTCCCTTTATCTCAAGTAAAACTTCCACAGCAAAATAAGTATAAAAGACATGACTACCCAGCAATGAAAATATCTACAAGGGGAACACATTAAGGTAATATCTCAAACTACTTCTATGCAGAAAGGGAGTTTTTAAAAGACATACAATTAACCGAATGTTGGATTGCTTTGAAACAATTAAAAACCTGATGCTGATGAAAGGTCTCTGTAGAGTAGTTACAGAATGGCAATGACATCTCTTCAGAGTCCAGACACTTATATCAATGGCTTCATTTCCTTTATGTTTCTCAGGAGTAAGAGATTAGGAGGACACTTTTCCCACCACAAACAGTCCTAAGAATTAGCGAGCACAATACTGCATCTTTATACTGCTAAACCCCATTTTGAATAGCCCTCTGGAGATACAGGATTAGAGAGATGGATTTTCCACTAGAAGGTGCACATGCTTATTTATCCTGCCATGAACATTTTCCCCAGTATACCCATAAAAACTCAACCCTATTGCCACCATCATTAAGCTCAAGACAGTTAAAATACTCTAACATACACAGCCACTCTACCACTCTCCTTCCTGGCCTATCCCTCCTGAAGAATAAACTCTTCAATGTTGTGTGAATCACTGCACCATGTTCCTGTGATGGCCACCACATCATTGTTTTCCTGCTGTACAGTGGCTTCCAGCTTCCTCTGACATTTTGGAGGGAAGAAGACCTAATTCCTACCTGATTATTCCTAGGCACTTCTGTGACATCTAGCCCACCAATATCCTTTGTGTCTTTGCTGTCACATGGCACTCCATCTCCTACTCACTGGGATGGCAGACTGGAGGACCTCACCAGCAAATTTCCCACAAACACTGATATTCCACCTCCAGGCTTACCATTAGTGAGCCTGGTTTTATCCCTTTCCCTTTTCACACCTAGTTTAAAGATCTGTCACTGAGCATTGCCAACTTATGTGCAAAACCTTTTACCCATTTTGAGACAGGTGTGCTCCATCTCTTGCCAGCAGACCTGGTGTCTTTTTAAACCCACTCATGATCAAAAAACACCCAAGTCCTGCCAGTGACACCAGGCTCAGAGCCAGGAATGGATCTGATGTGTCTTCCTGTTTCTTCCCTCATTAGTCCCTGCAACTGGAGGGATAAAGAGCACTGCATGAACTCCTGATCCTTTAGCAGTCATCCCAAGGCCCAGCCCAGGATGCTAGATAAACCTGCAGACCACTTAGGCTATGAAGATGCTGAGTACCACCTCCTTAGGTTTTGTGTAACATCATTCCAGCTTGATGCCCTTGGCTGAGTTGCTTAAACTTTGGGGCATGACTCAGGGGAACACAAGTTCCCTTTTAGTTTTCTGTTGACAGATCTGCAGTATTTTAATAAATAAATTGGTAACAGCATCTGACATTATCAGCTTGTTAATGGAAGCTTTATCTTCTGGCACCAATGTCATCTTTGATCATTATATACTCTGTCTGAAAAAGGAAGTACAGGGCTGAGTAAAGTAAGATAAAAAGGGGAATAACAGAATAGGATGGACATTAGGAGGGAAGGATGGCTATTGAGTTTAAAATACATCATCAGGACTCAGGACATCCAGGTCCAGTTTCCCTCCACCTAATGACTATCAACTGACTGGCAAAGTGATTAACTACATTGGTACCTCAGCAGCACATCCTAAAATATTTCCTTTCTCCATTTCATCCAATTAGATTCCATCTGCTCGAGTTAGGGACGTTCTCTACAGTGACTAACATTAAAAGATGTGTTGTATAGAGTGCATTGGCTACATGCACACCAGTAAATGTGCCTTCCATAGCTTTAATAATATTAAGCTCTAATGGTGGTCACCTGTACCTTGAAATAATGCTTGCCATAAAATAATATTAGAATCATAGAATCAATAAGGTTGGAAAAGACCTCAAAGATCATCAAGTCCAACCTGTCGCCCAACACCTCATGACTACTAAACTGTGGCACCAAGTGCCATGTCCAATCCCCTCTTGAACACCTCCAGGGATGGTGACTCCACCACCTCCCTGGGCAGCACATTGTATGTCACAGTGTATGTAAAACACATATGAAATAAAATACTTTCACAAGCCTGGACACTAGATTCATACTTTCTTTGGTGCATTGCCTATAACTACTTATGATACATGTATAAAACTGGGTGTTGAATGAAGGCTATGAAACAACAGACTTTACATATAGCCTTTTGCCCCCCCATCTCAAGAGACAAAGTGCTCTTAGTTTTGTATGACAGTTCCAGATTTTCTCTGTGAAGAATACAAGCCAGGGTTGTAAACTGCATGTTATAAATGCTGCATGTGCCGCTTTCCTTTATATTGCTTGATGAGGACCATATTTTTTCTTTTACTATTTATTAATCTAGCAAAAGAAAAACCTCACCAAAAAAAACACACCTATCAGTAAGATAGTGTTGGACATGAAAGGAATGTGTTTCCCCTTTTTGTTAAATGAGGCTGAGACTGACTGTTAGGTGAATTCTCTCTCTGATGTAAACACAACCACAGTGGTTTCAAGGAAGATATGGTAGAAGCTTCACATTGAATTTTGTGCAGTCATCTGGGGAAAGAATTGTAAGTGATTTTCTGCCCTGCAAAAGCAACTTCTGTTATTTCTAGCTACTTCTGGAAAAGTCTGGCTAGTGGGTATGGGTTTGATTAGCTCATCTCTTTTCTTTTGACTCAGGAACAGGGAAAATAATGAATGACTAATCACTTCAGGTTACTGGTTTTTACACTGAGGCTATTAGAGAACCAATTAAAAAAGTCATACAGAAAGCTATATAGATGTGATTAGGTTATAATGGCAATGCAGGGAATTGTGTATAGATAATTATTCTGCAGTTCAGATAATTCCAACAAAGACTAATCAGAAGACATATCAAACACCTAAGGATCACAATTCTGTCTGAGGTTCCTTTTAAATGCCATTCAAATAACTGCAGATATATTGTGACTTTTTAAACAATAAAGAGGAAAAATTACCCCAGGCTCTCTCCCTCCTTGCCTTGCAGAACATTGCTCTGCAGTTTTTACAGAAGCTGTTTGTGTTTCATTCCTCCTTTTATTGTAGTTAGGGTGTAATTGAAAGCAAGTTTGGACCTTCTCTAAATTCCACTGACTGGTAATGGTTTCCCAGGGACTAACCCACACCTGCAGAATCCAACAGCACAGCACACACCATAGCTTGGCTGACAGAGGGGATTACACCTCTGCTTCAGCAGCAGCTGGATGAGACTCAGAGGCCAGCAGTAATTACACACTTAGAGAAGTCCAGATGCAGAAGTGAATAGAAGAGACAGTAAACAGAGGCAGTGCTGTGCTACCCTTTGGGTCTGATTCTAGGAATGGGCAGAGGGCAGGAAAAAACTTGTTCATATTGTAATTTTCAAGTATGCCTGATGTGCTAGCATCACATTTTGAAATGCACAAGTGCTTGTCATGGGTAGGCAAACTCCTTCCGACCTCCTTCACTGCAGCTCCTTCTTCCTTCCCATGTCACCTCCCTCTGAGTCTTCTCTGCAGCTGTCCTCAGAGTAGGTCCTGTATGTTCCTGCCAGCAACTGGGATCTTATCTCAAAACACATGACTCTGTGCCATGCCTCCTTCTCTTTTTCATTATTTATATCTTGTGCCCTCCACAAAGTCATGTTCTGAAAACCCTGCTGCAATTCACTTCAAAGCAGCCACTTTGTCAGTTTCTCCATCACCTGAAAGTTCCTTATTCACTGCCTGACTTCCCTGAGCAAATCCACTGCTTTCCTGCCTTCTGCCACGTAAAGCCCCTCAACACTTCCACCGTGCTGCTTGCAAGGAACTGATTGATGTGATATATAAATTGTCTTTCATCTTCCTGTTTTCAGTTTCTGCTGACTATTTAGCTGTCTCTTCTCAGTGGTATTTTGTTCCTCAAGGCAAATGCTGCTCGGAAAGCATTTAGGATGCATGGAGCAGTGCTTCAGCAATAATTACCAACTTCATTGTGTACCTAATTGCACAAGCCACCACCTAGAGTTCCTGCTTTATTTTTAAATGCATTTTTATATCAATCCTTGAAACAGTTCAGATTAAAACAAATAAACAAAAACAAACCACCAAAACAAACCACAACCAAACCAAACCAACCAAACCAGCCCCAAAAAACCCCCAGGCATTTTACCAGCAAATGATGTCTGCATGTGGAACCCCCCCCCACCACCTTTTCAAAACTGTTCATTGAGATCCATTAATCAAACTGTGTAAGGAAAACATTGAAAAGCTTCTGAGCTAAGCCCCTGTCAGCTCAGCCACGTTACCACGTCCTGCTTCTTGAAGTGTTCAGCTGGAAAACCATTGCTGAGTGTGACCAGCTTGTAGTCTACATGGGCTCTGAGTGTAGCATGAGTTGCAATGTGAAGTGCAGTAGCAACCTAATACACTCTTAGAAAATTGCAGTCTTAAATCTCCTTCAGGTCACCTAAAAAGATAAATTCTCAATGTAATTAAGCCTCGATTTGATCTGTTTTGTGGACTTTATCTTTCCCCAGTTTTTTAAATCTTAATTAGTGTTTAGCATTTATGCAAGTCTATGTGATTTAAGATGCTGAGTGATATATGAGTTCAACAGAGTCCTCAGCTGAAGGACAAGTATTTTAGTGAATGTGAGACCTGACCCAAAGGCTATTTCCAGCAGTTTGTCATTTAGTACAGGGAAGGTTAGGTAGGTTACAGTGATATATGATCTTTCATGCTCTGAACCTAACAGCAGAGTTGAACTGCTCCTATGACTTTCATTAGCTGTGTGAAGCTCTTTTCTTACGTCCAGTAAACTGAAAATGTGGCAACCTTCCTGCCCGCGACCAAAAGAAAAGTGAAAACTTGTGCTGAGTTTGGTCAGTCCATCAAAACTCAGTGCTCAGACCATGCAGGCTTGAATGCAAATTTCTGCTGAGTTTATTTTGCACTCGCTCATATGGCAAGGGAGGAGAGAGGGAAAATCTTGGCAAGGGCTCCATGTGGAGCCCTGACAGCATACTGCATGGAGCAGTCACCCGGCTGTGGGAGCAGCCAGGGAAAAGCAGCACCTGCAAATGTTCTGCAAATGGCAGAGGGCTATGGAGGGGGTGGGGAAGGGATGTAAATGGGCAAAATATGATGAAAAATGGCTAAGAGCCATGAGCAAGCAGGACATATGGGCAGGCCTGCCTGCTTAAGGGGACAAGTTAGTGGAACGACTCTTCCTTCCGCGTATACATAAGAATTAGAGCTGTTAATTTCAAGGGGTGAGAAATTGGCATTTTTTTAATATACAAACAGTTGTTTGAGAAATGCTGTTTTGTTTCACATTGTTGCCATTTTCTCCCCTCAGTATTTTTCAATTAGAAGACTAGCAAAAAAAAAAAAAAAGAGGAAAAAAAAAAAGGAAAAATCTGGAAGAGGCTCATTTTTCTCAAGCCAGCTGGACAGATACCGGCGAAACCCAATAAACAACCGTTTCAAGAGGCAGTTCATAATGTAGATTATAATCACAAACATTTTCAGCAGTAATGCTCCTCGTTGTTATTGAAAAATATTTTCAGGTGAAAAACTTCCAGCAAGCTCTAAATATAAGAGTGAGGGCCTGATTCTGTCTGTAGGCTGCTGGAATGCTTCAGTTGAACTCAAGTTGCCTTGCACACAACTAAGCGGAATCATAGAGTCATAGGATCGTAGGATCAGTAAGGTTGGAAGAAACCTCAGAGATCATCAAGTCCAACCTATCACCCAACACCTCATGACTACTAAACCATGGCTTCAAGTACCACATCCAATCCCCTCTTGAACACCTCCAGGGATGGGGACTCCACCACCTCCCTGGGCAGCACATTCCAACACCTAACAACTCTTTCTGTGAAGAACTTTCTCCTCACCTCCAGCCTAAACTTCCCCTGGCACAGTTTGAGACTGTGTCCTCTTGTTCTGGTGCTGGTTGCCTGGGAGAAGAGACCAACCCCCACCTGACTACAACCTCTCTTCAGGTAGCTGTAGACAGCAATAAGGTCTCCTCTGAGGATCATAGAATGTGTTGGGTTAGAAGGGACCCTTAAAGAGGAATACCACTAACCCAAACCAGTGAAAAACACTTCTGAAGTATCTGGAAATGAAAATCTATCTCTGCTTTACTGTGTCAGTCCTCCATATTGCTTTTAACATTTAAGAACCCTCTCAATTCCCTCTACCAATTTTATGACATTTTTATTATCTGTATGATAGATTTGTTGTTTTTAGCTTAAATCTTCGAGACAGCTAGGCTGAGAAAATTCCAGCAACCAGGATGGCGGCGTCGAATTAGGATGGCCTTCAGGAAGTAACAAATCTACAAGGCTTTAAATAATGGATGAAACTTGCTGTTTCAAACTGCCTTACACAGCCAAGTGCTAAGACAGACCACTTGGGGATTTAAGCTACTAAACACTTTTCAGAATTTCAGCTACTAGAGAACATGGAAACCTAAAATATTTTCTTTCTCTCTTTTCGCTTCAGCAAAATAAAGCAAGTTGGTGTTTTCCAGAACAAAATTAGCTTATGTTTCCTGCCAGATAGAAGAACAGCAACAACAATAAATGTCTGAATTTATCAGAGACATTAATTCAGCAAATCACACTGCAGTGAGAGCAGACATTAGCTAAACCCTTCTTGTGTGCACACAATAAAATGACGCTCCTGCATCCGCCAGACCTGTCTAGCTGCATTCACTGATGGCACCTAAGAGCCAAGCCTGGTATCACTGCCCTGGTTTCATGGCACACACTCCCACAGAACATCACAGGTGCCACCCAGGTGGCCTGTGGCAGGTATCTGTGCCATGAGCTGCGGAATTGGATGGGGCTTTTGTGCTCTAGCATGGACCAGGGAAGTCTTCTGAGGAAACACACTGATTTGTCTCAGGCAGGGGCCCTCCTCTTTTCATCACCAGATGCACACCTTTCCTCCCACCTGGCAATGGGGATTTTCACTGCAAGTAGCCCATGAAGGTAGTGGGGAGAAGAGACTGGAGTGGTTTTGTCTTTTCATTAGTTTTGAGGATTGCAAGCTGGACAGGTGTGCAGCAGGGTATAGAGGACATGGAGACAGCCCTAAGCAGCTGGTGAGGGCAAAGCTACCCCAGCCCCACAGCCAGCCTGATGTCAACACTTGTGCTTACAAAGGAATTTTCAGCTTTCCAAGACAGCTGTTTTCCAGGGTGCCAGCACAGACAAACCTCTCTTCTCCAGTGAGTGGGATACCTTGTCTAGAGGGAACTATTCTGTAGGTCTTATCTTAGCCTGGCCAGCTTATTTGTAAATGCTCACTTGTGCAAGGGGCTGAGAGTCATTAGCTCCCTTTGAACTCAGCATGAATAAAATTAATTCAGCATCACAAGCCTGAAATGATTGTGAGTGAAATCCTGGCATTGGTCAGGCAATGAAATGAATAGGTTGTCATTTGGTCTTTTGTCCAACAGATGCACATTTTTACCACCTGAATATGACCCTTTTCTTCTTTCGCCTCTTTAGGCACATTCCCTGCTCCACTAAAAATGAAGGAGTTAAAGGTGAGAAGGATATTGCTGACTTCAGTAGAAATTCCCTGCTGTTTTTTAACACTGGAACATGCCTTTTACTGCATCAAACTTTCCTGGATTTTGAAGAAACAGGCTTGAATTTCCTGTCCAGTGTCTTTTTAAGCCTCAGTTTTGGGCATGGAAATTTCACAGTTAAAATAATTCAGCTGCTTCAGAGAATAAGAAGAGAATCAGCGTGGAGCTGTGCCTTTTAAAAATAAAAATACATTGGAAAGAGCACAAGGAAGTTATCATGGAGAGAGCAAAGAAAGGGGAAGAATAGCAGCCTGCAAGGAGAGTAAGTGAAAGAATGTGAAAGAAATAAGTATGCACAGAGGCAGAGGAGAGAATCTGAATTAACTGCTAGGATGCTTATAAGATGAAAATTAATTGTGTTTCCATTTTGAGTGTGTAGTATATGACTAAGAGTTATTTCATGCAGCCTTTTATCTAACTTGTGCAAGGTGACTTGCAGCTGCACAGAGGTAGGCAATAAGGCAGCCTTGTCTCATTGTCATCTCTTCCTGATTACATTGGAGAGAACATAAAAGAATTATTTCTTTTGCTAGTAAAACATGTCTCTGCTCTAAATCTATTCAATTTATCAGGTCTCTTGAAGTGGGAATGATTACTTGCTGTTTTGAAAGTAAAATCATTATAGGTGTGCAAACCATTCATTGGTTTTCAGACACCTTGGGGAGAATTCCAAATATGCAGGCCACCCCTAACCTCCAAACCATGAACTGACTTTCTGGTATCAAGGTTTGAAAAACAGGGAACAATCACAGAGAAGACTGAAATATTCTGTTTGAAAAGAGTTGTGGGGAAATCTTTTATTTAGTTAGTTAGCTATTAATTCATTTTTGTAATGGGACCATTCAGCTCCAAATCTTCACCTGAAACATCATACTCAACTTTACTCCACAATGGAATCTTGCCAACTGTTAACAGCAGTTTTGAGATGAATATTTTCTCTCCTTTTTTTGTTTTGTTGTTGTTTTTCTTCTTATTATTGCTATAACTTAGGTTATAGCTTAGGCTACAAATTAAAAAGATGCTTTCACTTAGAATCATAGAGTCATAGAATCAGTCAGGGTTGGAAGAGACCACAAGGATCATCTAGTTCCAACCCCTCTGCCATGGGCAGGGACACCTCACACTAGATCAGGCTGGCCAGAGCCTCATCCAGCCTGGTCTTAAACACCTCCAGGGATGGGGCCTCAGCCACCTCCCTGGACACTTGCACAGGTAGGGGAAGCTGAGTCCCTTCCCTCATCACAGAAAGAATTCCGCTTGTCTATCTCCATCATATTTTACTTGGAGCATTTTCCTTCCTTCTCTTAGAATGAAGCAAAGTCTTCTTTGTTTTACTTTTTTTTTCTTTCTTCTAATCCCTCATGGCACTGAGCCAAAGTAATTTCACTCAATGTGCACTCTCTGAGAAAGAAAATGATGTGAACGTTTGCTTTCAAGGAAAAGCATTTTAAAAGAAGGAAGGTTATCTGCAAGAATATCTGGAAGAGATGTGAAGGCATCTGTATAAGCACCTGTGAAAGCAGAGCAATGAAGTGGTTGTTGGTTAACTCTGCTGTTAGTGTGCTCCACTGTCGAGGGCAGCACACCTACATCCCTATCATGAGAAAGTTTTTTCCTTCCCCTTACACTCTGCAGTTTTCTTTTCTTTAGTCCTGCAATTACAAATTTCCTTTTCTAGGTTAGAGATTTCTATCTATATGAAGCTACAGCAAAGAGATTAGAAGGTACACAGGGGCAACAGGAATTGCCAAGGTAGATTAAATCAGGGCTCTGTGTAATTCATTGCCTGCAAGAAAGCTACCAGTATTAGATAATCTACAATCTCTAGGTAACTTTTCCTCCATGGGAAGTTAATGCCTGAGATCCTGTTTGTGAAACAAATTGAATCATGAGAATTGGGACCTCTCTTCTTGAAATAACAACCAACATGTGAACAATGAGGGAACTGCTTGAAAGAGTCCAGGACAGAGGCACAAAATGCTGAAGGGAGTGGAAAATCTCCCTGATCAGGAAAGGCTAATGGAGCTGGGCCTCTTTAGCTTGGAGAAGAGGAGACTGAGGGGTAACCTCATTCATGTTTATGAAGATGTGAAGGGCAGTGTTGAGAGGATGGAGCCAGGCTCTGCTCAGTGATGGCCAGGCATAGGACAAGGGGCAATGTGTGCAAGCTGGAGCATAGCAGGTTGCACAGGAACATAAGGAAAAACTTTTTCACTGTGAGGGTGACAGGGCCTTGGAGCAGGCTGCCCTGAAGGGTTGTGGAGTCTCCTTCTCCGGAGACATTCAAAATCCTCCTGGATGCATTCCTGTGTGACCTACTCTAGGTGATGCTGCTCTGGCAGGGGGGTAGGACAGGATGATCTTTCAAGGTTCTTTCTAACCCCTAATATTCTGTGATTTTGTGAAGGAGTATTCTTTGGGGGCTGTTCTAATGCACACATTTTGAAATATGCCAGTATCTAGCCTCTTGAAAGAAAGCTTCCACTTTTGAAACAAAAGCTCACACATCTCATGCTATGCACTATCAAGAAAATGACAGCTCCTTTTACTGACATGTAGTATGTTGGCTGTGATTCATGCCTTGCATGAAAGCAAAGTCAGAGTGTAGACTGAGCTACCAGGAAGCACAGTATTGTGTTGGTGGTACTTCAATATTGCTGGCACAGAAAATATGTGGAAACCTTTAATAAAGTCTGTTCTTAAGTGCAGGCTCCATTACAGTCTTACCATTTCGAAACGCTTCTCTTTTGTGGCTGTGGCTGTTTGCACCTACAAGGTGCAGTACACAGTACAAGCTTGTAATTTGTTGTTGAGAAGGATAAACCAGCCCAGAGGAAATGTTAACAACACACCTGGGACATCTGGCTGTTCTTTGGATGCAAAATTTTTTTTCCCTGAGACATTACAGAACACACAGCCTGCGCAGTGCTTTCTATATCCACCTCCAAGAAAAAAGGCTTTGGAAAAAGAATTTGTAAACCTGAAAGATTTCCTTTCTTTTTCTTTTGTTTCCTTTCTTTTTCTTTTGTTTCCTTTTTCTTTTGCATTTCTTTTTTTGCTTGGTTGTTGTTTGCTTATTTATTTATCTATTTAATAATTTATTTATCTATTTAACAATTTATTTATCTATTTAATTATTTATTTATCTGTTTAATTATTTCTTTATGTATTTAATTATTTCTTTCTGTATTTAATTATTTCTTTATCTATTTAATGACCTATTTATTTCTCTATTTACTTACTTATTTATCTATTTAATGACTTATTTATTTAGACAGCACCCTTAAGCATAATTCCACAGCAGGGAATGAAACTGAGAAAGAAATTGAATTAAACCTTTGCCTTGTAACTACGAATTTTAACACTTTCCACTTTAATCCAGGCACACCACACCCCCACACAGTAAAAGAAAACATTCCAATCATGCAAACTGCCATTTTATAGCCCCAAATAGGAACTGTGCTTAAAAACTTAATTCAAGTATTCATTTTCTCTTTATAAATATTACTGAGTTCCCTTCTGTCTGTCAAGTTGGGTCAATAGGTTAAAAAAAGGAATAGGAAGACATCAGGGCCTGCCAGACAAATATGGACAGCACATTTAAGAAAAATCACATCTTCTTAATAAAAAAGAAAAAAAAAAGAGAAATTAAAAAAGGATTTAAAAGCCCAGATGAATTAATTAATCTTGTCAATTGATTCACACAGCCTGACACATTCGCTATCAGTTCCTGCTCAAGAGGCTTACTAACATCCATGAGAGCTTTTTATTCCAGAATTATACCACTCCCAAATTTCACATGCATATATCAACTAAAAAAAGCTTCACAACTTTTTGACTTTGGTCCATCCCTGGGAAAGAGATGTTTCTCATCTGCTGGCAAGGCATATTTGTCACATTTCAGGCAAGAGCATCTGAGCGTGTTTTAGTTATCTATTTATTTCCTTGCCAGAAAGAACAGATGATGTTAATCACAGCAATGATGGAAGAGAGCATCCAAAAGGTCCACATGGCTTTTGATGAAGGCATGTTAGATAGTATTTTAACTTCAAGGGTTTTGTTGTTGTCACAGCTCCCTGCAGGGATGCACCTAATATATCTGTGCTTTTTCACCCAGCAATGTACACGATATGCCAGCTCTCTTGCTGTGGCTTTTCTTACATCCTTTTCTATTTAAATCCCATGATGATTTGGTATTCACATCCAAAGCTTTATCCAAAGCTTTAAAATATTTTGGAAAGCTCCAGCGCTGAGTTTGCCTACTGCTTACTCTACAACTTCTTAACTCAAGAGACTCAGCTCCACAGTTCCTTCTGGAAAATGAAGAAATCCTTCATGCACAGCAAGACTTGGCCTGTCCTTACCCCCTGACTGCTACTGCCTGTACTGACATAAGCTGTTTTCCTTTAAACCTCTGTATTACTTCTTGGGCTTCCATGTTGCCTCTGTTAGGAACCATTTGGACAGTTCTGCAGATGCAGAGAAGTTGTTGTGCCTTGGCTTTGCACGTATCTTTCATCTCATATCATCTTGTATAATCCAAGTTTTGATCTGAAATGAATACTCTTGTATACTAAGCCATATAAGCACCTCTAGATCTGGCAGAGGAGAGGTTTTCTGTTAGAAAGGTTAGCAGAAACTGTTCTTCACAAACCCCTCAAGGAACCACCAAGACTAAAATGTGTAAAATGCCTGGCTCAGATAAGGTCTGTTTCCAATATTAATAGGGCTCTCACAGGCACTACAGTCTGCATGCTCAGTGCAGACAGCAGAGTTCAGCTTTGCTGGAGGATGAGATTCTGGATACTAGGAAGGCTTGGAGTAAGCACCCCTGAATGCTCACCATTGCCACTGAAAGAAGTAAACAGTAGTTTAATCCCAATTAAAAATGTAAAGGCACATTCAGCTGCCTGGGGTGAGGGAATGAGTGAGGATGTATCAGAGAAAAGAAACTTTGAGGAGCTGGGATTCAGAGAGACCCAGCATTAAGAGTGCATATCCACAGACAGGTGGGAAGGTAGGACACTGTAAAAGTACATCTCCAAAGCTACATCAAAATTCTGGCTCTTTCTAATGAACATATTTAATCACTAATGAGCAACAAGCATCTCTTTAAAGAGTCTCTGCTGGGATTTGTCATTCCACATTGACAAAACTGACAGAGTTGAACAGTGAGCTGAACAGTGAGGTTAAACTGCTGGTATGACAAAATTCCATGCTAGTCCAGAACCAAAACCCTGATTGAGAGAAGTTACAGAATGAATTTGATAGTAGCAAATGACAGAAAAAATGAGAGGGCAGACCACATATAATGTTGAAAAAGGCAAACTAATCTATGTTGGCAGAAACAAACTGAAGTATGCCTGTACACTAACACATGGTCATGAAAATGAGCTCTTCAGGAGAAATGGATGCAAATAGCTCTGTGCAAAGTAACAGCTTAGTGCTCAGGGCAGATGAAATAAAGAAATGGCAGAAAAGGAAGGGGGCTGCTAAGGGAGGAAACATCATCATGCCACTGTGTGCGTTCGTGACGTACCTCTTGAGTTCTGCAGATAGTTCTGATTGTGTCACTTCAAAAGGGTCAAAGCAGAGCCACAAAGTCTTCAAAGAAGAATGATAAGGTTTAGGCAATGATCTCCCTGTGGGAGCTAATTACATAAACTGGAACCCTTCAGGTTGAAAAAGGAATATTGGTCAAAGGGAAATATGATTTAAGTCTATAAAATTAGGAATTACATGGAGATACTGAGCAAGAGGCTGATTATCCATTATTTTTCAGGATGTAAAAACAAGGAAGAACCAAATGAGATTATCATGAGGAGGTTTAAAATAAACAAAAGGAAGTACTTTTTCAAATAAAGCATAATTCAGTTGTGGAACTCTTTGCAAATGTCAAAAGTATAAGTGGATTCAAAGGCAGATTGAAGACTTTCAACAAAACATCCATCAGAAAGATGGTGAAGTCATTACAGCTCACAAAGTCTCTGAAATGCAAATTACTGCGAGAAGTGAGGACACAAATTAAAGTATCCTTCTGTATTAGCCTTGTTTCTTAGACTTCCACAAGTACACTTATTCATTCTTGCTAGAGATGGGATATTGGAGTAATGCACTCTTGAGCTGATCCTGCATAACTTCTCTGTGTGTAGTATACGACTCAGATTTCCCTTAAGCCAACAATAGTGTGGCCAGCAGGAGCAGGGAAGTCATTGTGCCCCTGTACTCAGCACTGGTTAGGCCACACCTTGAGTCCTGTGTCCAGTTTTGGGGCCCTCAGTTTAAGAAGGACATTGAGACACTTGAACGTGTCCAGAGAAGGGCAACGAGGCTGGGGAGACGCCTTGAGCACAAGCCCTACAAGGAGAGGCTGAGGGAGCTGGGGTTGTTTAGCCTGGAGAAGAGGAGGCTCAGGAGAGACCTTATTGCTCTTTACAACTACCTGAAGGGAGGTTATAGCCAGGAGGGGGCTGGTCTCTTCTCCCAGGCAACCAGCACCAGAACAAGAGGACACAGTCTCAAGCTGTGCCAGGGGAAGTTTAGGCTGGAGGTGAGGAAAAAGTTCTTCACTGAGAGAGCTGTTAACAATTGGAATGTGCTGCCCAGGGAGGTGTTGGAGTCACCATCCTTGGAGCTGTTCAAGAGGGGATTGGACATGGCACTTGGTGCCATGGTTTAGTCATGAGGTCTGTGGTGACAGGTTGGACTTGATGATCTTTGAGGTCTCTTCCAACCTTGGTGATTCTGTGATTCTGAATGCAGCCTTTGGAGAGAATGAACCTCCTAATATCTGTTTTGCTAAGGATCTGAAAGCTGAACTCGGATTGGCAAATGTAAAGTCGAAGGAAATGACAAAAGTTGTCTAAACCACAGAGTGCCTGAGATGCAGCTGCAAAGCAAAGCCACTGTGGGGATTCATTTTAAAATTGTATACAAATGCTACAGGTTTAGGATTTAGCTCTTCTTGAATTTAAATGACTGGTCCCCTGGATGCTTGTGCTCCCTCGAGTGGAAGCTGATCTGGTTGTGTAACTGTTTCCCTGAGCTTATAAAGCGGATGACCAACTCAAGGTCAGCCCATAGGTTTATGAAATTAAGATGGTAATAGGTATGGCCAAACTACAAACATGTCACCTCCTTTCCCCCAAATTATTTGCTTTCCTGAGATGCTCATTAGGAAGTGCACAGTTAGATCAATATTATTTGATTTTCTTCTCTTTTAGAGAAAGAACTCCTCTTTTAGCAAACAGGTCATGTGTTTGCAGACAGAACACATTCTTCAAAAAGAAAGAAAATGTAACCAGACCAGAATAATTATATTAGGAGTGTAGACCACACAGTTATTGCTTTATTCTTGCTACCATAACTAAGTTTGCTACCATGACTAAGTTTGCTACCTAAGGCAAGCTAAATACCAGTGGACTATTAGGGTAGATAAACAGGAAGTTTACTGCCAAAAAATATTAATTTACATTAAAGAACAGTGTTTTTAATGCTGAGGAACTCCTGCTTTTGCATGTGAAAGCGTGTTCTCAAGACAGCTCTTGTCCAAGTGCTGCAACATTGTGCTAACGCCACTTCATGTTACATGGGGAGAAGGAAAGATTCCTTGAACAGCAGTGCCCTAAAATGTGAGGAGTGATTCAGGTACCTAGGCATAGGCATTTAATGAGATGCTCTGGGATAATTCAATATACATGCATGATGCTGACAGATATGACACAGGAGCAATGGAAGACTTTCAGCAGAGTTGTGCTTCTCTGGGGTACCTCAAAATGGATTAGGCATGTATATTTAGATCCTTGATTAATTCCTTAGGTTTCAATAGTAAGCAAACTATGGGAGCTCTCTCAGAGAGTTAAGGTGTGCATCCCAAAGGCAGTTCATCTCAGCCCATGATGCCATGCAGAGACAGCACCTGTCACCTGTGGAAGGTGGCCTCTCTCTGCAGCTCTTAACCAACTAACTCAGGCTTGACTCAGTCTCAAAGGAGATGGAGCCCATGCAGTTATTTTACTGAAGGATCCTTGCAGTATGGCAAGACAAATGTTAATAAAGTAGAGGAGGCTTCTTCCCCAGAGTCCTAAAGACTTAATGTTGCATGTTTTGCTTTCTTGATGAGAGAATAGAGTAACAGGAGTGAAGTGACTTAACACAGTTCACTTGGCAGGCTATCAGCAGAGTTAGCAAGGCAGTCCTTACTTGTGGATGGCTAAATATGTGAAAGCTACTTTATCCTGGTAATGAATTCTTAATAACCTGGCTGGAAACAACGATGGAACTAATTAGATTTGTTTCATGGTGAATCAAATATAATGAATATAGGTGAATAAATTAATATGGTAAGAACATTCAGCATCTCAAGGATGTTTATTGATAGACAAAGGTAGGAAATTGAATGGGGAGTAGGAGCACAGAATCACAGAATCACCAAGGTTGGAAGAGACCTCAAAGATCATCAAGTTCAACCTGTCACCACAGACCTCATGACTAAACCATGGCACCAAGTGCCACATCCAATCCCCTCTTGAGCACCTCCAGGGATGGGGACTCCACCACCTCCCTGGGCAGCACATTCCAATGGCTAACAACTCTCTCAGTGAAGAACTTTCTCCTCACCTCCAGCCTAAACTTCCTGAACTGGTGCAGCTTGAGACTGTGTTCACTTGTTCTGGTGCTGGTTGCCTGTAGGTTGCAGTAGGTTTTACCTTTCGTGTGTAGACTTACTGGGGAGGTGTGTTTATGTCTCACCCCAACTGAATATCACAATGGGGAGAGAAGAAATTCATTACTGTCAGAGGGGAATATATTCACTTTACTGCAGCCTTTCACTGCTCAGTAGAATATTTCTCTAGAGAGGTGTTTAAGGGCTTCTGCACGCTGGGAACACCTTGCTGGGCTAGGCACAAAGGAAACAGCTTTAAAAACCCAGAATTCTATCCCATTATAGGGAAGGTTGGGAGCATGAGAACTTGTAAGTCAATGAGAAGTGCATTTCCACCTTTCTCTGGGTAGTAATAATAATGATAATAGTAATACCATTATATATTCTTCAGTTTTACATTGACTAATTGATGCTTTGGCTTCACATTTTGTGTTTTAGTGCACAGGAAGAATGCTCTTCTCAAAAAAAAGAAAAAAGATTATTACATTTAAAGAAGGATTTTAGAATTAAAGAAAGAGAAGGATCTGTTGGAGAAGGTTATTTTTTTATACAGTGGATTCACATACAAACCCATGCAATGTGTGTTGGAGAAAAAAAAATCCCCAAACCTACTTACTATGCATAGAAGTCTCAATATGAATATGCATGGGGGTGATATGTACATGACAAAAGTGTTAATACTTCCATCTGAAGTTCCAGGAGGTGTCAATATGATATCTAAAAGCAGCAAGTGCCATACTTTTACCAACTTGGGGTTTACTAAATGTATGCTTTGAATATATTCATATACTGCTTAAAACTGGCCAGTAAAATCCACTTCCTCACATCTCCCTCTGTCTGTTTATTTACTTACACACACAGATGCAAACTTATATTCTATGATACACACATACATACAAATTACAACACAAAGAAAGGAAAATATGTGTCTTTTCTTGTCCCACTTTTGCTTTTCTTTAGGAAAAAAAATAAATGAAAAAGGAGTTCGAAAAAAAAATCATGTCACTAAAAATTGCTATTTGAAATAGAAGGTCGCTTAACACGACATATTTTAGGCACAAAATCTCCAAAAACTGATGCAGAAACCAAGTTTTGCCTCATTTTCTGTAAACTTAATGAGGAACAAAACCAACAATGATTTCTGCAGTTCTAAAAGCTGAGTTCCAATATGACTTGCAGAATAAACCAGGTTGGAAGAGACCTCCGAGATCGTCAAGTCATCATCACCCAACTCCATCAAATCAACTGAACCATGGCACCAAGTGCTTCATCCAGTCTCTTTTTAAACACTTCCAGTGATGGTGACTTCACCACCTCCCTGGGCAGCACATTCCAATGGCCAATCACTCTTTCTGTGAAGAACTTCTTCCTAACATCCAGCCTAAACCTCCCCTGGCACAGCTTGAGACTGTCCTCTGGTGCTGGTTGCCTGGGAGAAGAGACCAACCCCCACCTGGCTACAACCTCCCTTCAGGTAGTTGTAGGCAGCAATAAGGTCTTGGCACAACCCTTCTGAGTTAAAAACCTGAAGGCTTGATTCACTCCAGAGTTCTCAACAGACTGGGGAAACCTGGACAGCAAAAGTGTTGGCTCTCCTTTAACTCTTGGCTTTTCCAGCTGTTGAGCACTTCTGTGTGCATCTGCCCTTCCTGGCAAATTTTTGGTGCTTAGGTGCCCTCCTGGGTTCTAGATAACACATGTTCTCAGGAGCCTCACTGAGATGATGATGCAACATCTCTCTGTTTTTTAAATTAACTTTGTGTTAGAACATCTGAATCTGCATAAACAAACAATTCTTTAACACAGCTTCTCTGCAAGCTCAGAAACCTAGAATACTTCACAGCAGTGATGGACTTTGCCGTCTCTGAAGACAGAGTGGAGCTCCTGGAATATGTCCAGAGAAGGGCAACAAAGCTGGTGAGGGGTTTGGAGCACAAGCTCTATGAGGAGAAGCTGAGGGAGCTGGGGTTGCTCAGCCTGGAGAAGAGGAGGCTCGGAGGAGACCTTATTGCTCTCTAAAACTACCTAAAGGGAGGTTGCAGCCAGGTGGGGGTTGGTCTCTTCTCCCAGGCAGCCACCGACAGAACAAGAGGACACAGTTTCAAGCTGCACCAGGGGAGGTTTAGGCTGGATGTTAGGAAGAAGTTCTTCCCAGAAGGAGAGATTGGCCATTGGAATGTGCTGCCCAGGGAGGTGGTGGAGTCACCATCACTGGAGGTGTTTAGGAAGAGACTGGATGGGGTGCTTGGTGCCATGGTTTAGTTGATTAGATGGTGTGGTGTTGGGGATAGGTTGGACTTGATCTCGAAGGTCTTTTCCAACCTGCTTAATTCTATTCTGTTCTATCCCTCTGCTCTTCTGATGCATCAATATGTAAGCACTCCATTGGCAGCTGGATTAGTGCACAGCATGCATTTTCTTCTTTGTGAGTATTTTTTTTCCTTTTTTTAATTCAAGGGTAAATGTCAAAACAATGCTGTAAAACCAATTAAGGAGAAAGAAAACAAGATTAGAGGTACTACTTGAATTATTTATTGTTGTTCACTCTTGCCAAGTCTTTAAATAAGTACTTAATAGACCTTACTGTAACTCTCTGAGCAACACTGTAATTTATTTAATGCACAGTTCAGCGGTTTCTTAGCATTAAACTGAAATAGTCCATGCAGGATGTTGTGAGCCCTTTAGAAACTTCCTAAATTTGAAGTGTTCACTATTTCTGATAATCTTCATGCAGAGCTAAATTTATTAATTTCATTCAATAATCTGATATACTAAACAGATATTGATTTCTGTGGAAGGGAATACCAAGATTTATTGACTAGAAAGATTAATTCTGACCAATTTAAAGCCAAGGTCAATATTTATCTGGAGGGGAAATAAATCTTGATATTCAGAAAAACAAGACAGTGCTCATGTTATTTATAGTCTCAGTGTTTTAATCAGAAATACCTGGAAATTGCTTCTGCATGGATTTGAATTTCAGTTATGTGACCTTTTTCACTGATACTAATATGATAAAGTGGGGAAAACATTTATAGGACTTGGGAACTCCAGTTTTTCCTGACTCATCTCTACCAGCATTTCTAGGGAATGTACTGAACAGACTCAGGAAACATTTGCTTGAGGAATGAACAGGTTGGTCAGCATAGCCACAGATTTACTGATCTGTAGCCTGATAAAACCAGCAGTGTTCAGCAAAGTTGTGTGAATATGCACAAACACCACACATGAAGCATCTGGAGGGTGAAAAGGGTGGCAGGGGGTCTGGGTGAGGGTGAGCCACACAACTCATTCATAGAATCATAGAATCACTAAAGCTGAAAAAAACAACTCTAAGATCATCAAGTCCAATCATCAACCCAACACCACCATGCCCACTAAATCATGTCCCAAAGTGCCACGTCTACACATTCTTTGAACACCTCCAGGGATGGTGACTCCACCACCTCCCTGGGCAGCCTGTTTCAGCATCTGACCACTTTTGCAGTAAAGAATTTTTTCCTAATGTCTAATCCAAACCTCCCCTGGTACAATTTAAGGTCATTTCCTCTCATCCTATTGCTCGTGACTTGGGAGAGGAGACCTATCCTCACATCACTACAACCTTCTTTCAGGTAGTTGTAGAAAGAGAGGTCTCCTTTTAGCCTCCTCTTCTCCAAACTAAGCCTCTCCTCATAAGACCTGTTCTCTCAGCCCTTCACCAGCTTCATTGCCCTTCTCTGGACACACTCCAGCAACTGAATGTCTTTCATCATTTTGC
This sequence comes from Dryobates pubescens, assembly GCF_014839835.1. NCBI lineage: Eukaryota > Metazoa > Chordata > Aves > Piciformes > Picidae > Dryobates > Dryobates pubescens. The sequence continues at coordinate 9,008,660 of NC_071639.1, read as the reverse complement.
CCAGAGGCAGACCAGCTCCATGGTCTCACTCACAGCACCATCAGCTTGTCTCAGCTAAGCCAGGAATCATGCCTTGTCCGTCTGCAATATAATCAGTTTCTTATCCATAAAACCATACTGCCTTTCATGAACTATTGCATGACATAAGACCTGTGACTGAGGCTTGAAGCAGGAATCCAAACATTACATATTGTAAACTTAAATTACTTTTCTGCATCACACACAGGATGAATTCATCAGGACCTTACTCTCCATGCTGCCATGCATATCAGCCCAGTGAAATGCAGGAGTAACTGTGAGGTGCTCAGATTGTGCCCTGCACACAGCCAACAGAAGAATGGTTTCTGACAGTGATGGGAAAGAGTTCTGGTTTGGAGGGAAGATTTTTTTAATGCCATTATCTGACTATTTGTGCTGTAGGTGTCTTATTCCCTAAACATTTGGGCTGAGTTCCAAATCTTTATCTACACATGTGCTTGCTTGAAAAATAGTGTCAGACACTCATTAGCAGTAACCTACAACTTCTGAAATTGACACCATTTACCTACAGGAAATTGTATTTTTGAAATACTGCTTTGTGCTAAGCCGTTCTGAGATAATTGTTCCAATTAAAACATACACGGGGCATTGCTGTGCACCTCAGGATGGAAACTTTGCTGTGCTGTGAAAGGAGTCAATGGGAGTTCAAAGCGTTCAGCCACCTGCAGAACTGATGACAGAGAGCCAAAAATTTGTAATTCATGCTGGAAAAAGGTCCTCATTCGGCATGCAGATACAGCGTTGAAAGGGATGGGAGTTTCAGCTTTGTTCCTTCTCCTCCCCCACCCTGGCTTCCCCTCTCCTGACTTCCAAAAAATAAGAGAGTGTGAAACGATGAATTTCTTACGTCTTTGAGTATTGCTGAGCTCCACATAAATAAGAGTACGCCTGCTGTAGGGAAACAGTGAGATTCAACTATTCCCATTAAAATGCTAATTACCAGCCTTTTATAGATCAGTTGGAGAGGATTTGGGGAACAAAAATAGCACCCAGAGATTATCACAGAAAGAAAGAAAGAAAGAAAGAAAGAAAAAAAAAGGATAAAAAAAATCAAAGAAGAAGAAAACATGACATTAAAAATGCTTGCTTCTAAATTTAGAATCCCACGAAAGTGAAGCTAACCATTTATTCTCCCTGGAGCTGCTCCATATATTAAGCTGATATTGAGAAGTCATGAATTGCTTTGCTTCCAAGCACAGTTCACAATGGGGATTATTGTGCTTACATATATAGAATCATAGAATCAATAAGGTTGGAAAAGACCTCAAAGATCATCAAGTCCAACCTGTCACCCAACACCTCATAATTGCTAAACCATGGCACCAAGCGCCACATCCAAGCCCCTCTTGAACACCTCCAGGGATGGGGACTCCACCACCTCCCTGGGCAGCACATTCCAATGGCTAACAACCCTCTCTGTGAAGAACTTTCTCCTCACCTCAAGCCTAAACTTTCCCTGGTGCAGCTTGAGACTGTGTCCTCTTGTTCTGGTGCTGGTTGCCTGGGAGAAGAGACCAACCCCCTCCCGGCTACAGCCTCCCTTCAGGCAGTTGTAGACAGCAATAAGGTGTCCCCTGAGCCTCCTCTTCTCCAGGCTAAGCAACACCAGCTCCCTCAGCCTCTCCTCATAGGGCTTGTGCTTGAGGCCTCTCCCCAGCCTTGTTGCCCTTCTCTGGACACATTCAAGTGTCTCCAAGATATCACTGACATCTTAGAAGAAAGTCTTCCAGTTGTTGCTACACAGAAATAAACTGTGTGGGACAACAGCGCTAAGCAATAGAATCATAAAATTACCTCTTATTAAATACAGAGCACAGGGTGGTTTGGTTTTGGGTTGGGGTTTTTTTTTTGGAGGAAATATACTACTCAGCTGTAAAATAATATGTTTGCCATTCACTCTAATGTTTCAACATTATGATTCAATCTTCTAAAGAGCTGACATGGAAAATAACAGCGTAATAAACCAATTCATCATAATGTGTAAAAGAAACTCCTGGAATAAATTGTAATAACCTTTCAAAAACTAGCAGCTTTTAAAAGTATTAATTTCTACTCCAGATAATTGGAAAAGACACCTGGGTGGCCAGGCAATATTTTTTATGGGATTGCCCTGTCAGGGACTCAGATTGTCTTCAGAGTCAGGAGCGATCGTTTAGCACTAAGTGACAGTGAATCTTGCAAATGGGTCTTCCTGGATGCTATTTGCCATAAATTACCAAACTGAACTCTCCTTCAAGGTCAACCATAAAGGAAGGCAGATATCAAGTGGCCTTCACAGAAACCCAAAGCAGTCTTCAGGTCTCGCATAAGCAGGTGCTTGTTTGTGTTGGATCCTATACAATCGCCTTCCAAGATTGACAACACAAAGTGCTACAAAACTTTGAAGATATTTTTGGGACCTAAATAGCTGAAGAGTTGGAGTTCACAGGAAGAAGGACTAACACAAGTTGCTCCCCATTGTGGAGCAGTATGTGCAATGACACTAACTTAATAGCATTAGGATTGAAGACATCCGTGTTTCAAGGCACATAGGCAAAGAGCTTCCAGGAGAAACATAAGATATCCTAAAACTGTCTAATTATTTTATCTTATGCTTTTCATAAACTCTCTGAGCAGTTTTTTCTCCAAAGGAATTCCAGGGCCGTCTGTGTTTCTGCTTTGAAATCATAGTTTAGGATTAATGGAAGTTTAGTCACTGGTGTTTATAGCAGCAACCAATAGTAGCATTAAACTGTGCTACAGAAGTGATTTTAATACTTTTATCCATGAGAGACAAGAAAGGGTGAATTTTGAAAGTCTCTGGAGAAGGAGACTCCACAACAGCTCTGGGCAGCCTGGCCCAGTGTTCTGGCACACTTAAAGTAAAGTAAATAAGTAACTTAAAGTAAAGTAAATAAGTTATTCCTTTAGCTCAAATGAAACCTCTTGTGTTCTATTTTTTACCTAGTGTTCCTTGTCTTATTACTGGTCACCACTGAAAAGAGCTCATCCCCATCCTCATGACCTCCACCCTTCAGATACTGTCATTAATAAGATACCTTCTCGGTCTTCTCTTTTACAGGCTAAAGTGCCCTATGTCTCTCATCCTCTCCTAAGAGAGATGCTCCAGTCCTCTCTGTAGTCTTTGTGGTGTTCTGTTGGACACTCCTCAGTAGTTCTCTGTCCCTCTTGAACTGGGGAGCCCATAAATGGACACAAAACTCCAGATCAGGCCTCACCAGGGCAGAGCAGAGGGGAAGGAGAACCTCCCTTGACCTGCTGGCCACACTGTTCTTAGTCTATCGCAGAATACAGTTGTCCTTTGTTGGTTTCTTTGAAGCATGCTGTTCCAGGTCATGCATGGGGATGTTACACTGCCCTGCTGGCTCCCTCCCACTCTACTGAAATGCATCCTGATGTTAATGTGCTTTTAAACAATTCCAAAGTGAAGTATTGGCATACAGCAGCCGATTGAAAATCTTTAAGGAGCTGCTGCAGCGCACAGAGCAAAGCTTCAGCTCATGCAAAGTGCTGACATGTTTTTCAGAAGCCTCTCAAAATGACAAATTTCTCTGCATCTATTATACTGTTTAGCCTTAAAGCAGTAACAGATTTTATGTTAAAAATAAAGGTTTGAAGATTTATAGAGTGAACTCCAGCTTAACTACACCACCTCAGCCAAATATCCCCAGCAGCAGCACTCTCACAACTGTGCAGTATATTGTGCAGTGTGGAAACAGGGGGGGTTAAAATTAAACTTTTGATAGCTTTACAATAGTTCTGCAAAAGCCCATGAAAGGACAGAAGCTTTGCTGGACAAAGCAGAGGGTTTTGAATTCCTGTGGTTACCTGTATGAATATAATGACTTACAAAGTTTCATACTGCATGTGTACCTTTCTTTGCTCTGCAGTGCTGCTTTCCTCCTTCCCTCCCTGTATGGTGAGCCAGCCGTTCTTGTGCTGTGGAAATACTTTTGTGCCTGTGATGACCTCCAGAAATGAATAGCTGTTTCATTTAATTGCAAAGCTACCCCACTCTTTCTCACTGGCTTCACCCTGATCCTGAGAAATTAAACAAAGAGAGATTCTCCTCACTGCTGTTCTTCTGTGAGCTCAGATGTCTGAGCCACAGCCAAAACTAGGTCAAACAGCCTGTTTCCACATCACATACTGACCTCTTAACAATTTTGCTCTGTGATATTCCTAGTGGGTCTTAGCACAGACTTCTGTAAGAAATGAGAGGAATAAAATCCTCTCCAACACTTTCTCCAGTTTTAAAATAAATTGATGACATAGCTTGAAGTTCAGACTAAAGATGTGCTAATTATACAGGGGAAAATCTAATTAAGTGAATCAAGAAACCCATAGCAACTATTGTCACATTCTTCTATGACAGAAGCATCAATCTGTTAGTCACTGGAGCATACGCTCAATAACTGCCTGAACTCAGATCCTTTTTCATCACGACCTGCAAAGTTAAAATGAGATACCAGCTATGACAACAGCTCATCTTCACAGACCATATTGCATGAAGCAGCATTTCCTCCTCTCTTCCTTTCTTTCATGTACAAAATAAATAAATATATAGGAACCCCCCCCCAAACACCATACACTTATCATGCCCATGTGTCAGAAGCATTGAAATGTTATTCTAGGATTCTATGAGAATTGCATTAATAGATTCATAGAGTAGTTTAGGCTGGGATGGAACTTAAAGATCACTTAGTTCTAACCTCCCTGCCATGGGCAGCGATGCCTTCCATGGGCAGGGACAACTTCCACTAGCCCAGGCTGCTCAAGGCCTCGTCCAAACTGGTCTTGAACACATCCAGGGAGGGGGTATCCATGAATTCCCTGGGTAACCTGTTCCAGTGTCTCACCACCCTCACTGTAAAGACTTTCTTCCTAATATCCAGCCTAAATCTCCCCTCCTCTAGCTTCAACCCATTGCTTCTCATCCTATCACTACAAGCCCTTGTAAAAAGTCCCTTTCCAGCGTTCTTGTAGCCTCCTTTCAGGTACTGGAAGGCGATGTTAAGGCCTTCCTGGAGCCTTCTTTTCACCAGGCTGAACAGCCCCAGCTCTTGCAGTCTGCCTCCATAGGGGAGGTGCTCCAAGCCTCTGATCATCTTTGTGGCCCTTCCCTGCTAGTGATCTGCTTTGGGGCCCATTCCTTGCTAGTGAAATGTACTGAGGCTGTGACATAGTGTAGTATATATCTTTTTCTTTCTGCATCACTGGAAAAACATGGAATTCCTGGTTAGAAGAAAAAGAGAAATGAAGAGACTGAGGAAGCAGCAGAAAGACAAAATTCCATGTCTGTAGGAGAGATGAGATTACACCACAGATAAAAATTTACTGCTTTTGCTAGAATTTAGCTCTTCCAGTGCTCATCACTGACTACAGGAAGAAGTTAAAATGTTATAGTCATCCTGAAGGCCCTTCATCTCCAAAAATATCCTAAAAGTAGGAAGAAAAGTGCTAGTCTCATAGGCAGGGAAAGATACACAACTTGTAATACTGTTAAGATGTAGGACCTATTTAAATAGGTTTGGAACATACATCTCCCCAAAGCTTTTCTATTTAAAAGATTCATCCACACAATCTGGCATAAATCAGCATTGCTGGTTGAAGTCCAGAGGAGGTGTTTAGGGAGAGTAAGTTCTGTTTTTCAAACCAGTGGGTATAAGTAGAAGGAATAGATCATCTTTCAGACATTAAAGAAAGTCGATATGCTTAATGGCATGAAAAGAATGTTAGAGGGGAACATAGCATTTGAGAGAAACCAAAATTCCCTGCAGTGTTCATGTATGTGTAGCAGATATTCACGAATTAGCAATCTCAGATGCAGGATATATGTAAAGAGACTATCAGTGAAGTAATAAATTCTCAGCATTTTTTGATCAAAGAACCAACAAAAGTCCCAGCCTAGAACGTTGCAACATCCAGAGGGGAAAAGGTGAGATCTGAGAGAAGGGTCAGTCTGTGGCAAGCACAGAAGGTATTGCATAGGATATGAGAAATGTAAATAGGTACTGGGCAGAAGTTTGCAAATAAAAGCAAGGGAAGGGGACAGTGGAACACTAGGGATGTGTCAAATGAGCAGATAAAAGCAATATGCAGTTTTTTAACAAAGGAGGTACTGGCTTATATGAGCTACTTAGAAACAAAGATTGCTGTCTGACAAAAGATGTCTTGTTTGCCATGCTGATAGGGTCTCAGCTATTTGCAAGGAACAAACACATATAGGTGACCTAATTTTCATATATATATTCACAGGGCAGCCTTAGATATAGGTAGCTGAAGTGCACAGGGGGAGCTGACCATGACCTTACCACCACTCCCTAAAACTTTCCCCTGACAAACTGATGTGTGTGTGTGTGTGTGGTCTGTGCCCTTAGCAAAGGCCTGCCATAAAACAGCAAGGAGGCACTAAATGAAGAGATAAAATTATGTAGTGCAAACAAGGAGAGGAATCCTAGGCTTCTTTCTGTCCTCTGCAAGGAGGAGCAGAAGCATATTCAGGTGTTGAATCAGAACAGAACAATGCAGTGAGGGGAAAGTTCTTCACTGAGAGAGTTGTTAGCCATTGGAATGTGCTGCCCAGGGAGGTGGTGGAGTCACCATCCCTGGAGGTGTTCAAGGAGGGATTGGATGTGGCATTTAGTGTCATGGTCTAGTAGGCATGAGGTGTTGGGTGACAGGTTGGACTTGATGATCTTTGAGGTCTTTTCCAACGTTACTGATTCTATGATTCTATGATATCACACTGGCCATGGATAGGTAAGATATAGTATCCTAAAAGGGAAGCAAGTGGGAAGGGAACAATAAAAATAGAAAGCAAATTATAATGGATTTTTAATTAAAGCTTAAACCAGTGTCCCTTAAAAGTCTGAAGTTCACAGGTGTAAGCTGTTTCTTTATTTTCCATATGGGAAACTTCTACATGGTATGAGTTAAAATTTGAATCAGCTGTAGTGAAAATAAATAGGGAAATAATTTTTTTTCCCTTCCAATTTTGGAAGAAGGACTTTTCTGTCATCTGCTGTTTCTAACAACATGGGTACTTCCCACATTATCTGAAAAAAAGAAGAAAAAAAAGATAAAGTAATTAATGTTGTCACTGAGCTGAAGGCATTTGATCAATATTAGCTTGAGAGCTCCCATAATTCTTGCAGGTTTAAGTTTTAAATGACATTGCTGAACATAATGTGTATCAAATGTGGATGATTTGAGTATTAATTCCTCATTATTGTGGAAAGGGTGATGAATGTGATTGAACCTTCACCTGAATTTATTTGTCAGGGCACTGAAAAGTTTTTGAGTAGTATTCTTTAAAGGTCCAGGTAAAGATGACACAAGCAAATCGAGTGTTCACATTTCACAGAATCACAGAGAATCACAGAATCACCAAGGTTGGAAGAGACCTCAAAGATCGTCAAGTCCAACCTGTCACCACAGACCTCATGACTAAACCAGGGCACCAAGTGCCACATCCAATCCCCTCTTGAACACCTCCAGGGATGGTGACTCCACCACCTCCCTGGGCAGCACATTCCAATGGTGAATGACTCCATCAGTGAAGAACTTTCTCCTCACCTCCAGCCTAAACTTCCCCTGGCGCAGCTTGAGACTGTGTCCTCTTGTTCTGGTGCTGGTTGCTTGAGAGAAGAGACCAACTCCCTCCTGGCTACAAACAGGTTTAGGTGTTGCTTACTTATATAGAATAGGATAGAATAGAATGGAATGGAATAGGATAGAATAGAATGGAATGGAATAGAATAGAATAGAATGGAATGGAATGGAATGGAATGAAATGGAATGGAATAAACCAGTTTGGAAGAGACCTTCAAGATCATCACGTCCAACCTATAATATATCGTTTCTAATATATATATATAGTTTATAACATATATATAGTTTATAAAGTTAAGGATGCCTATTTTGTGATATGCCATGATAAGAAATTTCATGTCTTCCAGTTTGAGCAGTTGGTATCCTTGCTGCTAATGGAGCCTCTTCAGCTCTCAGATGATGGTATGCGATTTAAACACCGCCAGCCAAACATGTAAATCAGCATTTATGAAACAAAAAGGTGGCAAATAAATCCTGGTGCTGGCATATCTTCTTCTGAAGCTTGTCAACAAAGTAGAAATAATTCCAAAGAAAGGGCCATCTCTTGCTGGATGACACTTATACTAAATTATTTCAGTGTTGCTCTTTGGTGCAGGAAAGGAATAATTACACACAGGATAAAAGTGACCTACAGATGATAAACCTCCTCCGAACTTCTTCTTTGTGTTTGGCTCTTTGGGCTTTATGTTTAATAAACACAATCATTTAAAATATGTTTACTTGTATTTAATTTTGAAATAATTACTGCAAAAATATGTAAGCCTTGATGTTGCTGCCACAACAATTTCACATTCATTATTTATGAAACAGCATATAAAGCATATTAAAGCTTTGATCATCAGAAAGCCTAGATATAATCTGGCTTCTTTGTTGTTTTTGGCTGGTGATTGTCTACAGTAATCTGTTTATATCTGACACTATCACAGGTCTCTAAGATACTAATATACAGCAATATTAGATAACTACAATGAGTGTGGGATGGAAATTTCCATTTGCTTTGGAAAATATTCATCAACTCTGTGATGACAAAAGCCATAATCACTGTAATTAGTTTGTTCGGCGTACAATGAATTTCAACTGATCATTCTTAGCTGGATTTTCTCCAATCCCCCCTATTTGGGCTCAAAAGTTTTTTGTTTGTTTCTCTCTACAGAGGTCTTTGTTATTTCAGTGATTCCATGAGATGCTTTGGAAATAATTGCCAGTCATGCTCAAACAACTTGAGATTCTAATATCAGAGCTTCAATAGCTCTTTAACATCACTACAACAACTACACTATTGAGATGGGAATATCCATATGGCTTTTAGGTGGTTGAGAACATGATTGTTCTGGTTGCCTCATATTGCATTCTTTCTCTAGAAGAACTTTCATCAACATTAATAAGCTTTGAATGAGGAATGTTTTGCTGTTAGGTGACTGTCTTTACCAATAGCATGAGGACATCTGGACTGATTTACCAGTAATGTGTACACTAGGGGAATATACTTACAGGGCAATGAGAGGCAGAAATGGAGAATTTTCTGCTGAGGTTATTTGAAAAGCTTAGCTCTCACAGACCACATTCCCAAGGTCATGGCAATGACTGTGAAGCAAGAAGCCAGGCAGAGCAGAAATTTAGCAGGTTCAGACTCATGCAGGGAAGGTAAGAGTGCCCAGAGGAGGGCAAGTGGTGTGCCCTGGGCAGCAGCAGCTCCTGGCTCTGCTAACATCACCTGCTCCTGGCAAATTTTGAAACTTGTAAATCTAAGAAACCCACCCACCCAACCAACAAAAAACCCCAACCAACCAAAACAAAACGACCAAAACCAACAGAAAAAGCCCAGTCTCTTTTGGATTTTTTAATCCAACAAATTCGGCTTCAATTTTAATTCTCTGCTTCACCTTCAGCGCATTGAAATGCAGTTAGCAGTAGCAAGTGTTCATTCTAGATAAGGGAATTGTTGCTACTCATATAATTATGCTGCTTCCACAGCTGAGCCTGGCAGTGAGAATGAGCAAGACACAGCATCACACTATTAGGACAGTTAGTGTCTTTGACAAGAATCCATTTTCCAGTGATCAGAGATGCAGTTTCTATTACCACTCCTGTGCAAGCTCAAACATCAATGAAACAAACACTTTCCAGAAGACAAGTTGCTTTTAAATCCTTTTTTTTTGCAATGCTGGTGTTTTTAATGTGTTTTTCTAAAACTCAAACAAAGAAGACAAGTGTGAAGATCAAGAAGTGCATACAAATAACATCTTTAATCTGGATCTGTAAGAGGAACTGAGCTTTTTCACTACTGCAAAGATATTTTCTTTTTAATGACTCAGGCAAATCCTTCCCTTAATGTATTCATTAGTTTGACGTTCTTTTGCTTTTTCCTTACCTAGCATAACTTCTTCAGAAATCCAATTCTCAGAGTAATACTCCGAAGTTGTGCAGAGAAAGTCATCTGGGGTACTCAGGGAAGTTTTGCTGTTTCAAAGCTCTCCCCCCAACCTGTGAAAACAGCGCCGCGGTGGACTCGTGCATGCCATCTGCTGGCACTTCCCAAACCTCTTGTAAGTGCATCCCAGTTTTGTGGCCTCTCCAGTGTTTCTCCGCAACGAAGCACCCCCACTATATGCCAAGGTCAATTACAGTTACAGGTGTCCCTAAAAAGCAGCATCTCCCCAGCTGGGAGCCCAGCTCCTGAGCTATCCAAATTTAATAGGCACTCCAAAAGCTTTCTATTTTTTTTTGCCTAAACCTCCTTCTCTCTAAAACATGGGGTGGGTGTGTGTGTTGCTGATTTAGCTGTTTTGTGCAAAGTGTTTGAAAAATGCTGGTTAGTATTTACCCATTCCTTCATGACAAATATTTTATTTCACTGTGACTCAGTCTCGTACACATCCACCCATCCATGTGGGTAAACCACTTTTAGTATACAGAAGATGCACACCTGGGACCAGGGATAGATGAAATCTGGTGACTGCAAAATAAGCCTTGAAACAGGCATGCTAAGACAGGGGAGAAGGGCATTTGCAGACAGCAGTTCCTTTCAAGACTACATTTTATGTCTTTTCAACCACTTGAATAATATGGCAGTTAATTACACTTTTGAATGCATGCACTTGCATTTTAAAACTTTGTTGTGACTATGAACAAAAATATGTGACAATAAATGAAGATAAATGTGGAAGTGTGCAGGTCCATGTGCCTGGGAAAGGCAAGCAAACCAGCAATGTCTGAAAAATGTTGAGCATCACCCAAAATGTTCCTGTATGTAAAGGTGTAAGAGCAGATGCACAAACATGGTCACACAATATCCCTACCTGGGGAGGGATAGGCTGAAAAGTAAGCAGCTGAGTTCTGTATAATAGCAGGTAAGCTGAACAGCTTTGCTGCTGTTTCACATATATTGAACTGTAACACTTCAGGAAAAGATTAAAACCTGCCTGATACTCTTGTTCAGTAGTGACAGTAATCACTGGCAGGGAGATTGTCAAGAGGATGAAGTATTTAAGAGAATTTAAGGAATAAATGTCATTAATTTATTTTTTAGTATTATACAGCGATAAAAATAAATGTCTTTAACAAATTTAAGGGAAGCATTGCATAGCAAAGTTCCTTTTGTATGAGGAAAGGGTACCATGGTAAGATCACAAAGTACTTTGGCTCCTTCCATCCTGTTTTCACAAAGCAAGTAAGGATAGGGACAACGGCTTGTGCTCCAACTCCTACATGAATGTGTCAGTCCCACATAAATCATTTGCCATAAATTAATTTCTGGCTCATCAGAAATGGTATCAAAGTAACAGGGATACAGAAAGGCCTTCATTCAGTCAGCACTGGAAGTGAGTTAAAGCAGTAAAACATCTGCATGCCCTCTCCTGTGTCTCTTCTTCATGTCAGCTGTAGGTACCCTTTGAAGGAGGCATTATGCTTATTTGCCTTTTTAACAAGGGACTGTTGAAGTTCCTAGAGCTAAACAAGGGGAAAATAAAAGGGCAAACAAATGTGCAAAAGGCAGCTCTATGTGAAGAACACATTGCAACACTCAAAGCAGTGCAAGGAGGTCTGAATCATATTCTTGAAAAGAAAAGGGCAAACAAACATGCAAAGGCAGCTCTAGGTGAAGAACACATTGCAACGCTCAAAGCAGTGCAAGGAGGTCTGAGTCATGTTTCTTGAAATATAAGACATGACTTCCTTGAGCTAGCCAGTTACTCTGCTTCTAAGCATGGCAGTCTGTGGAAATTACCTTTATGTTTAGGAAATGTAATAGTAGTTAAATAAAGTTAAAATGTTTATATATGATTATATATATATATATAAATACATGAAATATATAATCTCTTAAAATGATAACATATGAGAAATGAACAATTGGTAAACTCTGCAACATGCACTGCATCAACAGGGCAAAAGCATCTCTGTGCCTCACTCTTCCTGCCACATTATTGCAACAATGCAAGTCTTACTCTTTGTATTTGCTTAGTCTACTTAGGTTATCTCTCCAATGGGAAAATAGCACACACTGAACTTACACTGGTTTCTAAAATGAAGAGAAGAGAAGAGAAGAGAAGAGAAGAGAAGAGAAGAGAAGAGAAGAGAAGAGAAGAGAAGAGAAGAGAAGAGAAGAGAAGAGAAGAGAAGAGAAGAGAAGAGAAGAGAAGAGAAGAGAAGAGGAGAAGAGAAGAGAAGAGAAGAGAAGAGAGAAGGGAAGAGAAGGGAAGAGAAGGGAAGGGAAGAGAAGGGAAGAGAAGAGAAGGGAAGAGAAGAGAAGAGAAGAGAAGAGAAGAGAAGAGAAGAGAAGAGAAGAGAAGAGAAGAGAAGAGAAGAGAAGAGAAGAGAAGAGAAGAGAAGAGAAGAGAAGAGAAGAGAAGAGAAGAGAAGAGAAGAGAAGAGAAGAGAAGAGAAGAGAAGAGAAGAGAAGAGAAGAGAAGAGAAGAGAAGAGAAGGGAAGGAGGAATGGAATGGAATAGAATGGAATAGAATAATAAAATAATAGAATAATAGAATTAACCAGGTTGGAAGAGACCTTTGAGATCATTGAGTCCAATCTATCACCCAATACTATCTAATATATTAATGTTGTTCATGAATTGCCCTGATAATCTTATGAAACATTAAAGTTAAGCCTCTTACTAAGGCCATATTTAGAAAAATGTCACAGTCACACATTCCTGGGAACCATAATTAAGAAAGAAGAGGCTGTCAGAGAAGACATTACTCTTCACACAGGAACAGGAGAAGTAACATAAAATAATTTTTGTTAACCTATATAAATCATTTGGTGCAATTATAACGGTGTTCGAAGATTAACACTGGAACAGAATGAAACAGATTGAAAGCATTTAAAACAAATGCTTTTGTTCCTTTAATCTCCCAGTTTCATTGTTCTTTCAACTTCTACTTAAACCCAAATGTCTGCATTGGAAAACTTTTAAAAAGACATTGCACTAGGAAAGCTTCATGGAGATATATTATCTCACTTTCATTTCTGTCCTGAGGCTATCGTGTTTGAGAGTGACAGAAAATAGTTTCAAGGACAATATAATGGCAGAGATTGAATAAATTAAAGGCAAGTATAAACTACTTAGTTGAAGAAATAATTTGCTCTTGTTCTAAAGCTGTGTTCTGGGATGGATGTTTTAGACTGGGGGGGAAAAAAGGCTTTAAAACCATGAGCAGACTTTTAAAACACTGCTAGTATTTAATTTGCTGATAGCCATGTTTTGAAGAAGCATTCCTACATTATCCAATTACCACTTTCTCTGCAAACTATAAAACTTGAGTGAAAAGTTGATTACATATCTATTCTGAAAGTATTTAATCATCCATCAACAGTGTCTGGCTAATCAGGCATAAATCTGAGGGATTAGTTAAAAAACAGTGGTTGTTTACTCAGTGCTGAAATACAGCAGATAATCCTCTGGTTGCTGCTTCTGCAGGGGCTAAAGTTGCTTCCAAAAGCCATGATGAAGCTGAGGGCAGATTTTGTCTCAGGAACTGCAGATCTTTGTCACATCCTTTTCCTCCCCCCTTCTCCCCACATGCTACAGCCTTCTCCTAAAGTAGTCTGTATGTTTTTTAGGTGATGGGAATCTCTCCTGGCTGAAGGACTGATTGGTTGGTTATCACTGTACTGACCACCACACCTCAATTCTGTGGTCAGGACTCTTGCTAGCTCTCTCCTAGGTTGTCCCTTTGTTCTAAACATGCTTATTAATGGCTTCCCCATGGCCCAATAGCTGTCCAAAGATGGATTTAACATTTAGGTATAGATGGGGTTTACAGAAGCAGAAGCTTTGGTACCTTGGGGATTCAGATATTGATAGGCTTCAAGTTCTTCTATGATAAAGTTAAATTCTTGCCTTACCACCTGAGGTGGGTGCTTGGAGGATTTCCTCCAATGTAGCATCTCTGTCATGGGCAAGAACTTGCTCCAGTTGGGAATTTTAATGCTGGGCCCATAATAAAGTCAGAAATAGCAGTGTGTAATGAAACACAGTTATGTGCCTGGGGAAAGTTGGCAGAAGGAAACACCAAACACAGGGGTAGGAGCAAAATCTCAGCCCCAGACCAAAATTAAGGACTTGGCTCATGCAACGAACATGTACCTCCATGAGCCTGGGAGGAAAGCTAAGAGAAATGCCTCAGGGTTAATATGTACCAAACCCAATGTGTACCAATTAGGTCTGAGCTCATTAATAACTTTGAAAGGCTCTGCTTACTTCAGGCCTGAAGGTTGGCTTTTCCCATTTTAGTGCTTTACACAGCCCTCTGACTGTTTTGTGGCTATAGCAAAATAAAACTCGAGGTTGATGGTTAATGAACTCTCCTGCACACAGGAAACATTTAAATTCCCTAAGGCCAAAGTCCTTTGATGCCTCAGCACAAACATAAAAAATGGATCAAAAAACTTTTGAGACCCAAAATAAACAACTACTGAAAGACTTTCTGCCCCTCAGAAGTGGCAACATAAATGTGAATGTCCTTTAAAAAAACACCACATTGGTGTGCAAGTCCCTGTGCCAGGGGAAGTTTAGGCTTGAGGTGAAGAGAAATTTCTTCACAGAAAGAGTTATTGGCCATTGAAATGAGCTGCCCAGGGAGGTGGTGGAGTCACCATCCCTAGAGGTGTTCAAAAAGGGATTGGACATGGCACCTGAAGCCATGGTTTAGTAGTCATGAGGTGCTGGGCAATAGGTTGGACTTGATGATATCTGAGGTCTTTTCAAACCTTATTGATTCTATGATTCTACTTTCTGAATTTAACTCTAAGTCCCTCATTATTTCTAGCTGTCAGAACTGGGCTGCTTTAGCACAGAGTATCTATTACCCCTCAGCTCTTCTGAAAGCCTCAACCATAATGAATATTTTGCTTTGTAACAGCAACCATGACTGTTTGTTACTTTAAAAACAAATGTAAATATTTACAGCCTGATACACCAAAACAGATTAATGATGTCAGGTAGTTAAGTTTACACACTTAAAGAAACCTGATATTAAATACTGATTTAACACTCAGTGTTTTCTTCCTGTGCATATCTAATGGAGCACTCAGTGTGAATTACTGACTGCTTTTGAAAATGTAAACCTATATGTCTTTCAACTCCCTGATTAATACACATAAAGCTAGCAGCACACAACCCTTTGCAGGGTGGCTCTGTTTACAATGCCCGGATTAAATAACTGTGAAAGTGTTGCGAAGAAAAGAAAGAAAAAATAAAAGAAGAAGAAGAAAAGCAACAAAGTTACCAAGAAAAACAAACTCTGAGCCTAGAAGAGTGGTTTAGAAATAGTTATTGCTTTCTTTGCATCTTTAAATTTATTCTGCTTTCAACAAAAGTCACTGAGTAGAAAAGATAAAGGATAAAGAAGACAAGTTTATTTTAGGGAACTATGGCATAACTTTTAACTACTGTATGACTGCTCTGTCCCTGTAATAATTACATAAATGAATCCTGCTTTATTTCATACCCTAGTCCCACAATGCCTTGCCAGCTCCTCCAGTGCCATACCCTTTCTGTTTTTCTCAATGCTTTCCCAGTAGCAGCCTTCTAAAAGGCTATTAAATAACTTATGCAAACCTTTTCTAATTTCCTCTTTCTTTTTCTTTTTTTCTCTTTTTTTTTTGGAAAGTAATCACCTATAAAACTGCATATTCTCTAGATACTGTGAGATGAGGATTGCCCCCATTTTGCATAAATTGCTTTTTTTGTTACCATTGCAAGGCTTATAGGATCAGCTCCTTGTTAACATGGCTCACAATAAAATTGAGTTTGCTCAGGTCACACTAGAGACTAACACCTGCCCAAAGATATTTATGTGCTTATTGCCTTTTATCCCTGAGAAAGCCTCCTCACTGAGCAATAACACTGTTGAATCTGCATCCAGTTCACCTGGGTTTGCAGTCAGGGGGCATTTCTAATGTGCTTCCTTCTACTGCTTTCACATGGGCCATAACTTTCAGACTCTAATGTCTTTTGGCTGACTGGCAGCTCAGCAGTAGAGGAAAAAGAGAAAGCTTTCTTCCCTCCCTCCCTTCTTCTGATGAACTGAACTTTCCAGCACCTTCAGGCTTTTTTCCTTTGAAGTCTTGTTGCAGTTTTGGTTATGATTGTCCTTCCTGAGCAATGACAAAGGTTGCAATGAAGCCCCTGGCAGGAGTAAGATTAGGTCCAACCCTGCTCAGGGGGGTATCTGCCTTCCTAGCTGCCTGTTGGAGGGTGGCAGCAGGCTCTGAGAGGTCAAGGCTTTCCTCCCGAAGCTTGAGTTATCTCTCTGGCTTGCCTCCTACCAGCACAAGAGAAAAAAATACAGGATGTCACCTAAAATAAAGAGGGGTATGGAGATTCCTCCAAGTGTGACTGCATGCTAAAATGTTTCCTAATTTGTCTGTTTCTATTCAAACAAGGGTGACTGCAACTCTCTTAGTTTTGGTTTCATCAATTTGTTACTCCATTTTCCAATCAGTAACCTGAGTTCAAGAACTGCCTTTCAATTCTGGAACAATTCAGTCACAGTGCCAGTTCAGTCATCCTTAACATTAGGCTTTTCTCGAACACTCCCCTTACTTACAAAATGCAATATATCTATATATATGGAATTAGAAATTCCTAATTTCAGTATGTACAGCACTGATATTGAGAGAGCATTTGAAGCTGTACCAGGGGAAATTTAGGCTCAAGGTGAGGGGAAAGTTCTTCACAGAGAGAGTTGTTAGCCATTGGAATGTGCTGCCCAGGGAGGTGGTAGAGTCACCGTCCCTGGAGGTGTTCAAAAAGGGATCAGACGTGGCACTTGGTGCCATGGTCTAGTAGTCATGAGGTGTTGGGTGACAGGTTGGGCTTGATGATCCTTGAGGCCTTTTCCAACCTTGTTGATTCTATGATTCTACAATGCCCACCTCTCACCCTTCTTGATACATGGGATAAACTCTAATCTCTTTTGAACCAACATGTACTACAAGAAGAAAGTGCAGTCAAGTGAGAAAAAAAAACCCAACCAACCAAGCCACTCACTGCTCAAATAAGCAAGATTTGTATATTCATATATGCACAAGGAAATTCAGCAATGTTTTTAAAATGAGAGAGTCCTGGAGATTTTCCAGCTCTCTTCTGGCACTATCAGTAGGGGATATTTCAAACTGCATTTTCTTCCTGACAAATGCAGAGTCATTATTAAGCAGCACCCAGGAAGATCACTAACTAAGCCGATGCTTAGTTCACTGTGTGGTGATCAGATCATAGGGGCACAGAGAACTGTTAACATCTAGTGATGGTGTAAAGCCAGTGTCCACAAAATAAATCATCTGTGCATTTTGTAGCATTATCAGCTTTTGAAGTATCAAGAAAACATGTCATGTTGTCTGAACTCATCACATACTATACAGCTTGTTAGTAACTATACCAATTTCATAGAATCATAGAATTGACAGGGCTGGAAGGGACCTCAAGGATCATCCAGTTCCAGTGGGCAGGGACACCTCACACTATATCAGGTCACTCAGAGCCCCATCCAACCTGGCCTTAAAAACTTCCAGGGATGGGGATTTTCTAATCAACACCACTCTGAGTTGAGAGAATAATGCTAAGTAATGCAGAGAACAGGGCACAGAGAGAGAAAGACACCCAGTGATACCAGGAATGGAGTCATCTTGCACTTGAACGAAGGAAAAAAGAGTCTCTCTATACATCCTTTCACTCACACATTGCAAGTGTGAAAAGGATATTCAAGCATCATTTGCCACATGCTCTGAAGAGCAATTTTAAAAGAAGAAGAAGAAGAAAAAAAAAAAAAAGTTGTCATTTTTTTTGTCACATTCAAGAATTTTACAAGTCTAAGAGAAAAAGCTGAAATCGGACAGCGGTACCCAACAGATGGGCTGAATTTCACTTTGTACCTCTAATAGGAGTGACAGTTTCCTTAAATGAAGGCTTTCTGCAATTAAGCTCTTCACAAAAGGCAATAAATTCGTCCTAACAATGCCCACATGGGATGAGAGTATTGCTGCTGTTCCCACAAGACAGGAAATCAACCTACAGGGGTTCAAGATGAATTGTCAAAAATATCACCTAACTGGAAAGTTGGTCCAGAAAGCCTCAACCTGGTCCTTTTCTGCTGGCATCCTCAGAGGATGAACCTCAGCTGTAGTTGGAAGTTGTTCACTGTTTATGTCCAAGTATTTCTTCTTGCTCAGCCAGATGCAATGAACTGGAAGTAGAAGGAACTTAGTGGACAGATGTGAAAGCTTAAATTTTAGTCACTTGCCCACCATCACCAGGAAGTGTGTGGCAGGGGCCAGAAGAAATCTGTGGTAGAGTCTGCTCTTGAGGTATGTCTTCTGTAGGGTATAGCTGAAGCAATTTAATAAGCTGCTTTCCCTTGCTGGTACCACATCCACATGCTGGTTTAATGCCCTCATCAAAAGTCTGAGCTTGCTTCAGCACAAAGTCGGTGGAGTTTTAAACCATTTTAAACTGTCAGCACTGAATGCAACTCAGTTGAGGAGGAAGAAACCTCCAGCTAAAGGATAGTAAGGAGCAGCTGGTGGGTAGTAACTGCTAAAATTGCCATACTGACTTTTGAAGCCTCAGGTGCTTTATTATTTTTTAATTTTCCTGCACTTTTCTGCCTTAGCTGTCATGTAAGTTCCATTTTTACCACACATAAGACAGGCATCCTACAGAGATTAGCATATTTCTTTGTGTATTGCTGGTTTATTCTCAGTGCATGGTCCCTTCTGTGCAGTGAATGAAGCAAAGGTCTGAAAAGAATAGTGTGTAAAGATGATCTAAAGGCTGTGATCTAATGCATCCTGTCAAAGGGGAGTAAATCAGTCCTCTGCTCAGCCACTCTGGCCCCTGGGTGCATACCTTGGCCATGCTTTCAGGACAAAGCACTGTCATTTCTCCATGCAGCCTCACTTTTTTGTGACAGAAAGCTTAGGCTTGTCTGTAAAGATTTGTGCTGCATGGGAGTGCCAAGAGGGTGCACAGGAGCACATGGTAGCATCTCTGGGACACCACAGCCGAGGAGCACTCAGACTGGTTCCCCACGTCGCATAAGTCTCTACTCCTTGTTCTAAGTGTGTAATTGGAACCAGGCTGCTCACTGCCTTGCAGAGCTCCCACCAGGGAAGAAGGAGCAAACACTTTGCTAGGTGGAACAAATGATGTATCTACAAAGAAATGCAGGATGAAAAAAATGCCAGCTTTAGTTCTTTGCTGATTGTCCTTCTGTTACTGCCCCCTACCCTTGCCTCATGCTGCAGCAGTTCTTCCTTGGACTCCACTGCTTCAGCCGTTTAAAAACTCTACCCTTTTCAATCTGCTTTGCCCATAACACCCCAGAATTTATTCAAGCTAAAAGATTTTTTGTGTGCTCCTCCAACATTCATCTCTGCTCAAAATGATTCTTCACAACCTGTAGTAAATAAAGGAAGTAAATAAGTGCCATGTAAGCAGATGCCCACTCTATTTTATGTTTTCATATAATTCAATCACAGTCCTTTTGTGCCTTGAAACTTGAAAAATGCACATTAATAACACATCTGTAGGGCTCCAGAAGTATATCTGAAAGTGCCAATTCGCTTTTATTTGCACACTATGCTGGAGAAGCAAAAGGCCAGAGGCAATAGAATGAGGAAGACCGAATTGCTGTTTGCAGTTCAGTCTGCCCAGGTCTTTTCAAAAGGCTAAAATTATTATTACTCTCTCACACAGTAGCCCTATGGATTTGTTTGTGTCTTGAATTGTGAGCTTCCTATTTATGGCTCTTCCTGAGCTGTCATTTGCCTTGCTTGCAGAGTCTGCCTGCGGAAGCTGCAAGATGCTTGTTCCTCTGTGGAGCAATTGCAGGAGTTGCTAAATATTACGAACATGATCCCACAACACATCTGGCAGTGCACTACACTACATAAGCTTGTTACCTCTTTGTGTGGGGGATGCCCAGAGGAAATCATCAGCAAAGTGCCAAAAGAATATCTACTGATGACATCTGGGAAAAAAAACCCACGGAAATCCTCTAATGAAACTGGGAGAACCGAGAAACACTGGGTGGAGGCAAAGGTCTTCATGCAATAAATGATTCCAGCAGCTAGGGTGTTAAGAAATCCATCAGGTATTGTGGGACTGAAGATAACGTTGCAGGGATGGCAGAAACAAGTAGTGGATGAGTTAGAATGACTCATGTGTTTGCAAGCCCTCTTCCCTGTTTGCGGTGTACTTACTCATACAGAGTTTATCTTATGTATTCCTTGTTGCCTTCATTCATTTTAACCTGCAGGCTGTAAACACATTTGTTATGAAAAGAATAAAATTAGACAAACTCTGTGTGAAGCCCCTGAAATCTTGCTACAGGACTATTCATCACCTTCCCGTTCTCATCACAAAGGCAGTGCACAATTTGTTATTATTGGATAGCACAAGAAAGAGAGAAAAATAGGGGGGAAAAAAGGAGAGAGAGAGAGATAACCCAGAGTGGATTTCAGAAACTGGACAAAAGGCAGAAGAAACATAATGGTGGTGCTGGAGGACAAAGAAAAAAAGAGAGGAGACATGGGTATGACAGAGCAATGAGACTCAATTCAACAGGCTTCCTTTAAAAGAACCTTTTCTCTTGCCTCACCACTTTTCCTATTGTGATCAAGTGAGGCTTTAGAGTCATTTTGAAGAGTGCCGTGGCAGTGATTATCAGAACAGTCTCATGAGTACTTTTAGCCAAATAGTCTTCAGAAGTTCCTAAGTCCATTTTGTCAGTTCAATGAGAATTTTAATTGACTATTAAAATACAGCATTATGCTATAAAGATATTACTAGGCTGCTGCAGAAATGCCAGCAAATGTGCCATCAACAGAAAAGGCAATTCTCATCTGTGGGTTTACCAGAACTGCTACAACAGCACAAACAGCCTGAAGCAGCAGTAATTGAGGAGAGAGAGAGGAGCTTCCCAAATATGCCTTTCCTCCAAACATAAGCAAAATAAAGCAAAAAGTCCAATCATTAGAGCATTAATTTTGCATGCCTGGGCGGTCTCTCCCTTGCCGTTACTGTGTCAGCAGTCGGTCATATTTTACTGTGTGACACAGAAGGGTGAGCTGCACATCTGTACAGCAAAGCCTAAAAAATGACATGACTGAGTGAAATTGCCCTGTCTCAACACTACACAGAACCCAGCCTCTTTGAGCATATTTGCTTGCTTTCTGATTTCCAGAACAAGTGCTCAAGTAACTGCACTGATTGCAGATGTGGAGATTTTTGTATCCTCAGCTCTGCAAAATCCAGAGGTGGGCTGAACCCCCGTCTCAAAAGAGCCCTCTCTTGGCTCATGGTTTCTTCCACAGCAGGTTTCTCTGAACAGCAGCACAGATGAGAATGTGCCTCACCGTTCTCGTGAGCTGTCTCACATGCTCATGGCAGGGAAATGAGACAGCGTGGCAGGTACCTTCTCAGTGACTGTACCAAAATCAGCTGATGGCTGAGGCCAGTGAAGCTACATGCCCCTGCTGTCCCCAGTGGAAGGTGCATACACCTGCCTAAACCACTGTACACTGCAAACAGACCACTTGCATTGTGAAGAAATGATGTGTTCATGTGAAAGTGAATATAACAGAACCTCATTAATCAGCTGCAATTGTATTTCTGGAAATCACCTAAAGGAAACAAGACTCCCCTGTGCTGTGTTTGTACTGAAGTTATGTAAAGAGGCAAGGAGCCTTCTATTTAATCATGAGTTCACTCCTTAGACAGTAAAATACTGAGAAGAAAGCATGGTAGGCTGTCGGAGAGCAACATAAAGACACAGCCCAAAAGCAAGTTGAATACTACACCCTGCTGCTGGTCTCAAAGGGCTTTATTAAAAACAAAAGCATATAAAATAGCTCCTGCACAGGATGATTTTTAATTGTGTCCTCTTGGGGAAACTCTACAAGGCAGGCTTGCTTGCCTTATTTGTAGTCTACAGGGAGCTAACAAGCTCTCAACAGACTCCCTTTGGTTTAAGATGTCTTACTGCTGAGTTTTTAGACTCCAGTTAAGTCTTAGTGGCAAATTATTCTTAGTTGGTTCAGAAGCAAATATAATTTCACTGGCTTTTTTATTTTTCCCCCACCACAAAAAGAGAAAAAAAAAACATGAAAGAAGTATGTAAAGGGTTCAATGTGACAGCTTCTAGTTCAACTTTCCTATTAGTCTGTGAACATGCAAAACTAGCAAATAGTAGCCAATAAAACAGTGGTACCTGCAGCAGGCCTGACTGTAGAGGGTCTTCTGACCAGCCTGCACTGCCTTGTGACTTGGAAGCCAAGTTAGCTGTTTTCTTTGGCCTTTGAGCAGTCTGTACCTTCTTGAGCCAGATCTAGAGCAGGCACACAGGACTGCAATGCCAAACTTTACACCCCTTCCTTGTCTACACTGTGTTCTGTGTATAAGAGGCAAGGCAAGAGGAAGACTGGGAAGAAGAAAATCTGGGGTAGCTAAATAACATGGGGAAAACCCCTTCGACCCGCTTAAGAGAAGCCCTCTGCAGTTAACCAGGCTAAACAATAAGAAGCACCAATGGAAAGGATGTGGCTTAAGTTTTGATCCTTCCTCTATGCCATCTCAGACTTTTGCCTGGGCTTGCAAGGAGTGCTTCCCTCCCATTGGGATTTACACACTAATCTCTGTAGCAAGATCAATTATTTATCACAAAACATAACCAGAGGAGAAAGAGTAGAGCCTTCCTCTACCATCACTGGTTTATTTCACAGCTTTGTAGCTGCTGCTAAAGAAAAACACGCACCAGACAAGCAGGGCTCTTCCTCTGATGGTTGGGCACCCCCCTGAGAAGGGGTAAACCAAGTTTTAGTGACTACATGGGATAAAATGGGATACAACACTTCATCATGGAGGCCTGGCAGCCTTTGGTTGATGTCACCAAAACTTCTGTTCCAAGAGGACTCAGTGTGACAGCCTGTAACCAGCCAGCTTCTACAAAAACCAGGGCAGCTCCATTCACAGCCACCAGCTGAGGTCCTATCCCCCCCCCCCCCCCAATTAACTGTGTTTGCTGTGGCATGGTAACGATATGGTGTGTTCCCCTACCATCCCATTGCCTTACATTGATCTCTCAGATGTTGTGGAAGATGATGAAAGTAGCAAGATGAAAGAAAAAGGAAAAGCTCAAAACAAGCTCACATTAAATATTCATAACTCCTAGTAATTACAAAAAGAAAATAGGAAATAAAGCAGCAGTGATTATGCAGTGTCCAAATCATCTATCTGCAAGTCCTTCCAGGAAATTTTCTCTGTGGATTTCTGTTGCTGGGGATAGAAAATGAGCAAGGAGGTTTGTCCTCCATTACTGGTCAAAGTTTGCTGCTTTATTTATCAGATGCATAAATGTAGGTTAGTGTGATGAGTGGAGAGTTTATGTAAGGCTCTATACCTTATTTCTGCTCTCCACTAAAACCTTGGAAGAAACTCTTGTCTTCAGTAAAACCAAAATGTCATCTCAGCTGTACAAAACTTTTACATTTCAGCAGCTAAATTAGTGTTTGTCACTTCAGATGTTCAGTGCTTTCTTTTGTGTGTTCATATAAGGAACCCACTTGTAGGGTTTTCTCCTCCTTACAGGTTAGGGGGATTTATACTATTTCAGCTTGTTGTGATAACTCAGGTGATTCTGACAGGCTATTTTTAAGTCTGCTAACCAAAATCTTTTTAGAAAACACATTTAAAAAGTTGGATTTCAAATGTAAGATGACAGCAAACTAAGAACTTTATCTGAGGAGCTCTCACACATGCAAAGCTTATATCTATATCATGCAAAAAGTGATGAACGTGTGGATTTTCTGGGGATTGCCATTGTTTCAAGCACATAAAATCACACTTGTTCCATTCTGTTTGTTTCTGTAGTGTACAGGCTGGTGTTGCTAAACTGATGTTAAATGTCAACAACACATGTAGAAGAATCATGAAATGTATCTTGGGGTATTCTTATAGGATAAGATTAGAATAGAATAGAATAGAATAGAATAGAATAGAATAGAATAGAATAGAATTAACCAGGTTGGAAAAGACCTTCGAGATCATTGACTCCCACCTATCATCCAACGCCATCTAATCAGCTAAACCATGGCACCAAATGCCTCATCCAGTCTCTTCTTAAACACTTCCAATGATGGTGACTCCACCACCTCCCTGGGCAGCACATTCCAATGGCAGATCTCTCTTTCTGTGAAGAACTTCTTCCTAAAATCCAGCCTAAACCTCCCCTGGTGCAGCTTGAGACTGTGTCCTCTTGTTCTGGTGCTGGTTGCCTGGGAGAAGAGACCAACCCCCACCTGCCTACAGCCTCCCTTCAGGTAGTTGTAAGACATCAATAAGGTCTCATGTCAGAGCTAGAAAACAAGGTATTCAATCAGATAGAGGGTGAAAAAGTTTGTTAACTTTGGTATTAGTCTCCTGAGCTATAGTACTCCTCTCAAGTTACAGAAAATCACAGATAATTCACCCTGTTACTAGTCTGAATCTTTTTAATGTTCCCATGAAGAAGCCTCCCCCTCTGCCATGAACTGTCAGTTCATCAGCCAAAACATGAATCCTGCTTCCGTGGTGTACTCGTCAGTGGTCGTCATCTGAGAGCTCCAGCCTGGGAGACCACAGTAGCCTGGTTAGGTTTCTAAGGCACCCTAATTACATATATCTGAGATTGCAGAATGCTTTAATTTAAGCCAGCACACAATCAGATGCTGTGCTTTCACAACTATTCAGAAACATCATCTGCCAGGATCAAGAGTAATTGAATGGGTATCTGCTGGGTTTTATCTGCAGCTTTGCTGCATAATTTTTTGTTTCTTTTAGAAGGCTTTAACACAAAGAGAGAAAGAGAGAACATGCCTAGAGTCCCACAGAGGTGGTTTGACATTAGGCTTAATAAAACATGAAGAACTTGTTAATAAATAATGTTCTGCTAGGTTAACAAATAAAGCTGAATGCATTTGTGAGACCCTGAAGTGAATCACGCCATGCATGCAGCCAAACAACTTGTTAAAGTGATTGCAGTGGTCCCGTTTCTTCGGTGTGTTTGGTGCTGCCCAACACAACTCTGCATGGATTAAAAAACCACTGCAGCATGCATGCATGCACCTTAAATTCCAGTGTTACCTGCCAGTTTTTATTTGCACTCTGTGGGCTTGAGGGGGTTGGTAAACAAGTGTTCATGACGAGTGACAAAGAGATATATACTGCTTAGCTTTGCTGAGAGAGGACTGATGCCTGGAGTTTGAAAGGAAAAGATCTCTTGCATTCATTGAGTTATGCATCATCCCATTCCTGTGTCAAAGCTACACGCTCGAGATGTTTTACTGGAGACACACTTGAGTTACAGCTTTCAAGGCTGGGTAAATATTTCTATACGTCCTTACTTTCCAAGGTTAAACATTCTGGCAAGTTTTGAATCAAGGTCTGAGGAGAGCCTCTAGCTGCCTAGGGTCAATGGCATAGCTTACATCAACTTCAGCTGCACCAAGTTTTCACAGAGAATCTGGAACAGGACTGGGGCAAATTTCAGGTCTGGATTCACCCTTTGTCGTGCTGGTTTTCTCGCTGACGTGCCTAAGCTGGGAACCAAAATTACTTTAAACTCTCTCTATAATCAATGCCAAGAGATGAACATTTCCAGAATGTGATTCAGAACCAGGCTGCTGATTACAGAATCAGCTTAAAATGAGCAAGTTCTCAATTTAGAGACTTCTGCTACGTGCTTATGCTTCCAGGCAGGAAAACTCCTCAGTCCCTCCAATGAGGGCAAGGAACAGATTGCACAATTCAAGTTTGGGCCTGTCAGATCTATGCAGTTTGTTAGGGAAGAAAAGAAGTGGGGAAAAAAAAAAGGAAAAAAATGCTTCCTTATTTTATTTTTAGCTTATATTTCAGCTATAGTCATATTCTAAATAAAGGAGCCATGATATTCTGAAACAGGGACAAAGAATCCAAGTGCATGCCTTCAAGCCTCCACCACAGTTGCTGTAAGAACAGAAATGCTACATTCCTCTCTGTGAGTTCACTGTCACTGCTAAGCAATGCAACTGTCTTGGGATGAATATTGATTTAAAAACAAAAAAAGAGGAAGAAAAAGAAGGAAAAAAAAGCATTTCATGTCTTCTATTTACTGAGGAACCAAAATCCTGCATCTTTAGAGTGCTTATAAAAATGAGATTATTTTCCACACCTGACTGAGCTGCCAGGTTCCAAGAGTTGCTCTGAATAAGAGGATTGGGTGAAGCTATAATATCTCCTAAAAACGACTTAGAGTCTCTGGTATGTTTGCTGAAAGAAGAAGCTATTTACATGGGGCAAGCCTAAATTTCCAGGCTGTTTGTTTGCTTGGTTTTTAAGAAGAGATATTGAGAAAACAAACCTCAGATCCATGCCATATTTGGAACATGAAACTGAAAGGAACCGAAGCTTTTCAGCTGAGCCCCCCAAAAATGGGGTCATTTTCATGTGACATCTTGAATTTTGCAAACCAGGACAATAGTAAAAGAAAAAAAATTACTAATGTCTTTTATTTTTTTCTTCTTCCCCCTCCTCCCCCCCCCTTTTTTTTTTTTTTTTTTAAATATCCACAGACTTAATCTGTTCAGGGATCTGAAATGTTAGATAAGTAACTGTGATAGGTTGGTCTCTTCTCCCAGGCAAGCAGCACCAGAGCAAGAGGACACAGTCTCAAGCTGTGCCAGGGCAAGTTTAGGCTGGAGGTGAGGAGAAAGTTCTTCACAGAGAGAGTTGTTAGCCATTGGAATGTGCTGCCCAGGGAGGTGGTGGAGTCCCCATCCCTGGAGGTGTTCAAGACGGGGTTGGACGTGGCACTTGGTGCCGTGGTTTAGTCATGAGGCCTGTGGTGACAGGTTGGACTTGATGGTGTTTGAGGTCTCTTCCAACCTTGGTGATACTGAGAAATTTTCAGTGTCTGGTCAGTGCAGAAGACAAGTTTTTGGAGGAACTTAGTTTATGAGAACTGAACTGCCTGTGTAATATGAGTATTAGCTGAATACACAGCACAGCCAGTGAAGCAATGCTCCTAGGTTGTGTGATCACAGGATTTGAAGTGTCAGTCTTTCTTGAACGCTAAGATACTACTAAATCCTCAAGGAATCAGTATTAAAGTTTGTTAAAAACAAACAAATCAACAAAACCAAACCAAAACCCAAAACAAAGCATAAAATGATGCTGAAGGGAGGTTGTAGACAGCTGGGGGTTGGTCTCTTCTCCCAGGCAGCCAGCACCAGAACAAAAGGACACAGCATCAAGCTGCACCAAGGAAGGGTTAGGCTGGATGTTAGGAAGAAGTTCTTCATAGAAAGAGTGATTGGCCATTGGAATGGGCTGCTCAGGGAGGTGGTTGAGTCACCATCACTGGAGGTGTTTAGGAATAGACTGGATGAGGCACCTGGTGCCATGGTTTAGTTGATTAGATGGTGTTGGGTGATAGGTTGGACTCGATGATCTCAAAGGTCTTTTCCAACCTGGTTAATTCTATTCTATTCTATTCTATTCTACTCTGCTCTAGTCTAGTCTAGTCTACTCTGCTCTAGTCTAGTCTAGTCTAGTCTAGTCTCTATTCAAATTCTGCTTGGATTACACTTCAGCTATTTATGCCTTTCTAGGACCATGCCAACAACTCAGAAACTTTTATAAGAGCATTAACTTTTGTTCTTAAGGACATAACTTAATTATAACTCAGCATTACATGACACTGGACAGCAAATGTGCATCTAAGAAGTCAATTCTTTGTATGCATTTACAGACATTTAGAAAGCTGCACCTACAAGATGCTGCAAACCCAAATTCCCAAGGCCTGTTTAGGGTAAGCCTTATGACTGCACAAGGGCTTCAGCTGCAAGGGATGTTCACTTAGCAGTATGTTTATATGCCATGTGATATGTACAGCTGTAAAAGGAAGTGCTTTACAAGAGGAAAACACTGTTGCTCCCTCATTTGGATGCACATTAATTTGCAAGGAGGAAAAATAATTAGGGAATGATATTTGTGCCACACAATATAAAAGGCAGCGAGAACAATGGATCAAAAGCAGTAAGGCAAAGTAATCTTTTATTATTTATTTTGCCTTTTGTATTACTAATTAGAAAGAAACCCCCAAACTTATGATTTAAGTTTTTTAAGCAATGAGTACATTGAAATATTAATAGGAATTTGAAGCACTATGCAGTGACTATTAAAGTGGGGATCACTTTGTCAGGCCATTAAGACAGTAGTTTTCTTGATCTCAGTCAAGATATCATCTTATTAATAAAGGAGGAAAAGCAGCATCTTCTATTAGAACAATGAAGAAGAACACAGAAAGCATTTGGCATCCTTTAGTACACATAACTTGCAGCTGAGTTTGTAATTTTGTTCTAGGGAAGGAGGGAGGATTTAGGTTTAAAGTCACAGCTCAAACCTGGAATAAAATCTCCAACCACATCAAAAACCCCTCCCCAAGCAGCCCAGCATTTTCAAGGCAGCATTTCCTGTGAGTGTCTTACCAGGTCAAAGCACATCAGCCCTCATTACACCCCCTCGAGAATAAAACATTTATACCTCAGCTTCTGGTTTGCAAGGAGCCTCCTTGCTGGTCAAACTGATCAGGAAAGTGTTTTGGGATGTTCTCTGCCCCTGGCTCCATTGAGACTCCCCACAGCAACCAGGCATTTTTGGGGTGGACAACATAAGTAGACCTCAAAGTGGCTTGGCTGGCTGTTCATTCCTCAGAGGGACTGGCCTACACAAATGGCCAAGGAAAAGAAATTCCCAGATTTCTGGAGGAGTCCCCTGTGCCCTTTTATCTGGTCAGACTGCAGTCAGGATTTATGATTATACCTTATGATTCAAGCACTGGAACAGGAGAAATTCTGCATTGTTTCTGTGCCTTCTCTAACAAGCTCTGTCTCTTAAGTACCCCTCTAGGAATATACACACAATTTAGGAAACCCAATGCTTTATTCATGATAGCAATAAGTACAGCATGGCTGTAGACAGACCAGCTGGAAAGGAGCTTTGCATTTTGTATTTTATTCCTCCCAATAACTGTGTGTTCCTACAAGTGCCTCACAAGCATGCACTGTGTTTTCTACACAGCTTCTTAATGGAGAACATTTAAAATGGTTTTCATAAAGTGAGTGGAGCTGTGATAAGCATCACAGCTGCTGAGCCAGTGAAGAGACTGCAAGGAAGGAATTACCAGGAGAAAAATTTTCAGGGAATGTGTTTTCCTTCCAAGGACCAAAAGTTAACCCTTTAAGATTAATCCTCAGTGTTCATACATGCGAAATAGGCCTGGAATATAAACAAGGGGGCTTGAATTCTGTCTGAAAACATCTTTTCTCTAGGAACAGAAATTGCTTTGACAAATACCTACCAAAAATTGAACCCATGCTGCCACTACTAAGGAAAAAAAACAACCAACCAACCAACAAAACCATCTAAAAACTAAAGACCTGTATTGCCATTTTATTCTTGCTTACTCCTGAAGGTGATCCTAAGGAAACACAAGATAAATATTTAGAGAAGCACATCTTAGGTCATGTTGTGACCTCAGAAAGTCCAGGGGAATAAACTGCAGGTGACTGCTTGCATCAACAAAATCCTCACAAGTCAGACTCCAGGATGCCTTTTTTTCTGCTCACTGTTGAGGGAGCTGAATAAAACAAAGTGCTGGGAGAAGGTTTAAGACTCTGACAGAATACCAACAGTTTCACAGGTATTTCTCTTCCATAAAGATTCTTGTGACATTTTATTAGTGCTCATGACTGGGCTCAGAGGCCAGTTCCACCCTGAAACTGGACTCCAGCTTCCCATTTGTGCACTTTCATTTGCTTGCATCTTTCACGTATGCTTCCACCTTCACCCACCAGTTATTTGTTCCTTGTAGGCCAACACTGTTGAGTCCTGGCATTTCACAGATGAGGGATGTTTGTATGAACTCTCTGGGTTTAGAATGGAATGGAATGGAATGGAATAGAATGGAATGGAATGGAATGGAATAGAATGGAATAGCAATAGAAATATCAATATCAATATCAATATCAATAGCAATAGCAATAGAATAGAATAGAATAGAATAGAATAGAATAGAATAGAATAGAATAGAATAGAATTAACCAGGTTGGAAAAGACCTTTGAGATCATCAAGTCAAACCTATCATCCAACACCATCTAATCAATGAAACCATGGCACCAAGCACCCCATCCAGTCTCTTCCTAAACACCTCCAGTGATGGTGACTCCACCACCTCCCTGGGCATCCCATGACAATGGCCAATGGTCTCCTCTGAGCCTCCTCTTCTTCTCTTCTCCAGGCCAAGCAACCCCAGCTCCCTCAGCCTCTCCTCATAGGGCTTGTGCTCCAAACCCCTCACCAGCTTTTTAAATCCTTTGTCTTTCACCACTCTCCTACCAAGAGTAGATGGCTTAATTTTAGCAGACATACAGAACTTCAGGAAGTCAAATTCTTTGTGGAAAGGACTCTGAAATGTATGCAGTCTCTTAAAGCTCACTGCATAACTAGATGACATGCATTACACATCTCTCAGGAGCCTTCTCTGCTCAGAAAGATTAAATTTGTTTCTTTTAGAAGCTGCCCATTTGTGGAAAATGAAAAAGTAATCATGGCTATCAAGACATCCAAAACGACTGTACCTTTGAGAACAAGATTAGTGCTTTCTATCCAAATGCAAATAGGAGCCTCAAAGACACTGTGGCTCAAGAGCAATGTTCTCTGATTTTGAAGACTGAAACAGCCCTCAGTACAAGGAGTTGAGTCAACCCCTTAAAAAGTATGAAGAGATCTTTGTGGCTAGGTCTTTGTCCTGGCAGCATGGAAGGAGGCATGTTCTAGACTTTGTAGCCTCCATTTCTAATCACAGCAAAAAGCTATGAAAGACTGAAAAAAACTTTTGCTGCAGATGCTTTTAATTGGACTGGGAAGTGTTCTTAGTTCATTCTCTGGGGCCACATCTGAACAACATGCTTATCACTGCTTTTTTTTTTTCCCAAAGATGTGAACAGCCTCATTGCAAACTGATGCTTGAAGGCATGTGCCTAGGAATCTTGCTCAACTGGCTGTCTGGATCGTTTCTGTCTTTCAACCAATATTGTCTGGATCTCACCCAAGCTCAATCTGAGCCAGATGCTCTTCTCCAGGAGCCACTTTCCTCTAGGCAGTGAAAAGTCTTTGTGATGGCTCTGGTTGCATCTGTGGAAAATGAGATACACACTTGGGTGTCATCTGTAAAGCCTGCAGCAGCTTAGCCTCTCTCTGAATAGTATTGGAAAAGATTGTAGGGATAGGATTTATAGCCCTGTGGTCAGACTGCAGGTGCAGGATAGTGGGGAAAAAAATTCTTTTCTCAGTGTTGTTTTGGGGTCTTATTAAAACCAGGCATTTTATCTGCAAGATATGCAAGACTTGGATGTATTCAGTTAGTATTTAAAGGAAGAAGGGAAAAAAAAATCCTTATCCATATCTGAAGTTAAAAACTCATTGCGAATTAATAGAGCCATAGGAAGCTGGGTTAATAATACCAGCAAATGGAAACATGGGGCACAATAGAATACTCTTTGGATAAAGGAGGTGGAATAAGGACTATTGTTTCTTCCTACAGCATGTTTTGACCATTGTGTGTTTTACATTTCATTTTATGGTGCAGAAGAGATTACTGAAAGACCAGCTTTACTTGATAGCTTTCTTGTTTGGTAGAGCTGATGCATTCAAAAGGTTAATGTACTAAATTTACATTTTTCTAGCCTGATTATTTCTTACTCCAATCTCTCCTTCCTCACTCTTAACCTCTCCTAAAAGAAGTGGTATAAAATAAGACTTTTTTTTTTGACAGTTGTAGTCAGAAACCCTTCCTTTCCCTGGCGATTTTCATGCTCTACAAGCTTTGCCACCATAAACCACTTTACATGTATTAAGGAGGAGTATTATATTAGATGGAGCAATTTAAGTGTATCCCATTTCACTTGGTGAAACTAAGCAGCTTTGCATTATAACTAAGTCGAGCTAATGAGAATCTGCTTGAAGTGTGTGTTACCTGGAACTGAAGTTAGCTAGTCATTCACTACTGCAACCTGTGAGTTTGCAAAACGATGGCAGGGATCCTGCTGTGAGGGAGATAGGAAAATTATTATAATCTGCATTCCTAAATTGAATGAGTATTTTGCTCAGCAGAGGCCTCTTGACTGCAAATAGTCTGAAATTACATCCTGCTGTTCAAAAAGCATTTTTTTTTTCCCCTCCCTTCTTTTCTTCAAAGTAAGTAAAAAAAAAATGCCCACATTTTTGTAAATCAAATAGGTTTTAAATCTTATGGGAGTGGAATCATGGAGAAAGGGAAAGTCATATTTCCTCTGAAGCCTTCCTTTTGTAAACCTGTTTGATTTTCAACTTTTTTGGCAGCAGCAACAAAATATCTACAATTCATGGGTTCATCCTTTGGTATTAGTTTTTGGATTATTAGATTGATAAAGCTTATCATCACTGGAGGTGTTTAGGAAGAGACTGGATGGGGGGCTTGTTGCCATGGTTTAGCTGATTAGATGGTGTTGGGTGATAGGTTGGACTCAATGATCTCAAAGGTCTTTTCCAACCTGGTTAATTCTGTTCCATTCCATTGTATTCCATTGTATTCCATTGCATTGCATTGAATTGAATTCCATTCCACTCCACTCCACTCCACTCCACTCCACTCCACTCCACTCCACTCCACTCCACTCCACTCCACTCCATTCCATTCCACTCCACTGCATTCCATTCCATTCTCTTCTCTTCTCTTCTCTTCTCTTCTCTTCTCTTCTCTTCTCTTCTCTTCTCTTCTCTTCTCTTCTCTTCTCTTCTCTTCTCTTCTCTTCTCTTCTCTTCTCTTCTCTTCTCTTCTCTTCTCTTCTCTTCTCTTCTCTTCTCTTCTCTTCTCTTCTCTTCTCTGCTGTTCTCTTCTCTTCTCTGCTGTTCTCTTCTCTTCTCTGCTGTTCTCTTCTCTGCTGTTCTGTTCTGTTCCTATTCTGGTCTGTTCCTATTCTGGTCTGTTCCTATTCTATTCTATTCTATTCTATTCTATTCTATTCTATTCTATTCTATTCTATTCTATTCTATTCTATTCTATTCTATTCTATTCTATCATATCTCCCTTGTCACCTTATTACTGTAAAAAAGAACCCCACCATTTTTACAGGTTTATTTTGTGGAAAAGAAAATGGTAATATGAATATTTCATTGGAATCAGCTAAGAGGAGCAGCGTTCCACACACTAGTAAGATAAAACTCATAAACAAAATGACTAGAAAAGACTATACAAACCTAGAGTCATAGAATCATAGAGTCATTGAATGGGTTGGGATCTCCAAAGGCTATCTAGTCCAACCCCCTTGCAGTGAGCAGAGACATCCCCCATTAAATGAGGTTGCCCAGAGTCCTGTTGAGCCTGTCTTTGAGTCTCTCTAAGGATAGAGCCTCAACTACCACTCTGGGCAACCTGTTCTAGTGTTCCACTACCTTCATGGTAAAGAATTTTCTCCTAACATTGAATCTAATTCTACTCTTGTCTAATTTCAAACCATTGCCCCTCATCCTATCACTGTAGGTCTTTGGAAACAGTCCCTCTGCAGCCTTCTTGTAGGCCTCTTTCAGGTACTGGAAGGTCACTATTAGGTCTCTTGGGAGCAAAGGACCATAAACTAGCAAGTAGAAACAGGGGATAAACTTCCCCCACGAGAACAGCATGGAAAACATAGTTTCACTCATGAAAATTCTTTATCATTAAGGCTATAAATGCTAAAAAACCCAACAAACTACAAAAATAACCCACAAAAAATCAAAGGATCTGGGGATAAATATTGGCAGTTGCCATAGTTGTTTGAATAGTTGTGTTTCTCTGTGGAAGAGCAACAAATACTACAAATACTGTGCATTGCACCCTGCCTGCAGTTGCCACATAGAAGAGGAAGTGGCTCAGTTTTTCCTCCTTAAATTCTCTGTCCTTGAAGTAGTAACCAGTGAAAAGGTTAAAGGAAGATGATGGAACAGCTTGCATGGACATCAGTGATCCATGGCCAGTCAGAGAAGGCTTCAGCTTTGCATGCCATTCATCATATAGCATTCACCAGCTGTGTGGATGGTCATAAATTAAACAGATTAGGGCTAATTCTCCTGCCTGGGGTGTGGGTGACCCAGTCCCTCCCTCCTAAGCCACAGTGGCTGTTTTCTTATCTACTTCCTGGAAACTGTCCCTACCCCATGCTGCTCCCTGAAATAATCCTTTCCATAGAATCATAGAATAGAATCATAGAATCAATAACAGTGTGGCAAAACCATGCTAGGGACCATGTGAACAGATGGGGTGGAGTAGCTGGAGCAGGGGTCAAACTCGTGGCCAAGGGCTACTTTGCTGCTATATGGGTAGATGTATATGGCTTTAGGTTTACTGATGAGTCATAACAACACAGAAAGATGCAGTTACTCTGGTGTGAAAGATGGTTCTCAGGAGAGCCAGCAAGTCAGGGAAAGGTGATGACAAGGGCAGAGACAAATCTGAAACACAACTAGTTCTTCTGGAATTTAAGGGACCTTATGCTGAGCTGCAGTCATGTTGCCTTGGATTAAGATTCACAGCTCTGACCTACTTCTGAAGCGGTGGATAGATCACTTCTGCTTTTCCCCTTCACAAAATGTATCTGACAGAAGACATCTTTTTCTGCACATTAAGCCAAACTCCCAAGACATGGAAGGGCAGAATTCAATATTCTGCATGTCAGGGGACTCTTCCAACCTCCAAAAGGAAGCTGTAACCTCCAGGATTTAGTCTGTGTGCTGTAAGCTTAGCAAAAATCTCCAGGATCAGTTTTAAATCTGAGGTTATGCCAAAGACTCCCATTTCATAAGCCATCATATCTTTCTTTGTGTGTTTCTTCATTAAATGCACGATGGTGCTTTTGATTTAATAAGCTAGGTGCTCGATCCAGTTTAAGCATCATTTATTCACTTACATGGGGGTAATTTCTAGCTTTTACTACCTGAGCTTCTGCAAGCCTTGTGAATAAATCTAGCTGCACCTGTCTTGCAAAAGGTGTAAGTCAGGCAGTAACAAAATTCATCATGGAAAATCTGGGCAGGTGAAACTTCACTGGGTTTGCAGCCAGTCTTGTAATTTAGTGCTTTTATTTTACTTGACTGTATTTGCACTCTTTAAATGAACATAGCCAGTGCCTAGCAAAGAAAGTTTGCTCTCCAGTCTCCAAATAATGTTTGTAACATTTGTTGTAACAGAAACTATACAAAGTCCACGAAAGACTTACATTTAGATATTTTGGGGGGTGCTGTGTTATAATTTTCCAACCAAATTCATATCTTGGTATTAGTGAGTGAGTGCTTTAGCAGCAATGCTGTAAGCAAAAGGAAGATAAGTAGAACCTTCTAGCACTACCTCTACTGTTATAGCAAGGCTCTGTCAACAGCTGGACTGAGTTTGCAGAACCTGTAATCCAATGCATTATATATATGGAACAGTCCACACAAATATATATTATGAACCCCCCCAAGAAGTACAAACACAGAGGCAGTGCAGGGAGGGGGAGTTTACATTTGTCACACTTGAGCCCTGTGTAAGATATTCACCTCTTAATATACACAAATGTACAATAGAGGTAGTGTTAAGAAAAGCAGTCTACACATTAAAGCTACTACATGTGACCTAGAGGAATTTTACTTTCCTACCAAATATTTAGGTTTGCAGTGAGGGCACCCCACAGAACTAACACAGCTCTCTTCCATATGGAAACCTTGGCAAAATCTTGCAGCTCCTCTATCCTGCTTTTAAATGGACTCTCTATTTCTT
The DNA here is from genome assembly GCF_014839835.1 of Dryobates pubescens. NCBI lineage: Eukaryota > Metazoa > Chordata > Aves > Piciformes > Picidae > Dryobates > Dryobates pubescens. Next base: position 8,972,656 of record NC_071639.1, on the reverse strand, counting down.
TTTTAGCCATGCCCTTGTTCCTGTTGAACACTATTACAAAAACTCAGTGACTTCAAGAGAACTTAGATGAAACAAAACTGTGTTGTTACTTCTCCCCCCACCTCCTCTTTCTTCTCACAGAATCACCAAGGTTGGAAGAGACCTCAAAGATCGTCAAGTCCAACCTGTCACCCAAGACCTCATGACTAAACCATGGCACCAAGTGCCACATCCAATCCCCTCTTGAACACCTCCAGGGATGGGGACTCCACCACCTCCCTGGGCAGCACATTCCAATGGCTAACAACTCTCTCTGTGAAGAACTTTCTCCCCACCTTGAGCCTAAACTTCCCCTGGCACAGCTTGAGACTGTGTCCTCTTGTTCTGGTGCTGGTTGCCTGGTAGAAGAGACCAGCCCCTGCCTGTTTACAACCTCCATTCAGGTATTTGTAGAGAGCAATAAGGTCTCCCCTGAGCCTCCTCTTCTCCAGGCTAAACAACCCCAGCTCCCTCTCCTCATAGGGCTTGTGTTCAAGGCCTCTCACCAGCCTCGTTGCCCTTCTGCTATCTGGAGTAGACATTTGGTGCCAACAGGGAAACAATTCCTTTTGATAAGGGATGATATTTTTGTCTTCTGTTTACTTTATGCGGGGATTAGGCATTTCAAGTGCAAACAGAAATACTAGCTAGAGTAGCAGACAAAAAGAGATTGCTTAGAGAGCTATTATTCAGATGGTATCACTAGAATCCCTCCACAAAAATGAGAAAGCAGAACTCAATCCATGTAATTCTAATTGCATCAAGTTGGAACTCCATCTATTTTAGCTAATAGGTTTCCTGAAACCATTTTAATAGGTAGTGGAGATGTTTAATAAGAACAAATAGTATTTGTAAAACTAATTAGGTGGGTTGTTGGTTTGTTTTTTTTTTTCTTTCAAATGGCCAAATCAAATCAGATGAGGTTGACAGAATAAAACTGAAAAGAAGTTGGATCCCCCCTCCCCCCACCAAACCCACAGAGAGCAACAGTCCTGGCGAATATTCTGCAGAAGCTGAAAAACAGATGGCAATCATAGAATAAATCAGGGTTACTGACTGTTCACTTTTCTTCTCCAGTGCATTTAGCATTATCCACATCAATAGAATCTTTTTTTTCTTTTCTTTTTTTTTTTACATTATTTTTTATGGTGTTATGATTGATGCTGAAACTCCTGATGCATCTTTATGATCTTGCTACTTGCCTTGTCAGTTATGTGTCTGAGACATGACTTGATGTGCACATATGCCCACACACGTTCCACCACCTTTCTGAGCATGTAGCTGTTTGCAGAATGATTTCTTGCATATGTTTGATCATAGCACAATAAAATGGTGTCAGTGAATTATTCTGATCAAGGCTGATTTTATAAGGTGGCAGAATAGTGTCCACAGATTATAGAATACTTTAAGAGAAATTCAGGGAGGGAAAAAGCATTTTACCAAATCCTCAAAGTTCTAGGAAGTGCATAGCTGCCATTAGGAAGAAATTGTTTCCTCCAACATGTTCTATATGTCTTTGGCACTCCCCTGAAGCCCACATGCTGTGTAGAGCAGGTAAGCACACAGGTAGACAAACATCCATGCCTTTGCCCCACTGACTGTAAACAAGGACCATCTTATGGACAAAGGGAGGTAGAATATATTGTGGTCCCCTTTTTACCAGTTGTACATCACGTGAGTGTGATAGCAATGCACCAAACTCACATTTAGAAGAGATACCACAAAAATGGTGAACGGCAAATCGGGCTCAGAGAACAGACAGAGCTTGATCTTGTTGGCCAGCAAGTCATTTAGAGGGCTTTAAGTTGTACCAGCTCAGTAAGAAGCGCATTCATTCCATGACAGCTAAAAGCATGATCTCAACTATATGTGTGATGTCAATCACCATTTCATCACCTGTGATTAAGCAACAAATTGAAATGTCTGCACTGCTAGTGGTTAAATGAAACAGACCTGAACCTTCAGGAATACACTAACCTTTGTGTCCTTATGCACATCCAGAAAGTCCAACACATCTGCTTCTGATGAAGAACATTCAGGAAGGATTTAACTCATCTGTTCCAGTGTTCAGTCTTGAGAAGCCTTTAGTGGTTACTGAAAAGACCAATCAAGGGGGAAAGCAGCTCCAGGTATGCAGACAGAAGGATCAGACATCTCTGCTGAACTGGCGTGCACCTCGCTGAGCCTGTGCAAAGAGAGAAGATGCTTGCTGCATATTTGAAAAGAAAAAGAACCAACCCTCAAGCCTACAATAAAACAAGCACTCAGCTTCTCTCTTTATGACTGGAGAGAAATTTTGTGCAGTAGTGCCCCAGAGATAGTACTTGGCAGCTCAAGTTTTTGGAAGTACTGTCTCGGTTCTCAGTATCATGTAAACATTGACAGCCTGCAACCTGGAGTGCAGGTTAGGGAGGAAGGGGAAGGAAAATCACAGCAAATGTATTTCATAATAGTAAGCATCAATCAAAGACCCTTCCCAAGAACAGCAAATTGCTAATAGCATGGATTTTAAGTGGGCTACAGGCAAAAAACATGTTCCTGGGAAGAAGCAATACACTGCACATGCTACTGCTACTCTGCTGCCTTTTCATAGAATCAATAAGGTTGGAAGAGACCTCAAAGATCATCAAGTCCAACCTGTCACCCAGCACCTCATGATTACTAAACCATGGCACCAAGTGCCACATCCAGTCCCCTCTTGAACACCTCCAGGGATGGTGACTCCACCACCTCCCTGGGCAGCACATTCCAATGGCGAACAACTCTCTCTGCAAAGAATTTTCTCCCCACCTTGAGCCTAAACTTCCCCTGGCACAGCTTGAGACTGTGTCTTCTTGTTCTGGTGCTGGTTGCCTGGGAGAAGAGACCAACCCCCTCCTGGCTGCAACCTCCCTTCAGGTAGTTGTAGACAGCAATAAGGTCTCCCCTGAGCCTCCTCTTCTCCAGGCTGAACAACCCCAGCTCTCAGCCTCTCCTCATGGGGCTTGTGCTCAAGGCCTCTCCCCAACCTCGTTGCCCTTCTCTGGACACGTTCAAGTGTCTCAATGTCCTTCTTAAATTTAGGGGCCCAGAACTGGACACAGGACTCAAGGTGTAGCCTAACCAGTGCTGAGTACAGGGGCACAATGACTTCCCTGCTCCTGCTGGCTACACTATTCTTGATCCACCCGTTGGAGGTGTTTAGGAGGAGACTTTATAGGGTGCTTGGTTGCATGGTTTAGTTGATTAGGTGGTGTTGGATAATAGGTTGGACGCAATGATCTCGAAGGTCTCCTCCAACCTGGTCTGTTCTATTCTATTCTGTTCTATTCTATCCTTTTACCCCTGATATTGAGCATAAATACTTTACAGCCATTATGTAAATGTCTGGAATCACAGAATTCTGGGGGTTGGGAAAAAACTCCTTTTATAATGAAAACAGTGCCAGACCCATTTGGAAAAAATGTTAGTAGTATTTAGTGAGAATTAGTTTACTGTTCTTGCCTTTTTTCCCCCTTTGTTTTCTATTCCATTTTATTAAATCTACCTACACCTCCATATTGAGGAAACAGGACACAGATACAAATGTGAATATAGTGTTTAATTGGAAACTCCAATTCCTAGCTTTAGGCACGAACATATCTACTTTCCTTCAAAGTAAATCGAGCCCCGAGGAATTTGAAATACAGTTAAGCCCTCAAAATCATCAATGTCAACTTGACCTGCCAAAAGACATTAACTCTGTAATTATCCTGTTAGTCAGGAGAAAAAAAAAAAGAAAAAGAAAATCACTTCTGAGTGGAGAAGCAGAATTAAATCCAAAGGTTTCCACAGAAACATTAGGAAAAATGACCACTTTATGAGCACCTTATGGTATGGTCAGAGTCTAACAAGTGCAGATGCTTTTGCACACTTTAAAGCTGAATTTTGTGCTCTGCACTGATAAAATAGCATAGAAATGTACAGCACAGAAGCTGCAGGGTCTGGTATAAGTGCAGGAAAATAACAGCCAACCCTTCTTTTGCAATGAAATGTTTATTTCACTGCATGATTTCCATCTACACTACATAAAACAGCTTGGCTCAAGAGCAGTTTACTTCTGTCTGCTGTTGCCTGTATGATACAATTTACACTCCTGAATGATTTCTTCCTCTTCTTTTTTTTTTTTTTCCCACCAGAAACATCTATTTGTTAATAATTTATCAGATAAATGGCTTCTGATTGAGCAATTTAAAAAAATGTAGGCAAATCAATGGCAAAACATGCCAAGCAGCATATTATAATGATACAATAATTTGAGCTCATACATTAGATTGAACTGATAATATCCCCAAAGTCCTCTTTTGATAGCTTAGCTTCACAGACTAAATGCTCAGCTGAAATAACTAATAAAACATCTCAAGTAGTGCTCTGTGAAGTTGTGCCAGTGTCATGAACAATATCTTTGAAAACTAATAGGTTGGCTCCAGAAAACAAACAAACAAACAGAGCAGCAAGCCCTACAGTACTCCTCTGCAAGCACGCAAGCTCTCCCAGGAAAAGAGGTTTAGTAGTCACATGAAAAAGCCACGTGAACTCCTCTCAGCTGTGTGAACAGGACTCTGGAAATCAGAAGAGTCTGATTCCTTTGATGTCAATGACACTTAGGGATATAGATTGTAACGTTAGATACAAACAGTGTTGGCCACCACTCCTATGTGTGACAGAGTGAGGGAAGCAAATGTGATAAACCCTGTAAGAGGGAGCTCCCAGGGGCTCTTGACATATTACTAATGAGTTATGCTCTGAATTACAGGATTTTCACCTAAACTGATCACAAGGAAAAAATGCATTCTAAGGGGTCTGCTTTGACCATCTCCATCACCATTGAGCTTTTAGAGGAAAAGAGGGAGATTTAAAAACACTTTGGGAAGAAAGCTGCATATATATATATATATATATATATATATATATAAACACATACACACATTTCCATCTCCCCTATTACATGAATTAAATAACTAATTTTTCCAGGGAAGTACTTGAGCTCCCCAAGAATATTGTTGCTGAAAGTCCTATCGTTTTATAGGCATTCTGTAATGGCAGAATGGATTGGTTCCCCACCAGGAGTGAGGAGGCTAGTCAATAATGTGTTGACAGTGTGTAGACATTTATAAAATAGTGTTCAGTCTAAATGAGCACACATACTCTGCCAAGAATAGATTGTTTTCAGCCTCAGTAACAGATAGAATTTCTCTGCTGGCATTTGATGAGATCTCCTATTGATTATAAACAATAAGTTTCAGAAATGACAGCTCCACCAAGAAAAGCCACGATTCAACATGGGCTATATGCAGATATCAATACATGTAATTAGAGATAATGGTCACAAATGCCATCAATGTATTTACTGTAAACAGTTTAAATGAATACATATGAAGTGAAAACTCAAATTAAGCAGGGTAACTTCATTATGGGGGTTTTTTGTTTATTTTTTTGGTGGTTTGTTTAGGTTTTTTCATACTTCATTTCTAATTGAACTCTTTGTGGTAATGAGAACACTGCAGGTTTTTGTCTAATGGCAGTCCATTTTTGATGTGCATTTACCTGCTCTAACCAAGACCAGATTCTTTGGGCAATGTGTCCTTTCAGACTCCACAGCCAGGATCCACAGGGGTCTCCATGCCCCACAAGAGGGCAGAAAGACACGGTGTATCCAACCACTTTCCAGTTCTTTCCCAGAGTAGGATTCCTCTCAGCAGACTGATTGTTCTTGTAAGGGTGCTAGAGTTAGTGTCAACACTATTAACCTGTACATTGTGACACTCTTTTCACACAAAAAACCCAAACCATCCTTCTAGCTGCTTTCTTTATAAACTAGACACACTCAGATATATCCAGAGGGTCTATTGATAAGGAAATAAAAGCAAAATGTATAGGTATCCAAGCAGTTCCTGCATCCAAAACCTTAGCTACTGTTAAGGTCTGTGAACAGCTGCTGGATCCCGGTCTTCTGACTGTTCCCACTTGTCTCATGTTACTTTGCTCCCTTTTGAAATGAGCCCTTTGGTTCCCCACAGGTCCTCAGCATCAGCCTGGCCACATTGCTCCCTGTAGGCCATAGGGACTAGACCTTGCCAGGCTTGACACCTTCTGTCCTACACAGTTGTTTGAGCATAACCCAGCTAGCTGTGGTCCTCGCATACTCCTGCATGCTCTTATGATGCGTCTCCTGCCTTTCCTCTCTCCACTTAACAGAGAGACAGGAGGAGAGGACTAAACAAAAAGAGAACAACCAATTGATGCAGATGTATCTTTCCTCTCCATTAAGAGAGCAAACCCCTTACTCAGCCACTTGATACTTAAAAGCATTTCAAAAGCTCATTGAATTCAAAGTAAAGGATATTGTCTCTCATTAGAAACTGTTCAAGAGGAGTCACCTGCATTGCATAAAGGTTTACACTGTTTTCCAGGCCTCTTACCAAGGGCAGATAGACTCTGTGTGGCTGTCCCAGTGTCTAATGCTGTGGACTCCAACCATTAAAAATGATAAGTCAAGGCATAACAGAGAGGCTACATTAGCTTCTAGATCCTGCTGTGAAAAAGGCACAGAAAGCAGCTAAAGCTAATTCCATGGCAGTGAAGAAGCTGTCCTGGTAGCAAGTGTCAGGGTTGCTTTGGCAGGTTCAAGTCACAGTCAGAGCTGGTCCCCATAAAAACAATGGCTTTGTCATGAATGCCATAAAAACACATACAGGGAGACATAATTATGTGACTAGGGAAGAAGAAGGAAGAATTAACCTGAAGTATCTGGGGTGCTCACACAGATTCTCATCTCTTGGCTTCCTTCTGCTCTGTGGAAATCATTTTCAGAATAACCCAAAATTTCTGAGCCTATGGCATCTATCCAACCATGTCAGACTGCCCCAACTCATAGGAAGCCAGAGCTTCTGGTGTTTACATCTCTGGGGTAAACCTTTCTGACAGGTTGCCTTAGGGCAGTGGCATTGGGAAGTCCTCCAGCACAGACCTGAAGAGCCAGCCACATGTAGTCCAGGAATTCTTGATGAAATCTGAGAGGAGCTCCTGCAGATTGCTTCTTCCACCTGCTACATATGTATGAAGCTCAGTCACCCTCAGGGAAACAACCATCCATGCTTGCAAATTTTGACATGTTATGTGTTATCTAGTCAGCTATTACTCAAAATGTTGTAGAGATGTGTGACACCATGGCATGTCATCATGACCATCACCCCATCGTGTTCATCACCAGCTTTTCAGCTGGTGAAATTTTGGTTGCATGATGAAATGAATCTCAAGCAGCTCAACGCTTTGCCACCAAAGGGATGATGACCATCAACCTACATTTTTAATAAGATGCATTTTGCCTTTTGAATTCAATTTTGAATGTGGTGAAACACAACTTGGACTGTTTGCATCACTCTGCAGAGGTTGGTAAACACACTGTGATAGTGTGTCCACAATTCAAAATAAGCATAAACCTCCTGCTCCTCCTGTTTAGCTGTCAGGCAAAAAGTGGCATCAGCATTCCGTGCTGAATAAAGTGTTACTATGGTGTCAGCCTGGTGCAGTGTGTCTGGAATAAGAAAGTTACAGCAAGTAAAAAAAAAAAAATCCCACCACCCACCAAAAAACAACAACAACAACAACAGCAAGTGCAGAAAATTTCTTGAGGCAGTAGTCTGAAATATCAAGACTCTATTGTAATAAATGTTTAATAAGAAAAACAAGCATAAAATAATCATGAGCAAACTTTCCCAAAGTACCCTTCACCAGTGCTATGGACAACATTTATGCCTGAGTGCTGCTCAAAGTACCACAAAGTGGAATGTATTTATCCATGGAGGTGCCCTCTCAGTCTGCTCTTTTCCAGGCTAAAAAGCCCCAGGTCTCTCAACCTCTCCTCATAAGAGAGATGCTCCATTCTCCTGGAGCACGCCATGGGACAGCTGCCAGATGCATGAGGCAGTGCTGTGGGTATGGCTGCGCTGTGTATCTGTCTGTACAACCAGCCTGTCAGATAAAAAAGTCTACATGGCCTCTTTCAGAAAGCAGTTCTGCATTTTGAGAGCAGACACTGTCAGCCCTGAGGAATGCAAAAAAGTTTCTTGTGCTAACAAAACTGTTTTGTCTTTTCCTTCATAAACGCACAAAGAACTGCTGTGCACCACCTAACAGCCACGCTTGAGATGCTGCAACAGTCTTTATCTGCTATTTGTTCTTATGTGAGTTTCCATCCTGCCCAAACACTGCCCACCACCATATCAACAGCAGGTTAGAAAAGTGCTTTTCCTTTCCTGAGCAGAAGTATTCAGTCCAGTCTCAGATGACATGCTTGAAGGTTCGTAGTGCTCTCCTGTCACATTTTAGATTCATTAACTCAGCCCAGATTAATTAAAAGTAGAAGTTTCTTTTATTCAACCATCTAAGATACCAAATTCCACTGATTTCCTGCAAAGACACACAGACATAACAATTCCCACTGCAATCTGCCATTATTCTTCACAGAGATACTGTGTTGTATTCCATAGTCCCCCTAGAATTGTACTGATGTGGCTGTACTGACATTGGTAAAATTATTATTGATTTACTTAGGCACAAAAGAGATCAGCATCAGGCCTATTGGGATAAGACAGTTCCTTCTCATGATCATATTTACTTTACTTAAGACTACAAGAAAAAAAAGCATTGTCCAATCAGCTTCAACACACCATCCTTTTCCATGAAAGACTGATAGCAAGAATTATGCTCTGTTCCAAAATGATTTGCTGCTCTTCGTGGGTACTTGGAAGAATGACAACAAAATACAGAATACAGAATGAACAAGGTTGGAAGATACCTTCGAGATCATCAAGTCCACTCAACACCATCTCATCAACTAAACCATGGCACTAAGTGCCTCATCCAGTCTCTTTCTAAACACTTCCAGTGATGGAGAGTCCACCACCTCCCTGGGCAGCACATTCCAATGGCCAATCGCTCTTTCTGGGAAGAATATCTTCCTAACCTCCAGCCTAAACCTCCCCTGGTGCAGCTTGAGACTGTGTCCTCTTGTTCTGGTGCTGCTTGCCTGGGAGAAGAGACCAACCCCCTCCTGGCTACAACCTCCTTTCAGGTAGTTGTAGACAGCAATAAGGTCTCCCCTGAGCCTCTTCTTCTCCAGCCTAAGCAACCCCAGCTCCCTCAGCCTCTCCTCACAGGGCTGTGCTCCAAACCCCTCCCCAGCTTTGTTGCCCTTCTCTGGACATGTTCAAGTGACTCATCATCCTTCTTAAACTGAGGGGCCCAGAACTGGACACAGTACAGGGTCAGCCCATCAGTATCAAATTTCTCTGATATTCAGTCTTGTATGTCCATGTGATCTTCTTTATCCCATGTTGCTCGAGAACTGGACAATTCTGGAGGCAAAAACCCTATCTCTTAAAACAAAACAAAACAAAACAAAGAAGGGGAAAAAAAAGGGACAACTTCCATTCAAAATTGAGAAAGCAGCTGAAATTAAAAGTTTAAGCCTTTCCCACATCCCTTGGTATTTCTTTGCAGATGTGTTTACCAGCACTGGAATAAAAACAACAGATTCTGTAGAACACACTACCAAGAACTGCTGTCTTTGGCTTGTGGTGTTTCATCAGTTTGATGGGAAGGCTGGGGAAAACAACTGAAAAAGTGGCATGTGGTGAATGGAGATTGTCAAGAATAGGCAAGTGAGTGACAGAAGCTGTTTTACTGAGAAAGGAGTATGAATGCTTGAAGACTTTCCTTTCACTTTGGTGACTATCTGTTATTTCTGTTAAGTGCACCAAGATCAGTACTGTCTGAAAACCCTTTTGGTTTTACAGAAGCTGCCTAACATTAGTGAGCAGTCACATCACTTCTTGTGCATGTCAGTATTTGGAAATTGACCATAGATCTTTGGAGTGCTCAGGCACCAGGATGATAAGAACACCACCAGCGCTTGAAATGAGCAGAAAATGTAAACATACTGAAACAGAGCCACTTGTGATAATGTTTCAGCAAGCTGTGTGGAAGAGTAGTGGAGCTTCTGTGGATGTATAGAAAGCTTGTTTAGCTACAAAGCTTGGCTCTTTCAGGTCTAGTTTGCAGCCACAACATCTCCTAACTAATCTGCGAATCACAGAATCACCATGGTTGGAAATGACCTCTAAGATCATCAAGTCCAACCATTACCTAACTCTACCAGAAATTACAAGTTACATGATGGAATCAAGAAGACTTCAAGGCAGCCCCGCTGGGCCTTCCCCACTATAAGACTTCCACTTACATTAATATGAATGCTTTGCACAGAGAACTTGCAAATGGGTTGCAAGAAATTAAGCAGAGATTCAGAGATTCATCCCAGTATAACAAGCTGGGCTTGAAGAGCACTGATTTAGTTCCACATGTGCACTATTCCACCCATGAGCTTTAAAGACGTGCAGAATACAAATTTTCTCGGGAGTTCTCACCACTGCTGTAGCACAAAAAAACCCCAAACATCTGCATCTGAAAAACCTCCTTTGAATTGCAATAAGAAAAGAGGATTTCCTAACCCTCCCCGCTGCCCTCGTGATAAGAGGCATTATTTTCTATCCTTTTCTACTCACCAAGCCTTCCCTGTGCAATCAGGGCATGCCTTCTAGGTATTATTTTTCTTATAACATGAGGTTTATTTTAATTCTTTCTTCACTGAAAACTGAGGTTCTTATGTGCTCACTTGACTCTGGGCTTTACAAAAGACCACAAAATATTGTTGTGCTTACCAACAAAACAAGAGCACCGGCAACACTAAAAACAAACAAAGGAACAAAAAGCCCTAAACAAAACACTAAACAAAATCTCCCATCAGCAAAAGACCATGAGAGCTTTGTTGGTTTTGCAAGTCAGTTTTGGATCAGACACCAGCTATGGTTTACTGGCAGACTGGGTTCATGCGACTAATTTGTGTGTCCAACAATGATCATCAATGGCCTGTGTGGGTCCAAAAATGATCATCAATGGCCATTGTCCATCGATGCTCTGCATGCAGCAGCAGAGACCACAATGGATGTCAGATGCCAGAAAACTGGCATAGTTTGACCCTACCAAAAGGCCAGTGTCAGCTCTGGTTCTTACCCTCCCATTGACTCAGGCTGAAGTGACACTACTGACATTCAGCAAATCTTCCTTTTTTACTCCTGGTTTTCCTGAAGCATCAAGATCAAGGCAACAGGAAAGGCAACAGGCAGAGTTGACTTAAAACCGTGACTAGTCACAGACATAGTTTCAGCCACGTCCTCTAACCCTGCTCTGAGCAGGCAGGGACTGATGGATGTCTGAGAAAGGAGTTTGATCTACCAAGTTTATTAGAATAGAATAAACCAGGTTAGAAGAGACCTTCAAGATCATCACATCCAACCCATCATCCAACACCATCTAATCAACTAAACCATGGCACCAAGCAACCCATCAAGTCTGCTCCTAAACACCTCCAGTGATGGAAACTCCACCACTTCCCCGGGCAGCACATTCCAACGAGTAATCACTCTCTCTATGAAGAATTTCTTCCTAACATCCAGCCTGAACCTCCCCTGGCACAGCTTGAGACTGTGTCCTCTTGTTCTGGTGCTGGTTGCCTGGGAGAAGAGACCAGCCCCCACCTGGCTACAACCTCCCTTCAGGTAGTTGTAGACAGCAAGAAGGTCTCCCCTGATCCTCCTCTTCTCCAGGCTAAGCAACCCCAGCTCCCTCAGCCTCTCCTCATATTCCATTTGGAAGGACTACTTTGAGGAGTACACAGAAAGCATCACTCAAATCAGTCTGAGAAGATGTGTGACCAGAAAGTGCTTACTCCATTTTTATCATACTGTTCTCTAGAGACCTGTGGGACAGATGACTCAAAGGAATGAAACCTTATTTCTCCAGAAGAGATGGTGTGCCTTTGGGCTTGTTTCTGTCACAGCATGCCTGTAACCTCGACTCCCATTCTTCTGAAGCTCAGCTTACCCATAAGCCCTGCGGTGACTCATGTGGACAACGCTGATTTGCCAGCAAATAAGCCTAAAACCAGAGAGTGTCAAAGAAAAGGATAACAATTTAGTAAAAATAATTTTCTGGGTATTTTTTTTTTTTTGAGGACAACATTTCAAACTTTTCAAGCCAGGTATGCTGAAAGGCAAAAGAGTAATCTTATTTGTAAATATATTTATGCAAATGGATTAGATCTCTCAAATGAGTACTTGCATAGACAAACTTGCAGGTTCAGGAGCTCAGGTGTAACAGCTGTAGCCATTTAATTAATTCCTATAGACACGTTTCTGATGGGATTCATTAAAAAAGGTGCAAAATGGACAGAGGTGCAGCAATTCACACTACAACCAAAAGGATTCCTGCTCAGCATTGCTAATTAGCAAATCCCAGCAGAACAAATGATATGATGCTTTATGGCACTGCTGAAAATTGGAAAACCAGCAAATTCCAAACACTCCAAAGAGAAAGCCTTAAGAACTCCCAATGCAGCAAATCTGTTCCATATGAAAGCTTTATGGCTCTTCTCCACAGCCTCAACAAATGCAAATATCATCTCTGCATACAGACTAAGCTGATGTAATTTACCATAGCTCCATGGAAGTCAATGATGATGCATCGATTTCCACTAATGAGGGTCTGACCTAAAAAATGCTGCATTAATTTACCAAAGAAATGTTTTTCCCCGACCCCTACTTTCAAATTGTGTTTAACTTTTCTCCAGGGGAGCAGAACTACGGCGTTAGCATGTAAAGACATTCAGCATCTGCACACCGAGCCAAGCGGAGCACGAGTACAAGGAGGGCACAAGAAATTCACCACCGTTCCTCTTATACATTGAGATAATCACTGTCATCAAGATGAAGAAAAGGCAACCAAAGGTGTTCTGAAAAGTTTGCAGTTGCCTGGAAAACCTTTGGCAGTAATTGGGAAAGAGGTTAGGTAGTTCTAGGGCTTCAGAAGCAAATAACGTTATCAGTATTCAGGAAGAAAGAACAGCAGAAAGGACTAGACTTGGCTCATTCCTCAAGAGTTTTTCAGAGGAAGAAGTCAGAGAAACAACTGGATTGGAATAGTAAAAAATAATTTAAAATGTATCCTTCTGTTTTAGCAGTAGGGTTTTTTTTTTTTCACTCCTATCAAAGTACTGTGCTTTGGCTGATACAGAGTAAGAATGGAACATAACTTTTCTTAGGAAGAGTGACAAGTGACCTAGTTTTTGAGGTAGCATTCATATCGTTATCCTCTGGGTTTTATGTTTAAAAGATTATCTTGACATTAGGAAAGAAGCTTTTCTGTACTTTTTCCCCAGTTAAATTCTGAAGTCTGTGCTTACAGGGAAAACTAAGCTGATAAGTTGGAAGGTAAAAAAAAAAAAGGGCTTCAAACAAGAGCTCCATTTAAAAAGCAAAACAAACCAAACCAAAAAACCTTTTAAAGATGCAAATGTATTGAAACTTCCTTTTGGCTTCCATTTCCCAAACACAGTAAATGTTGGATAACTTATTTGACATTATCTCCCATCCAGGACTGAAAAGTTGCACACAGAGGGGCTCTTTAGGTTGCAGCAGTCTTAAATAGGACACTTATTCTCCCCTGTGAAGAGAACAAAGCCCCCGGCACCCAATGTACTTGTCTGCCACTTATCAGAAGTATTCACTTTGGTTTAGAAGCCGCAGTTCTACCAGGGTTGGATCTCGAGTCTACCATTCTATGCAAAGAAAACATTTTACCATGTTTCTCTCTTTTGTCACACTCTTGCACCTTGATAGAACTGGAACCCAGAGTGGTCAGGTCAAAGAGCATGTTTCACTAAAAAACATTTTCACTGTTGTGTCAGAAGTGCAAAACTTTTGTTATCAGACAGTGAGAAGTGAGAATAGAATAGAATAGAATAGAATAGAATAGAATAGAATAGAATAGAATAGAATAGAATAGAATAGAATAGGACCAGACCAGGTTGGAAGAGACCTTCAAGATCATCGTGTCCAACCTATCATCCAACACCACCTAATCAACTAAACCATGCGACCAAGCACCTTATCAAGTCTCCTCCTGAACACCTCCAGTGATGGTGACTCCACCACCTCCTCAGGCAGCACATTCCAATGGGCAATCACTCTCTCTGTGTAAAACTTCCTCCTAACATCCAGCCTAAACCTCCCCTGGTGCAGCCTGAGACTGTGTCCTCTTGTTCTGGTGCTGGTTAATTTTGTATAAAAGGATGATGCATTCCCAAACTGGTTTTCTTTTATTCTTTTTAGAGGGCTGTCTTGGTTTAAAGACAATGGCTAAATCAAAAGACAAGCATCCACTGTGCTCATCCTGTAGACTGGAGGGCTTACAACATAGGTTGCAGGTTGCAGCCTACAGGGGCTGACCTGCGATACACCACAAGCAGCCTGTTTAAAAGCCTGAAGGGAACGCACACCCTTCATTTTTCTCCGAGAGGAACTCAGACATGTGATGTTAGTACAGTATTTTCATATTTTTCAAATGCAAAAAGCCAACCATATAATCATCACTTTCTATTCTACATAATTATAGTCATTTTGTAACATATCCAACACGTAAACACAAAAGGAATGTAAATTGTAGTTTTCTGCAACAGCTAGTAAAAACATTGTTTTAAACTTAAGCCCACAAAACCACTGTCATTCCTTATGCTAGTGGTGCCTGGAGCAGCAGAAAGCAATCCTACAGCATTGTTGCTTTACAAAATGTATTGATTAAACAGATGGCTGGAGCCAGGAATTTCAAAGTTCAGCTAGAGGATCACCCCCCCCAAGTGATAGAAGGAGGGGTTTGCATATTGTCAGTGGAACAATGGAGCACAGAGCATTTGCACAAAGTGGTTTTGATATCAATGGGCTGAATTGTCACAGCTATGAATCATCATAAAAGTGCCTGTACCAAGTAATGCAAGACTTTGTAAGATGTTCTTTAGTGAATCATAGATTTCAAAAAGACAACCAGCAACCAAACCCCAAATTATTTAACTTCTTTTAACTCCCCCCCCCCCCCCCATCAGAATAATAGCACATGAAACAGAAAACACATTTTTATATTGCAGTGTCCTATTGTCTGTGCCCTCAGAAGAATAATAATTGCTCTCTTTTCCTTTAAGGCTGCTCTGAATCTTTGAGCAAATATTAAGACTAGAAGACTCTCAGTATTTCTTTCAATACTGTTGCTGGATTGATTTGATGTAAAGATTAACATTCACTGAATTGTTTCTACTTTTGTTGGTTTTTTTAGTGTCTTTTTTGGGGGGGTGATAATTCCATAGAGTGTGGCCAGCAGGAGCAGGGAGGTCATTCAGCCTCTGTACTCAGCACTGGTTAGGCCACACCTTGAGTCCTGTGTCCAGTTCTGGGCCCCTCAGTTTAGGAAAGATGTTGAGTTGCTGGAAGGTGTCCAGAGAAGAGCAACAAAGCTGGGGAGGGGTTTGGAGCACAGCCCTGTGAGGAGAGGCTGAGGGAGCTGAGGTTGCTTAGTGGGGAGGAGAGGAGGTGCAGAGGAGACCTTATTGCTGTCTACAACTACCTGAAGGGAGGTTGTAGCCAGGTGGGGGTTGGTCTCTTCTCCCAGGCAATCAGCACCATAACAGGAGGACACAGTCTCAAACTGCACCAGGGGAGGTTTAGGCTGGATGTTAGGAAGATATTCTTCCCAGAAAGAGAGATTGGCCATTGGAATGTGCTGCCCAGGGAGGTGGTGGAGTCACTGTCCCTGGAGGTGTTTAGGAAGAGACTGGATGGGGTGCTTGGTGCCATGGTTGATTAGATGGTGTTGGGTGATAGGTTGGACTTGATGATCTCAGAGGTCTTTTCCAACCTGGTTAATTCTATTCTATTCTATTCTATTCTATTCTATTCTATTCTATTCTATTCTATTCTATTCTATTCTATTCTATTCTATAACATCACTTGCATTTTGTCTACCTTTTTGTTATATTCTCTAAACATGCTTTCAAATCTTTAGAAGGCAGATAAATACTAGGGAAACAGTATCCAACTTTTCCCATCAGGAAGGAAACTGACACTTGTGTGTGAACTAGGTAAACTCCAGAAATACAGCATATCAAACTCACCATGGAGAAATGAAATGCAACTCACACAGCTAAATCAGATAAATTCTCTGCTGTGCACACACGTGCAATCTTCTGTTATGTCCACCACTCAAGCTGCACCAAGCAGCTGACTCTTTTATACATATTTATATCTTCAGAAAGGAGATGAGGCTCCAAAGAGGCTGGGTAGCATGAAATAAGAGCTGCATGGTGGCAGGCACATATAGCCCATGCACTAGGGAAGCCCAACTGACCCAGCAGAAGCATCTGTAATTGGTGTGAGACCCCAAGGATTTCCTCCCCATTGTCCAAAGAGAAGCCTCAGTTCCAAGACCAGCTGCTAGAAACATGCATATTGGGAAGTTTGATTTGTCTAGCATGACACTGGCATACAGCATAGAAATGAATGATTAAACTAAGTAATGAAAAATTCTCAATTATTGATTTTTTTTTTCTTCTCTGATTAAACCAGGATCTTTTTTCTCATAAAAAAACTGCAGAAGCTTTGCAGCTGTAAATAATCTAAAAGCCAAAATGTATTTCTCATTCATCTGCTGGGATTTTTTTGCCTGAGCTGGTTTAGCTCTACAAAGCATTTGAACAGTGAATACAGACTTCATGCGGTTAGCTGTCACAGATTTACTTTTCTTTCTCTTGTTCTGGACCACCTTACCAAAAATCCATCATAGCCTGATGGCTTTTTCAGACAGAAGGCAACATTACAGGTTTCCAGTGCAATCTTACAGCATATTAAGATGAATTCCTCAAAGAACAGAAGTGCAAAAAGTAAAAACAAGTGTAAAAACTCCAGATCTGTGATGACAGTTAATCATCTGAAGCTAGGGACTTCATTTTCTAATCAAGGCACCTCCCTGAACTGAACCGCTTCATTAAGCTTTAAGCTTAGAGTGCTAAAGACTAATTAAAAGAATTTGGTTGTCCTGGTTTTGGCTGGGATAGAGTTACTTTTCTCCATAGGAACTCGTATGGGACTGAATTTGGATTTTTGCTGGGAACTGTGTTGATAATTCAGGGATTTAGTTATCACTGAGCAGTTCTGACACGAAGTCAAGGCTTTTTCTGCTCCTCGTACTCCCCCACCAGATAGGAGGCTGGGGGTCACTAGAAGTTGGAAGGAGCTAACAAGTTCACTGTTTTTTCATTAGATGTATTTTTTCACTAACAATCCATTGTTAAAAATAATTAGTGAATCCCATGCTGGCAAGTCTTGTATCCAGTCTAGTGTCAGTTCTAATGTCCAGTAATGAGTGCACTTTTCCCCTGTATCTCTAACTTAGGGTATTATGAAGCTGGAGCTGTTCTTAGTTACACTGCAACAGGTATTGTCCCCTAAAGCCAGTATTACTTGAGAAAGAAAATTATCACAGGTAAGGGAGAACACTGTGTTAAAGGGACAGGCTGTTCTGCTGGTCACTGTCCTTGCAGCGTGCATACAGAAGAACAGACCAAGTCTGGAAGAAAGTGATAAAGTGAGGTGCCAGCAACATATTTCCAGTTATCCTACCAAGAAAACTGCCTGACACCAACTTTACTGCCTTGAACTGTTGCTACACACACAACCCCACTCTCTCTGCAGAGCACTGGTTGCATGAATAGAATAGAATAGAAATAGGAATAGAATAGAATAGAATAGAATTAACCAGGTTGGAAAAGACCTTTGAGATCATCGAGTCCAACCTATCATCCAACACTATCTATTCAACTAAACCATGGCACCAAGCACCCCATCCAGTCTCTTCCTAAATGCCTCCAGGGACAGTGACTCCGCCACCTCCCTCGGCAGCACATTCCAATGGCCAATCTCTCTTTGTATGAAGAACTGCCTCCTAACATCCAGCCTAAACCTCCCCTGGCACAGCTTGAGACTGTGTCCTCTTGTTATGGTGCTGATTGCCTGGGAGAAGAGACCAACCCCTGCCTGGCTACAACCTCCCTTCAGGCAGGCATTCCCTCCTTGCACAGGACAGACAATGCTGTGTAACTATCCTTGTGCAGCTTTTGCAAGGAAAGTGCTGACGCAGCAGTTCTGCCTGTGGATCTACTCAAACTGCCAAAACTCACATGGGGGATGTGTACCTCTCAAAAGACTCTAACTCACACAGAAATCTTCTTGACAGACAATGCTGATTTCAAATCTGCACTCTGCTGCTGCTCCCACAGACAGCACATGACAGGCTCCGTGACAGTGATTGCAATCCTTGAGGAAAACAAGGGATTGTTATCTGCCCTTCAACAACAGGCTGCCAGCAGGAGCCTGTTTCAGCTTTTTAAACATGCAAGGTCATTCCCTCCCATCACAAATCTGTTTGCAAATTTCTCTGGGAAAAGAAAAAAGAAAGAAAGAAAGAAAGAAAGAAAGAAAGAAAGGAAGAAAGAAAAAGTTTTCCTCCCTTCTATTCTCCTAATATTTTAATTCAGTGATGAAACTTCTCCAGACAGAGGAAGAAATGTGGCAGTTTTAATTTTAGTCTGTTACCTACACATATTACTTCTACCTTATCAACAAATATCTATTACTTAGCACAGTCATGCGTTAATCTATCTAAGCAGCCAACACAGGAGGCCATGGAGGCATCTTTAGCACTCCACAGATAGGTGTTTTCCATTATTACTCCACTCAGAAAGCTTTCTCCCTGAGGGGGCTTCTAATGTGATATTTAGCTTGAATCCTAATGCAGCTAAGCTCCATTAAAACTATGCACATGGACTCAAGGGCAACTGTAAATAATGCAAAAATAGATCAATACTAATCTTGAACTGTTTGTGTGTAATTCTCATGGAGCTCTTGTATTTATGACTCTGGCCACATCCCATGCTGTGGCTTCTTGAGCACAAGCCCTATGAGGAGAGGCTGAAGGAGCTGGGATTGTTTAGCCTGGAGAAGAGGAGGCTCAGGGGAGACCTTATTGCTCTCTACAGCTACCTGAAGGGAGGTTGTAGCCAGGTGGGGGTTGGTCTCTTCTCCCAGGCAACCAGCACCAGAACAAGAGGACACAGTCTCAAGCTGTGCCAGGGGAAGTTTAGGCTTGAGGTGAGGAGGAAGTTCTTCCTAGAAAGAGTAATTTGCCATTGGGATGTGCTGCCCAGGGAGGTGGTGGAGTCCCCATCCCTGGAGGTGTTCAAGAGGGGATTGGATGTGGCACTTGGTGCCATGGTTTAGTTAGTCATGAGATCTTGGGTGACAGGTTGGACTCGATGATCTTTGAGGTCTTTTCCAACCTTATTGCTTCTATGATTCTCTGATTATGACTGGTTGCTCCTTCCCAGTTGTAGCAGGGACTTCAGGAGTGCTGCAACATCAGCGTTGCTCTTGCAAATCATATATGGAATGTAAGGAAAATTGCATCCTATCTCTATAAATATCTATAAGAATATAGAGCAGATATTTTCTCTGGAAGATATTTTTCTTCTCTAGAGGAGAATAAAGTTAAACACAGTAAATAAATAGCATACTTTCAATGTTGCTCACTCTTAACTTGCTGGTCCTATTAGGCAATTTTGGTTTATTTGTTCAGATTTAACAAGCATAAATAGATTAAAAAAAAAAAAACCCAACAACTATGATTTATTCTAAATATTTAAAAGAAGCAAACTGCTTCTATACTGTTCCTGTTAGGTCAGTAGACTACTTGTGCATGTATAGTCTATGTCAGAAAAAAGTCAGCCATTCACAGTCATTTATAGAATAAAAAAGATATTTGAATCCACTTTCAGACTTCAAAAGCACAATCCTAATGTGTTGCAATAAATGTTTTGTATTAAAGTATCTATTTGTTCTTTTCAATCTGAATTCCAATGAGCAAACCCTTTTAATAATTTTCTAAACATGTTCTATTCAGAAATGATTCTGAATTGCACAGCTTCCTGGACAGTCAAATGCCCTTTTTTATTCCTCCTCTTTAGCCCCATTCAGTTTATCTGTTTGATATGGAGACAGAGTGAGAGAGTTGGGGCTGCTCAGTCTGGAGAGGAGAAGGCTCCGAGGAGACCTAATTGTGGCTTTCCAGTATCTGAAGGGGCTACAAGAAAGCTGGGGAGGGACTTTTTAGGGTGTCAGGGAGTGATATGACTAGGAGGAATGGAGCAAGCGAACCTAGAAGTGGGTAGATTCAGATTGGATGTTAGGAAGAAGTTGTTCCCCATGAGGGTGGTGAGAGACTGGCACAGGTTGCCCAGGGAGGTGGTGGAAGCCTCATCCCTGGAGGTTTTTAAGGCCAAGCTGGATGCGGCTCTGAGCAACCTGATCTAGTGTGAGGTGTCCTTGCCCATGACAGGGGGATTGGAACTAGATGATCCTTGAGGTCCCTTCCAAGCTTGACAATTCTATGATTATTTTTTTTTTAATTATGGGTTGGTTAGTTGGTTTGTTTGTTGTTTTAGGTTTGGTTTAGTTTTGTTTTGCCCTTATCACCCCCTTATCACCAATCAAAAAGCTGCTTTTTCAAACACCACAGTGAGTATGATTTTGAGGGAAACAGCTCCTTGCAGGGTTCCAGCAGTATATTTTGCTGATTAAAAAGGTAGCAGACAGATTGCTGATGCAAATTCTAATAAGTAATATTAAAGCATTAATAGCATGAGCTGAGGGTTTTGTACAACACAGCAAACCGTATGCTCTGCAGAGCTTGGGATCTCTTTCCAGCTGTCAGCTGACAGTATCCCTGGGTTCCTGCTAATTGGCAACACACCAAGGCAAGCTAATTCCAGAACAGTGAACTGATTAACTTTGGGTGAATATACATATTTATCAAGAGAGTGTTGCTTTTGTCTCAATAACCTAAAGAAGTTTAGTTTTCAGTTGCAAAAGTTGCAGACTGCAAAATTATTTAATGACATAAACCCCTCCCAGGACTAATTCTTTCAACAGAAATGCTTCAAAGCTGTATTAATGTTGAAAAGAGACTGTGCATGTTTGTAGAAAAATGGGGATAATCAGTCATTGCATCATGCCTGTTTATTCCTAAAAGCATCATAATGACCTTTCTACTTCCTTTATTTGATAAAGGGAACACAGACATTTTGCAAGACATTCCCCCACTTTAGTACTGAAACATTGCATTAAAATAGAGTAGTTTTGGTTTTCAATTCATATCCTTTTGTCATAAAGCCATAAACTGATAAAAGCATATCTTTGTAGATATACAACATCCTAAAGTATTTACTTAGGCTTCCTTTAGTCCAAACTTAAATGACCAGGTCAGCACATAACCACTCTCCCCACCATGTATGCTGGGCACTCTCCTGGTTCCACAATTTCAAACCTATTGTTGGGAGGATTCAAGATGCTAGTGAGCACTCAGGAAAGCACTTCTAATTTACGACCAGAATTTGGTGGTAAAGGAAGAAAACAAAGAAATAAAAGAGCTAGAAAAGTAAAATAATGTCAATAGGCTTGCTGCAGTGTGCCTGCTTTAGAAGCTGCAGATGGTGAAGACAAATGGCCTAAAGCAACTTCCCATGCATGGCTGATCCCCTTACAAACCAGAATACGCAGCTTGGGATGGGCCCATGTAAAGTTCATTCATTCTTTCTTATGGCCATGCTGAGAGCAGCTGTGGTATAATTTTTTTGGTATGAGAATATTGAATAACAGAGGCATAAAGAGTTCTGAGAACAGAGGCTGAAACCCCATATCTGGGTAGCAGCAAGAGCGTCTTCAAATTTTCAACCAGAAATGGGTCTTTTGCAGTTTTTCTTCTTCCAGCCCCACCACTTTCACATGCCTGGTTTCAGTGTGGCCTGATAACAAATGTGATCTGGAAGATGCTTTCATGGAGAAATTCCATTAATTTGATGGTGTTCTCCAGGTGAGGGAAGCTGAGATTCTAAAAGTCCTGAAGGTGGGGATAGCCTTTAGAGTTGGTCTCCTATTTCCTAGCCCAAATCAATAGAACACATCTGTGGTTGCAAGTAGAGTGGTTGTGCTGACACATGGTCAGCCATCATTAGGTCTATATTTCTGAGGTTAAAAAAACCCATAAAAATCATCACACAACCTGGTGTTGGGCTGATGGTTGGACTTGATCTGAGAGGGTTTTTTTACCCCTGCCTTAATGATTCTGTGATTGTATTTTCTGCTCAATGACGGACAGCAGTGTTTTAATCCCTAGGCTGCCCCATGTTCTATGACCATGGGCTTTATGCATTTATTAATGTGACTTATCAATGGAAGAATCAATCAGCTTGGCCACAATTAAGTTCAATTAGACAAGAATTTTGGGGACATTCCGCTCCATTTTTATAGGACTGCAGCCCTTATTCTAGGACTGCGCCTTTTCACCACCTCTTCTACAATTTAGAGCAAATCCACAGTAGTAAACAGAATGTTCTGCACCAAATCCTTGCTGCTGTGACCTATCAATCATTTTTCCTTATTTTTAAAATGACATACCTGGCAATTATTTTAAAGTATTTGGGGTATTTTTGCTCCCAAATCTCTTCTTAATTTCACATGAACAGTTCTCTCCCTGGAGATCATTATGTCCCTTCTGAATGCTGTCCACACTCATCAAAGTGAGTCATTATGTAGCACAGTGTGCTGCTATGGCTGCAGGCAGGAGCAGGAATCCTAAAAGCTATGTATTCAAATATTAAGAGATGATATGCAATATTTTCTGGTTCCTGAATTAGCAAGTCAACAGAGGAAAGGCTTATGCTTACATAAAGTATTTCAGCTTGAGTGTGACAACATTAATTATCCACTGTAACATGCTGATTTATAATTATGAAATCAGTAATTTAATTGGCATCTAATGCAGTAAAAACATTCCTGCCAGTGTCATTATCTGAGTGTCACAGAATCCCAGAATTGTCAGGGTTGGAAGGGACCTCAAGGATCTTTTAGTTCCAACCCCCCTGCCATGGGCACGGACTCTTTCCACTAGATCAGGTTGCTTGATGCTTTCAAACTTAGTTAAGCTGTCAAAAGGCAAAAAACAACCCCACATTATTCTGTTAAAGGTTTATACCTGCAAACCTGGGAGCTCTTTCACAAAAATGGGTTTAGAAATGTTCCTACATGACTGCTGAGCTGAGTATCTACACATTCCAGACAAACCAGCCAAGCTCACTGCTGGTTATCAAGTACATGTCTTGCTTTTGATAGAAATAGTGAATATCTCTGTGCCTTGGGAACTGAAGCTGCCCCAAATCACATAAAAATGAGTGATATGTAGGTTACTGGTTCTGTCAATCTGACCATCAAAGTGTCATTCCTGGGTGAAACTGCACTTGGCATCCGTGTGTTTGTACATTTGCAATGGGGTAGTATGACCTACAGATTGTTGTAGCACCCAGCAAAAGGTGAGAGTAGCACTTCAGTGAAGAAGAGATGAGCAGAACAAGAGCTGGGATCAGATAAGCCACTTCACTATACCTGAAGTACTATATCTTAAAGAGCCAGAGGACTAGTTTTATTTCTGCTAGTCCTTTCACTCCTGAACTAGAGATCATAGTTAGAGCAGCAGGCAGTTCTTCAACCTTGTAGACTTGGGTGAAGGGCCTGATCTTCAGAGAGGGAGTCACACAAAGGGAATATATCAGAATAACCTTAACAGGACAGAGATCTGCATGAATGATGCTCTGTCAAAGGAAGAATTCAACTTAAAAACTGGATACAGCAGGTGGTGAAAGGCAGAGAAGAGAATAAAAAACCCAGTGCTGTAGTCAGTAAATCATCCTACAATGGTTTCTCAGCCCTGCTCCACATGACGTATTGTGCCTGTGTAACTATTTCTGTGATGGAAAGGTTTCCCTCTACTGAAATTGTTTTACCTCTCCAGCTGCTAATGGGACTGAAGTACTACCACTCTAAGCAGTTCATTAAACCCTATGGGAATAAGACTGGATAAGCAAGATATAACTGATGACATAACAACATGAGCTGCTGAAATATTTAGGCATCATTTTCAGTTATTGCATACTGGCCTTTTTCAGCTTCCTGGCACAGTGGAAGCGCTGCAACTGCTGAGTGTGGACAAGGTCATTTTCTCAGGTTATTTTAGAAGCATGTCGACTCCTTACAGAATATGTCATCTTGATATAAATAAAAGTATTCTATTAAAAGCTGCTAAGCTGAAGATAGCTATAAGTATACCAAGACAAATCTAGTCTTACCAGCAGCATGGCCTGTGAAGATTCCTCAAGGCAGATACAGAACTTCACATTAAAAGCATCATGCTGTCAGATGTGTGTATATGGAGTAGGATTCAACTGGCATGAACTAAAAGCTAAGCAACAAACTTCAGTGGGAATGTCTCTGTAGGGAGTAGAGACAGGCATCTCCCTGGGGTGGTCCATCCCTTCCCAAGGAAGTGTTGCAGTGTCTTTTGTTTTCTGTCACTGAGGGTTTCTACTTGCAAATCTAAAGCTGCTTTTAACTCTCGGCTCAAATCTCTCACCAAAGTCACCACAGCAGAGTTTCCCCAAAGCCCTATGGTTTTATTTTCCCTTTGCCATTCTCACATCCTTGTCTCTGCAAAGCCTCAGTTGTTGTTATGGCAGGTTCTTAAGGGAAACAGCTTTCAGTGGCGTGAGTCACCCTTCCATCCTTTCCCTACACTTTGGTTACTCAGTGGACCAAATAAACTGCATGTACACAGTTTAACAAGTTCCATCTTTTTAGCAGGTCATGTTGTGACTGGCAATGGATTTAAACTAAAAGAGGAGAGATTCAGACTACATGGAAGGATGAAAATTGTTTTTGGAATGAGGAACAGGTTGCTCAGAGTGGTAGCAGAAGCCCCATCCATGGAAACATTCCAGGTCAGGTTGGCTGAGGCTCTGAGCAACCTGATCTAGTTGAAGGTATCCTTGCTCACTGCAGAGGGTTTTGACTAGAGGACCTTTAAAGGACCTTTGCCACTCAAAACAACCTATGGTTCTATTACTACAGAAGTTTGTGTGTGTGTGTGCTCGTGAATGACCTGCTGCTGATGGGAACAGGCCCTGGGGGTGCTCAGCTGTGGACCTTGTCACTTCTGTCCCCTAATGGCCACCAGGGAGAGTTTTCACTTTCTGTTTTCAATCTCCCCTTTTCTGTTTTTATCCTTTCCCCAAAGCTACTTTAACTGTCAATGTATGCCACCAGCTATGGACCCTGATGATAAATCTCTGTGCATGTGAATCTGTCTACTTTGTGCCACAAGAGGTGACTGATATTTTTTAGACACCTAATCTTCTGACAGTTAGAGTTAGGTCAAACAAATCCCACCCTCAGGCAGTGCTGTGATGGAGTGAGCTGGCAGAAGCCCATTTCCAACATCTGACTTTTAAATACTTAGCTTAGGTGCACAGTCCAGAAGACTGTAACCAACACACAGCAGCAACAGGATTATAGCCTATGCTGGTAGAATAACTTAATTCTCCATGCTCACTCTTTCCAATATTTCCCACAGCCTCTGTTCTGTTTGAAAGTAAGCCTCAGCCTCATAAGCACTTGTAAGTCTTTGGTAACATTAATAAACCATAATCACAGAAGATTCAGAACTGTGAGAAATAAACTCTCTGGTTTAGCACTTGTAAATCAAGATTCCTAGGCCGCTTTGATCACTATAAAAGTAATTAACAGCAACAGGAAAGAAAAACAAATGAAAAAGAGATGTTATTGAGAAAGGAAGCCATTATTTGGACAACTGTGAAAAAGCCAACCCACCAGGATATGCAAAAGAATATGGAATACTTCCTTTCTTTGTGTATTTTCATTATCAATTGTCATTACTAAGAAGATTCAGAACGGCAAGCATCATCCCCATTTTTAATCACTTTATGTACAGATTTGTGAAGCATCACATAATTGTCTTTTCTTTTCCCTTTTGTGCCCTAAGAATGTTCTGAAAAGAGCTGTTTCTAAAGTAGCCCTACTGCACTATGTACCAGCAATGTATTTATGAAGCATTAACTCTTGGTGAAACTCCTCAGCACAGTGATTTGTTACCCACTGTCTGACAAGAATGAAGCCGATCCAAAGTAGTCACTGCTGCAAAAATACCACACTCTAGCGTTGGGTACAGATTTCAATGAGAAACAGAAGGTCTTCAAAAGAGTAAAGGGGAAAAAAATTTAAAAAAAAAAAAAGAAAGTGAAATATAAAAAGTTTCAGAGAAAGTATGCAAAATAAAAATGCTTTCAATTATGGTATTTTAGAGGGGGAGTGGGGGGGGGGGGGGAGCTGACCCATCTGCCTTCCAAACCAGGAAGACAGCAAGTGAGACACAGCAGAGCAAATCAGCAACACACAGACATAGTTATGTAGTTTCTGGAGCAGAGCTGAGTCATATCCAGCCTAAGAGAAGCCTGGGGAGAAAGCTAGCCTGGCAGAGGTAGTCTGTTAAAACATTTACTTACTCATTTTGCTATTAGATGTAATCCATAATTCAACATTAAGTAGTTTGTCTGAGACAACTCAATGTTGAGAGTGCCCATAACTTTTTGTGAGTCTCCTGATGTGCTTTTCTTAAAGAGCTAGCTTCCAGCAGTTATTTTTTATTGGATTGTTGAGTTATAATTGTTAAGTATATTGCTGGCCTCAATAGCTGTGCTAAAATGTGAAAATATTAGCAGAATACATAAAACCAGAATGCAAATGAAACCAAGTGCAAATGTTGGCTTGTTTTGACTTCTTTTTACTGCTTGATTTTTGAACAGCAAAGCTTAAGTACATGCTTATATGCTTTGCTGTACTTGAGGTGAAAGCTGGCATAAACCAGGGAAGCAAACTGGTGTGAACAGGACTCAAGTGGGACTTAAAGGCAGGAAAGACAAGGACTCTTAAGGACTTTCTGGAACTGAGACTTGGTCTGTCTTTTGCACGTCTTTACATTCTACTTATCTAGAAGCACAGCTCGGCCACTCATCAATTCATTCAAGTTGGTCAAAAGTCATCACTGAGTAAGAAAGAAAATAAAATGAAACCTTACAATGAAGAAAAAGTGATCTACAAAGCATGCAAGAGAAAAGCAAGTTTCATTTATTGTCAAGAAAAGTTGCCTCACATAAATAGCAAAGGCAGGTTAAAGCCAAGGGAAATCCTGTAGCGTGTTCAACAGCATTAAAACTGACATAACATGAATGATTGTCAAAAACTCATGGGATCTGGCAATGTGAAGAACTATTAAAGAGGCAAGAGTTTTTTTTTTTTTATTTTATAATGTTTTACCATTTTTGACAGTCTTATATACCTAGAAAGAATGCTCATTAGCAGTTATAAAATGCAACCTATTCAGTTGTGCTTCATATTCTCTGAGGCACTTCAGCAGCACTGAAAAGATGATTTGGGCTCAAGTAAAGGCTTTTGTAATAGCTGTCAACTTGGCCAAGTGCTGTTTTGAGCAATCTGGACAAGAAGTTTGACAGTATACTTAATTCAATACAAAATTAATAAAGGCAATTCAAAGCAAAAGCTTCTTCTGAAGTGGGGAGGGGAAAAGAAGGAATCTGCTATTTCCACACAGTTTTTGTCTGCCTTTGTTTTCTGTTAAGGACTAAACCCTATTCACTCTGGTCTGCAAGTTCCATTTGGATGAATGGCTGCCTCCAGGAGTCAGCCTGTGTCTGAGACACCAGTTTCTGAATTGAAAAACAATGTCTTTGTTACCGAGCCATTCATTGACTTGAGGTTATGTGAACACAGCATTTACAAGTTTGTTCTCTTCCTTCTACATTTATTAAAATATGATTGACTGTCACTTTCTGCTTTAGCCAAATGACAGGTTTTCCTTCCCAAAAAACACTCTTGCTTCTTTTTTCCACCAGCCTCCATCTTCCCCTGACTTGCTGTTTTCTAGTCTACAAGAAGAATGTCACTCAGGAAGGAAAAAACTGCACCAAAACTCCAGCATGGGGTATTGAATTCTGTGATAGAAATTTATTTGACAATTAAGACCAACATTGCCTTAGTATTTATCAAAGATACTATTTGAAAAAGAACTTGTAACCTGCATAAAAGAGGAGTAGAATGATAAAGTCCAAAAGTTCTCCCCTGATATAAGACTATAAAATTTTGTATTAACCACAGAAGCTTTTATACTTTGGCGAGATCAAAAACCCGTTGTTATATTGTCTGAAGATGCTTTTGAATGCTTATCCACAAGTTCTCAAGAACACCCACACACTGGAACAAGAGAAAAAAAAGAAATTTGAATCCATAAGGCCATGAAGAACAATTGTTCCTGCTGTCAGCATTAATGATTTTTTCATTTTTCCCTGCAGGCTGACTGCTAACACTGTACACCACCAGCAGCTTTGGGTGATACACTGGAAGAAGAAGCTAGTCCAAGACCCAAAGCTCACTTTGCCTCATTCAGAGGTGTGTTGGTATCCACAAGGTCACATTCTTCACACAAAGTATTTTCTGTCAACTTTTCAATACAATACTTGCTAAAAAATGCTATAGTGTGGACACCAACAACCCTTGAAAGGGAAGCAAACAATAATCACATCCCTTTGATAATTGCACCGAAATAGCTTACACAAAACCTCAGCCATTGAAGAGGTAACAATAAAGGTGAAGTTAAAGCAGGGAGAGTTGTAAGGATCTGAACATTGTCTCATATCAAAGGTATATTTGTGCAGTGTTTGCTGCTCTGCTGAAGAACCTGAACTAAGAAAGACTCACACCTCTGAAACAGAGATCTAGTTGAGTCAGAATAGCAGGACACTGAAGGTAGTGGACTACAGGGTACACTGTGCCACTCAGGTGCAGCTATGTTGCTCCTGGGCTACAACCATGCACAGAGCTGGGGAGATACCCCAGCTCACCTAAGCCTGATGTATTTCAGTGTTTTATTCTGAAGAGGCAACTCAGCCTATGCTTGCACAAGTGGCTTTTCCTTTCTTTTTGTGTCTACCTGGGTGACTAAATAGGGCAGCCTAAAATCTAGAGCATTTCATCCGGACATGCAGTTAAGATGCATACTAAGCCACTGATAGCTCCTTTTGCAGTTCCACAATTTCCCCAGTTTCATTCCAGGAGACCAGAGCAGGGAAGTGCTATCACAAATCACCACAGCAATTCAAATTTATCACATCCCAAGAAGTTATAAAAATATTCTTCCAGAAACTGTCCAAGTGCATACACAGAACTGCCAACATTGCTTCTTCCCGTTCAGCAA
This sequence comes from Dryobates pubescens, assembly GCF_014839835.1. Lineage (NCBI taxonomy): Eukaryota > Metazoa > Chordata > Aves > Piciformes > Picidae > Dryobates > Dryobates pubescens. The sequence goes on along the minus strand of NC_071639.1, from coordinate 8,943,454 downwards.
AGTGGCCTCATTCACCCTAAAGAGGGTACCCTCAAACTGCAGCAAAGTTGGCAGATGGCTCTGAGAAGAGGTTGCATAGTCAGGATCTCCAAACTAAGTGAGGCTTTACTGGATAAACACAGTGTCTGTGGGCAAACAGGGGAGTAAAAAAGTGCTGTCAACATCACCTGTCTCAGAGAGAGAGAGAATTTTTAGACAATGTGCTGTGGTGAGGTCTGGTTGACACTCTTCAGTTATGTAATGACAGCCTTTAGTTATCTGACTCACGTCCTACCTCTCAGCATTAGGTATGAATCAAAGCCATCTCTGGTCAGAATGCATTATCCTTTGCCACTGAAACACCGTCTGATGAAACAAGACTTATATAAACTCTCAGAGCTTACATTTTAAGCAGTAACACATTTTTCCCTCAGTGGCATAAAAAAAAAAGAGAAACAAAAAGTCTTGAAAAGTTGAAAGCAGAATTAATTATGAATTTACTTGTTCATGTAGAATAATCTGTCTTTAAAATAGCTCAGCATTGAAAATGCCTCAAAGGCAGAAACATCTGCTGTAGAGCACAAGCACATCCACCCTGGCTAAAAACAGAAACCTGAGATTTTACTGTTGATCAGCTCTGCCTTCACTTGTGCTGAACATTGCTGCTCAATTGCATCACAAACACGATAGAAGTTTAGTGTTTACTCTGAGTGGCACCTAAGATACAATATGCAGGTCGGATGAGTATGTGGATGTGGAAAACTAATGTCAAAATGCATTTACATAAAATGACACAGTGCTAGCAAACCTGCCTCTTCAGCACAAAAAGCTCATGCATGCAGAGATCTCGGATGGGCTGCATTCAAGAAAAGGGATGAAAGTTTGCACATGTTTCAAAATGAAAAGTGAAGCCATAGGAAATAGCCTGCGGAGAGCCAGACAATCCAGATAGTTCACCGGTGGCTTATCACTCAGGGAGGAGGAGGGCAGGGAAGAAAAAACCCAATAGTGTGGAAAATTTGAAGTCACCATAATATACTTTAGTGTTTGACATTGAGATTGCTTCTTTTTTCTTTACAAGAAGGAAGGAAAGTTCATTGTGATAAGGCGAGAGACACTAGCTGTGCAAGTGAATGTTGCCTGCAGTAATGATCAATCAGTTAAAAGGAGCCTGCGGCAGGGAGTGAGTTTGTTATGCAGCCTCTTGCCTTGAAATGGTAGCTGGGTTTATTTTGAGACTCTAGAACTTCAGCAGAGTCTTTCATACCAATGTGAAAATGCATAGCAACAGGTAAATATAGAAACATGCATCTATAGCATTTCCTAGCTACTTGTAGGTCAGTTGGTGACTGCAGGTCACCTCTGCAGCTTTGCCCATGTACTACTCTAAGCAAGTAGCTCTCGTCTTTGTTTTCATCATAAATGAAAAGGGAACTTGTCCTTGCAGAGGCCTCTGGTGTTCATGGTGTCTAACTCTCCTTTCAGAATGCAAGGGGAAGGCAAATGTTTGTGTTGGACAGAGTCACTGGAAATGTCATAGAATCATTGAATGGCTTTAGTTGGAAGGAGCCTTAAAGATCAGCTAGTTCCAGCCCCCCTGCCATGGGCATGGACACTTCCCACTAGCCCAGGTTGCTCAAAGCCTCATCTAGCCTGGTCTTAAATGGTCCCAGAGATGAAGCCACAAATGCTCTGGGCATCACCTTCATAGTACAGAACTTCTGGGATAACAGAAGGTCCTAGAGAATGCACAACCATGGACACAGGGCATATATAACAGCAAGAATATGTAAGTGAAGAATAAGTGAGGAAAGCAAAGCTAACAACACAGTGGCAATGGGAGATGGCTTTGGAAGCATCACAATGCAGAGCACCCCCTCACCCATAGCGGGGTTAGCCTGCAATCCAGATAACTTCCCTATTCAAACCCAAATTTAATGAGTTTAAATTACTGACTTACAATCAGAGTTACATAATATGTCTTTCCTGACAGTTGTAAAGAATTGCAGCCACTCTTCCCTCTCACTGTACTCAATGGAGGAAAGAAGCAAAGTCCCCACTTTTACATTCCTGAATATCAGCGTCCCATTTTGCCTCTGATAACTAACAGGTGAATCCATACAAGATTATTCTTTCTATGCACTTGAGAAGTAGACAGCAGAATTTTTTAGCATAATAACTCACTGTTAGATTACCACTTCCCATGCATCCATGACAAGGACAAGAAGAAACAACATCTGTTCTTTCTAAATAGCTGCAAACTTAGTAAAAAAAAACCTTCTAGAAACGTGTAAAGCCAAGGTCCCAGAAGGGCACAGAAGAACAGAGCTTATACAAAGCATTTTTAATCACTGATTTAGGTCTGGATCTGTTAACAGCTGCCTATTAAATCAGACCAGATGACCACCAGCAGAGTCCTGCCCTATCACTGGTTCAGGATAAAGAGAGCTAGATGTGCCTAGCTCTATGGGCAGCACAAGAGCTTCACTACCTTTGAGGGTGAAGTGCATGCAAGTGAAAGGAGTAGAGAATGGTCAGATTTAGCAGTGAATTTACATAACCCAGTGCCTGATGAATTGGAAATCAAATGTGGTTCAAGCATAAACCTTTCTGAATTCAGGAAACTAAGTCCTGAGAAGAATCACACATAAAGGGTTTAAACACCAATCAAATCCCAGGCTGTGGTACTGAGACTGTAATGGAATCTTATTCACTGGCAAAAGAAGCAGCATAGAGGAAACATACTGAATAGCTACATTCACTGACAGAAGTGCTAAGGAAAATATTGTCAGGATAGGGACAAAAGGAAATTTCATCCTCAGCTTTGCAGTCCTGTTTGCCATAATATTGCACCATAGGATGATGATAAGTTAAATACAGTCTAGAAGATGCAGAGATACAGTCACTGCTCTTTTCTCTCTCTCTTGCTTTCTTTCTTTCTCTTTTGTTTGTTTGTTTGGTTTGTTTTTTCCTATTAAATCTTTTGGACAAAGGAAGAGGAAAACCCCAGCTGAGGAGTTCCCTTGTGACATAGTTAGCTCCAGTGTTTTCCCCAGGTCCCACTGGTGTAAAGGAACATATTGGCAGGGAAGGGAGATGGTTATACTGTTCTGGCAAACTCCATCTGGTGTATTTGTCCCAGGGGTGCTACAGACAGCTGGCATTAGTTTCAATAGGCAGATTCCAATCTTTCTCTGGATCAATGTGTACAAATCAGACCTGTATCTCTGTTGGTTGCTCTGCTCCTGCACCAGGCAGACTTTTCCACAACTGGAAAACAGGGGTTTGTCTTATTTGTTCACTTTTAAACTTGAAATATTACCCACTGTAACACCAGTCACTCAGCATCATCTTCCCATCTTTGTTGTCCTCCTAGCAGAGAAAAGTGAGTTCAAAGCCCTTCAGAAGGGATTGGTCTTAATCTGTCCTAATCTCTTGAAAAAGAAAACCATTAAAAATATAGCTTAATCCTTACAAGCTCATGATATCTGAGCTCTTCTAGCAAAAAGACAGAGTCAGTTAAATGAAACCTTTTCTTCCATTGGCAGTACTGATTGTTGATGACAGCCTGGATCAATTATCCCTACAAGATTCTCCATGAACAAAATCTAGCTGAAATCATACCTGGAAAAAAAACCTCTGTGCTACCTTAGAAGCTTTAAGGAAGTACATTTTCAAAACCAGCAAAACCTGTTCCTTTCCTCTTTGTCCCAGACATCCTGAAATCATACTTTTTGTTAATTAATTGAATGAGTCTGCTAATTTAAATGCCTAGCAATATTAGAGCAAGGAGTCAAATAACATGTATGGAATTAGCATTGAATCTCTTCTTTAAGCCATTCACTACAAACTGTATCATCATTCAAGTCTGTAATGTAATACTACAGAAACACAGACAACACAAATGGCCCAAAATAACCTGTCCCCCCAAGATATCTATTTTCTGCTGCAGTGAAATTGTACCAGCAGGAAGAAATCTGGAAGCCAAGAGACTTCTTTCACAGCCCAACGTCAGGGGAGAATAAACTGTCTCCCTGATGCTGCAGACACGAAGTCCTTGAGAATGATCCCACTGAAATTCAAATCTTTCAAATGTTCTTTCTTTTCATTAGGCTAAAAGAGAGAGATTTTTTTTTTTTGAGGGGAAAAAAAAAACACCTATCTTTGAAATCATTACAATATCTAAAGCCATTGTAGAGGACACAATTGCTGATTCTGTGAGAGATTTCTTCTAACAGCGAAGTGATTTCAGAGGATGTCTTTTAACGTTTAAAATGATGCCTTCATTGATGCAAAATGTTCTAATAGGCTGAATAATGGTGCAGAATCAGACAGCAAAAGAAAATATATTCTAAAAAGTAAATGTCAGGTTTCCCTTCGTGCTGTTTTATGTGCCTATCACTCCTCAGCAGCTGCACACCAGCAAAGCACCAATGGAGCACAAATTCCCATTCTTTCATGACTCAGCTATTTAATGTGAGATTACTGTAAACTGTTTATGTTAGAGTGAAAAGTAAGAATGTGCTTGAGAAGGTTCAGTGTGGCATCAAATCCAGATTTAATGTGGCAGTTCTTAATACTTTAAAATATTCTGATCAAAAATGTGGTTGGTCTTGACAAAAACAGCAACAAAAAAACACTAAAATAATCCGTCTTCTCCAATCCTTTCCTTCCCTTATAGCTACCTGAGAAGCTGTTCCAGTTTGATTCTGGCAAAAAAAAAAAGAAAGGAACAAGACAGGCTTTTAGACCTGTTCACTGAAGCGGGACAAGAATAGAATATAATAGAATAGACCAGACCAGACCACACCAGGTTGGAAGAGACCTTTGAGATCATCGAGTCCAACCCATCACCCAACACCATCTAATCAACTAAACCATGGCACCAAGCACCCCATCCAGTCTCTTCCTAAACACCTCCAGTGATGGTGACTCCATCACCTCTCTGAGCAGCACATTCCAAGGGCCAATCACTCTTTCTATGAAGAACGTCTTCCTAACATCCAGCCTAAACCTTCTCTGGCACAGCTTGAGACTGTGTCCTCTTGTTCTGGTGCTGATTGCCTGGGAGAAGAGACCAACCCCCTCCTGGCTACAACCTCCCTTCAGGTAGCTGTAGAGAGCAATGAGGTCTCCCCTGAGCCTCCTCTTCTCTAGGATAAGCAACCCCAGCTCCCTCAGCCTCTCCTCATAGGGCTTGTTCTCCAAACCCCTCCTCAGCTTTGTTGCCCTTCTCTGGACACATTCCAGCAAGTCAACATCTTTCCTAAAATGAGGGGCGCAGAACTGGACACAGGACTCAAGGTGTGGCCTAACCGATGCTGAGTACAGGGGCAGAATGACCTCCCTGTTCCTGCTGACCACACTATTCCTAAAGCAGGCTGTTCATAATACAAGGGACATAGAGAGCTTTAATAGCCTGGGTTTCATTATCTATATCCAAACCATGATGGCTTCTCTAACAGAATTTTATTTACTCCCCTTCTGAGACACTGAGTACAGTGAGAAACTTGAACTGCCTCTCAGATAGCAATATGTCACTTCTTCTGATAACACTGCCATCAAAAGATAGCTCCATTAGAACTTCATTGAGGAAACTAGACGCTAAGGGCAAGAGTGTGTGTGTGTGTAAACCTCACATTGGAAGGAAAGGAGAGTATTAAAAGAGAGAGAGTGGCATAAAGTAGCCAAAAGATGAAAAAGAGGTCTCTTCCATAACAATGATTTCCAGACTGATTTGTCAAAGCTTGACTAATGACATCTCATTCTTTAAGATGCCAAGCCAGTCCTAATGTTAGCTCCTTTCCTTTATATCTATTACTTTAATTTTTCTGCATGTAGCAGAGCTCCTGATATATTTTTTCCTCCAGTTGTTATTTTGACAGAACTAAGGTAACAATTGGAATGTAAGTAACATAAATGCAACGCTTCTGATCAAAAGCTTCTTGTCTTTGCTGGGACCATTTTCCTTCACCTCAGTGAGCCTTGGCTGAGCTCCAAATAAGGTTATTAAAGTGTTTTGTTTCAAAATCTAACCAAAATGTGGAAAATCATGATTTGCAAGGAACGGATTGGCAGCTGCTGTAAATTTTCATAGCTCTACTGACTTCAAGACTGTTTAAATAATTGATAGTAGCAGATGTTTTGCCTTAAAAAAACCATCACAAGTAACTTTCAAACTCTTTCTATTATTCTTCCACGCTGCACAGACTGCATTTTGGACAGGAAATATGAATATATGGTCAGTACTTTTGTTTTATTTTGTTTTATTATCATCTATTAGGACATGAATAAGTTGTGTGCACATTGATTTCCTGCTGTTCTCTATGTGGAGTGGATAAAAAATCCATATCACATCAAGTGTGCTTTAGAAAAAGATGCACTCTGGACTGTAGAGCACATAATTAGGTCAAAAAGGCAGCCTGGATAGCTGACTTGTCTGGAATCAGAAAGCCTATCTGGAAACAAATTGAATATAGCTTGTAGACATTTTCATTGATGAGAGAAGATGACTGAGAATTTCAATTTTGTATATTTTTTAATAAGTCAGGAGATAGTAAAGGAATTGCCCTTTCTGAGAGGTAAGATGCAAAACTTTCGCTTGCTGTGAGTTACTGCGGTAGGAAACATAATGTACAGAGAAGAAAGATTTGAGGATGCAGGTAGAGAAAGATTATAAGGCTGGGAAGCAGGCAGTTTTATATCACAATCATAGAATAACTTAGACTTGAAGGGACTTATGGAGGTTACCTGGGTCAACTCCCTACTCAAAGCAGGGCCACCTTTAAAGTTAAACCTTACACTGAATTTAGATCAGGTTAGTGATGGTAATATATAGTCAACTTTTTAATATCTCCAAAGAAGAGTCATACCTAGGCCTCCCTGGGCAAACTGTACAGCATTTCACCACCCTGACTTTGAAAGGATCAGAATTTTCTCCCAACCCAGTATTTACCTGGGGCATCGATCATTACAGCTCACACCATTTCGGTTTGTACCTTTCAGAAGAGCCTGGTTCCATCTTTCCTGCTGTCAGGAGCATATGCATGACATATACAATCTTTTTAAAGCATCCCAGCCACCTGAGCTATGATGAATATCAGTAGAAGGCATGATTTGCTTTGCTGGGGTATTTTAATGCTGCTAGATTCACTTTGGGCTCTCTGTGCAGAAAGGTCACAGTTACAGGAGTGTCTCAAGGAACAAGCACCCCTTCTGACAGCTCCCAGCAGGCAGGTGTTCAAAGGACAGGGAAAAGCATGGAAAGAAATGCACTTTGACTCCTACAAGCTACTCTTTACATTGTTATAAATTATTCAAACTGGAGTTAACCCTTGAGACTAGGAGGATTGTAACTGGGTTTCTGAAAGCTCCCACTCTTTCACTCCCCAAAGAAGAAATAGGAGCTATCAATGAATCTCATTATCATCACCAGTGGAACTTTTTACTGCATTAGTCCTCACCCTCACTGGTGACTTTCTGACCTTCTGGAAATACAACCACATTGTAGAAAGTCATATAAAAAATCAGTTGCAGCAGTAGCTGAAAGAGAGTTTTCACCAGGAAGCCAACCTAGTTTATTAAAAATAAAATAATCAAAACACAACCACCACCCCAAAAAACCCAACCCCCCCAAACCAACAAAAACCAAACCAAACCCAACCAAACAAAAACTTTCTAATCTCAATACTGTCTGCTGTGTTGTGCAGAACATGTTCAACAGAATGTCTTACCTTGTAAATCTTCCTCCCTCTTTTTACAGTGGGATCTGTGACTTATGCAAGTAAGCAGTAATTAAACATCAGCACTATCCATTCTGCTTAGCCGACAACAATGCACCTGGACTGAAATCTGTACAGCCAGTCCCCCACCCCACTGAGCTGAATCAGAAGAATTCAAGCTTGTCTCTTTTTTTTTTTGCAGCAGCAGCAGCAGTGCATGGCCCATTATTGATGGCACCAAGCAGCTGTTGATTTGTCACTGACCCCAGGGAGAGCACAGAGAAATCTGATTCAGTGTCTATAGTGTCCTGACTCTGAAACCTTGTTAAAGGTTTGTGCAGATGTATAATATTATCCAGTCTCTAGGGTAGGACGTGGTTTTGTAAGATCATCTTTGAGGTGTTGTGAGCTTTGATTGAAGATTAAACATAGCAGGGGGGTGGGGGTGGGGGATCTGTTCTTTAACTTCAGGTTAGTAAATTAGTGCTGTGCGCAGTGCTCTTTAAAACAGCAGAAGAAGCAGCTATGAAATGAGGAACTGATGAATGATGCTAAACTGAACACAGTAGCTGTGGTATTCTAGACTTCATAATATTGGGGCTTTTCAAGCCCTCAGTAAAGTGTGTACATCTCTAGATTCTCCAGTGCAGGGCACAGGGGTTTGGTGAGATTTGGTGGTTGTTTGTTAATTCAAGTTTACAATTTGGGAACTTTTTAGCAGTAAGCATATGTTCTAATGATGGATTTTCTATCTCAAATAGCTTTTTAAAAATACAAACCTTCTCTCTCTATTCAAAAACATTTTCTAAGCTACTTCAAGTGTGATTTTAAATGAAATAAAGAACTATTTTCTCCTGTTGAGACTGACACGTAGATTAACTTCAGTATTATTTGACCCCTTAATTTATGGTTTCTGCCTTAGGCATGGCTCCCTGGTTTGGTGTCATTCTAAGCTGTGAAATTTTCACACACACAACAAATCTCACATCAAAAATCCAATGTATCCAGAAAATAAGCATAATAGAAAACAACAAGAGGACACAGTCTCAGGCTGCATCAGGAGAGGTTTAGGCTGGATGTTAGGAAGAAGTTCTTCATAGAAAGAGAGATTGGCCATTGGAATGTGCTGCCCAGGGAGGTGGTGGAGTCACCATCACTGGAGGTGTTTAGGAAGAGACTGGATGGGGTGCCTGGTGTCATGGTTTAGTTGATTAGATGGTGTTGAGTGATAGATTGGACTCGATGATCTCAAAATTGTCTTCCAACCTGGTTAATTCTATTCTATTCTATTCGATTCAATTCAATTCGGTTCGATTCTAAAGCCCTTGGAGTGTAGAATTTCATAGACTTCATATCATGTGTCACATTCAGATATAGCTGGAAACTGCTAGTTAGCTATTGTGGGAAACTTTGAATGCAGTCCTAAATGTAGTTGGATAACATTGGTTTTTTTTCTAAGACCAAATGGGCAGATGTTTTGCTATGGTTTGGAGAGACCAGGGATAGAGTTTGACAAAGATCTAGTAACAATTACACAACTTTCCCTAAAACAGAAGACTCAAAACCACTTTGGATTCCTGTTTCTTCAATGATTAGGAGAAAAAAAGTATTGATCAAAGTAATATCAGGAAGATTAGACATAATGCCAATATTTTCAAGGAAGAAAAATGGATTGAATATTTTTCCCCCCCAACTACAAGTGATGACCTTGCTAAGAAAAAGATCTCCTTTCTCTTACTGCTGTTTTAACAATATGTGTACTAGGGTACAGAAAATTCTGTAACAGTAGGAATATTGCTGGTTTAAGAATGGGAGGAGACAGAGTACAGTGGCTGGTGGAATTTCATAAACCACTCAATTGCTCCTAAAGGTTTGTCCATGTGCTGGGTGTTACAAATATTGTTCTCGAATTCTGTTGGGTTCACAAACAAATACTAACACTCTAAACTGTCTGCATCAAATGTTTCACAGAATTATATCATTAAATTGCTTTAGTGCATGAGGCTTCTTCCATTCTCTTGTCTTAAGAGTATTTTTGAGCTTCTCTCCTGTTTTCTATACTGCATTTCCCTTGTGGGTGGTTGAAGTCTATTGAAACTTTATGGTTCCTACTATGTTAAGATCATGCTGAACTTTTCAATGGTGTTCTTCTCACATAAATCTAGTTTAAATATGATGACAGCCATCATGTCTATGTTCTGAATAGGGAGCACTAATCATAGAGATCACCATCTGATGTTTGTGGTCTTAGAAGAAGCCAAAACCCTGCAACAATCTCTGCAACACACCATTGGCTCTACTCTTTCACTAGAAGAGAAATGCAATTTGCTTCAGAATCAGTGACTGCTTTATCATAACTATTTTATTGCTTTTTATTCCCCAAAGGAGTAAAATATACCCAAAGAATTTTTGTAGGTAGAATATAAATCCAGGATACTGACAGTTGCAAAGAGACTTCCTTCATGTAATTGCAGCTATCTTGTGGAAACTAAATTGCCAAACCAACCAATGGATAATTTTCCAGATAGAACTACAAAATTGAAACGTCTGCTCTGAGCCCTAGACTATATTTTGACCATGCACTGGATTTGGAAGAAAAGATTAGATTATTAATATTTCTTTATCTCTATTCTGTCAGAAGAGAAGAATGTTGAAGAAGAGTACAAGAAGACAGAATTCTTTCTTTAGCCAATATTTGCCCCCCCAAAATTAGATAACACCGAACTATGCAGACAGCAAAATATGTTTTACCCTTTTACAAACTAGAATGAATGCTTATTGCTTTAGGCTATAGGTAATATAATTTAAATCTCATTTTTATATGCAGAATTAAATAAGTTGTAAGAAGTGAACAGGATGAACAAGAAAGTCAGACCTTGTCCTGTGGAATTTATCTTACTTCCATTTTTTTCCTGCTATTCCTTCTGATACATGCACTCCACAGAACAGCCTGCCCCTTCACATGTCACTGTGATTCATCTGAACATTTACTGTATGAGTTTGATGGGTGAGTAGTGGCAGAGTGAATGCAGTTTGCTAATGAATATCCAAATGACAGATGCATTAAAAGCAAACTCAATTTGTTGTTTATTTGCTTGATTTGCCTAAGAATTATGACCTTAAGAGACTAAAAATTAAAAGAAAGAAAGAAACAATCAAAAACAAACAAAAAAGCCAAACAACAGAAAGCCTCCAATGACTCATCTCAAAAAGTTATCTTTTGGAAGATAAATCTTCTGTTGTGACCAATACTTTGGCTAAACTTATCACTTTGCCTTGTACTTTATGTCATCAAACATACCAACATATTAGAGTACCAAAGAGAGGGCGAGGGGATGTGTTTTACCAATTTTGGTATCGCCAAACTATGTCTGAATGGACAACACTTATAATAGCACTTTTCTTTTGAGAGAGGGACTTTGGTGTCCTTCCTAACTGTAGCTCTCTCTACATTCTCTCTTTGGTGTTTTGCTTTCTTCCTTCACTTTGTTCAAGGTAATCCAATCTACTTCTCCTTTTCCTTAGCTTTTTCTGTTTGTCTAAGAATTGTTAAACAGCTTGTGATTTAGCTATGCTGGTCCCTTTCAATATTTCCTTAAGAAAGGAAAAGTGTGAAGCTCAGCTTTTAAAACTGATAGTTAAGGGAACTGCCTGTTCTGCTTAACTCCTTTCCCAACAAGCTCACTTCTCAGATCTCAATGTCTGCAAATTTCCCTGCTTGCTTTTATTTTGGTATTCTGCTCTCTAGGCTCTCCTCTGAAAAGCTGTGAACTCTGTCAATTCACTGTCATTCTCATCCAAGTTGTCTTCAGCCTTCACAGTTCACTGAATATCTTTCTGTTGGCTGGAACCAGTCCAGAAAAATGTCTCCCTTTAAATCCTTTCTTGAAGTTTTGTATTCAAATCTCATGGCCACATGCTTAGAAACTGCGGGGCAGCACAGTTCTGCAGTAGTCTCTACCTACAGTTAAAATCCCCACTTGCAGCTGGGCAATTCTGCCATGTACATGTAAAAACACTCACAAAAAACTCATCCACCTGACCTGTATTGGGTCTCCTGTCTTCTAGCAGACACTATTAATTACCAGAATATACTTTCTGCCATCTACCTGTAAAAACTCTAAATCTTTCTAATTCTCTAGATATCTCAGATATCTCTAGGAATCTCTAGATATCTCAGATATCTAGATATTACTCTCAGACAACTGGGAGTTTTTGTGGGGTGTGTTTGTTTATCAGCTATAATATATTTATAAAGACTGAGGACATCATCCTGTTTGAATTAGAAACTTGCATTTGATTAAAATGAAATCCCCTGCCCTTGAATACTGTAACTTACTCTATATGGGGCCATATCTTAAGGCTGTTGTCATATCATAGCATCATAGTATTTTGAAAATTAAGCTAGTAGAGGGAGCTTCTGACAAATTACAGGATGCTTTCTATTATAAGTTTATGCCCATGTTCCTGCTAGTAAGGAAAGCAGTAGCCTGTGCTCTGCCTACCCAAACAGTTATGCACAGTGCAGCGACTGTCAGTAGCAAAAGGCCATTTCCCTGATTTAAATACAGAGGAAAAAGGGCAAACACTTCTTAAAGAATGACCCTTAATCTCAGAAAGGCCTTTCCTCATCCAGCATAGCTGAATCTTGTTGCAGGTCTCAGCGCTGTGTAGCAAAGTGAACTCCTTTGTAAGCAGCAGCTTGTCTCTGTGCTACACTGAATACCAGGAGAATTAAGTTAAAATGAACTAAAAAATAAAAACTCTACAACTATTTTATCCAGCTTTCAGTCCTTTTGCAATGTGCAAAATTCATCTGCTCCTCTGCTTCTCATTTCATTTTTCTCTTCAGAAATGATCTTGGCTTTGACTTTAAAGTAGCAAGGATCAGCTTCTGTTAAGAAAGATAAACGACACACTTCTTGACAGTCTTCATGAGGGCATGAATTACTGAAACCTCTCTGTGGTGGTGCAGCTTTCTAGTTTACTCTTGTTACTCAAATCCAGTGATTGAGAATCACAACTTCACTTTAACCTTCCTTCTTTCTTTCATACATATGACCAGTGTCAACCTCTTGACGTAAGATATATGCAACTCCTCTCCTCTAGTTAGCTGTTGCTGTCACATTTTCAGATTCAATCTAATTGGCATTCAAAAAGCAGTCTAGAATGATGTGTTAAACACTGAATGAATCAGCTTTTAGAAGTGCTTACTGTACCAAAACCAATAACTTCTGTGTATCATGCTGTGGGCTTGAAATGACAAATACTTTGTTACTGTTCCTTTTGTAGGCTCAGAATAGTTAGCAGTTGATGAGACTTAGAATGAGGATTCACAGATTTCTTCCAGATGTCATTATGAAAACATCATTAAAGGATCAGAGTGGAATTCCAAATGCCCTCTGCAAACCAGGCTTTTCACCTTGCACTTTGCATAAAGCTAGGCCTGCATGAAGAAGACTGTAATCAAATATGACAGTAAAATAAAGGAAAAAAAAATGCTCTAACCAATTTTTTCTGTATTGATGCACAGTCAGCTGTTGGAAAACCTGCTCAGCTAAGAAGATACATAACTTGTTTGTCACTTCAATATTGAGAGACGTTCTTGTTGTCCCGTAACAGGTATCTAAGTGCGTAACATGCTAATTTGAAGCACTCTGGTAGCACAGGTTAAATAGGAATCCACTTTTATTAATAAGTAATCACAGTAACTACGATTTACTTCTGTAGTTGCTTCAACAGCCTTACAGCAGCAAGTAAGAAGAAGGAATCCTTGTTGCTACTCTGCAATAGTGTAAGCAACATTTCTCTTTGAATATACCATAAAAGACAGTTTGAAGAAGCACCAGTGGTGTGCACCTGTACTGAAGGGCAAACTGTGGAAATTTAGGTACAATCATAGATAAAATCATAGATTAGAATAGATGAGACCATAAACTAAAGCGTTTTTCAGTAGGGATGTTCTCCCACTGATTAATATTTTAGGACAAGTAACTGAGAGGAATTCAGTGCTTTCTGAACAAGTTATTTTTAATGGTAAAATTCAACCTCTGGATTTAGTTAGAACAATATGAGAATCCTAAGCAGAATGGGATGTTGATCCCAAAAGCTGTAAGCTGAAAGGAGGATGCTAAAAGACCAACTCCTCACTACAGAAATACTTTTTTTCTTAGGGTATAAAGCCCACTAGAAATAATGTGATAAGAATGTAGGATTTATATCTGGATTTGAAACTGATGCTGGGTGGGGTTTTTTTCTTCTTACACAATGCAACATTGCCATAAAGAAATACAATGTAAGTAGAGGTCCCTTTTTGTCAATTCAGCAGAAAAATCCATACCCTCAATATTTCAATCAGCTTGAAAGTTTTTTAAGCCTTATTGTATGTATAGTCAGTCTTTGAGAAGGCAGCAACTGTGTGATGAGCTAACTGTAATACCAGCCTAATTTTAGCAAAACCCTCAAAAGGAAGAAAGAGCAAATCACTGTCTATGGCTACCTATTGCTTTCTATATGTGCCATCCACTGTTCACAAGCAAAGCAGACTTGAGGAGAAATGTGGAATATAAATAGTGGTCCTAACTTTTAGCTATGGAGATGATCAGCAATGTGAAGCCAAGTGTGGGGTGTCCCTGCCCATGGCAGGGGGGTTGGAACTAGATGATCCTTGTGGTCCCTTCCAACCCTGACTGATACTATGATACTATGATCCTTGTGGTCCCTTCCAATCCTGACTGATACTATGATACTATGATAATAAGAAAAGATAATAAGAAAATAAGAATAGAAGATATAGAAGAATAGAATAGATATAGAAAATAATAAGAAAATAAGAAGATATAGAAGAATAAGAAAATCAGAAAAGAAACCAAATAATAAGGAAAGAAATGATTTGATAATCATTCATGAGAGATTCTATCTAATAGGAAGTTTTGTATATCTTCTGGTATGGGCATGTGTTGTCCTCTGCTTAAAATTAAGTAGTCCAAACATCAAGGCAAAGATTAGAATTTCAAATGTTTAGGAATATGGGAAGTAAGAGTTTAGAGGAAAAGTGGAGAAAAGGAAGGAAATGTTTGCAATAAAAAACAGAATTGAGGAAAAAGGAGGATCTCAGGTGTTGGTCTCTGCAATATTTTTCCTACTTCTGGAATAACATATTATGTTAAAGCACAAGCATCAGAGTCTAGGTGTACCCTGCTAGGGCATTCTTACAGTAGGTCACCCTAATTATGCTGCAGGTGAGGAGTTCTCCTTGGTGCTTGTTCTTTGTCCTTGTTGAAGTGGGCTTCAGAAAGAAACAAGTGCTTTCAAAAAAGGAAAAGTTTTGCATTTGAATAAAAACATGCCATTTCACTGGTCTGATTAATTGTCTGGGAAAAAACAAAACAAACCAAACTTGCTGAACTGGCATAAGCAAATGTCAGGGCTCACAGGGAGGTGGGAACACACAGCCACTTGCGGAGAGGGAGGGACACGTCTTACACGTGACATGCTCCTGACAGAATAGGAGCATGACGAAACTACAGCCTTAATTCAGGCATTAGATTAGACTTGTGAACTGTGCAGACAGGTGGCAGATTAGACTGCTTAGGGAGGTTGTGAAGTCTTCTTTGGTGAAGGTTTCTAAGAACAGATTAGATGTGAGCCTGTCAGGATGTGCATAGCTTATTGAGCTTGGGAGTCAGGGTGCTACAGCCTTGTTTTCCACCAGCTGGTGCAGTGCTCTGAAATATTGTCAAGAGGGGTTTAGAGGATTCATCCTAAGTATCTGTTTCAGATTGCAACATTTTGGTACATTCCAGCCATTTCAAAGAAATACACTTAGGAAACAGCAAAGCTTAAACCCCCCAAACAAACAGATAAAAACCCCACCCAAAGTAACCCCTTGGGGTCAGCTTATTTTGTAGATTTCAGAGTCCCTAGTGCTCTGGGAGTAAGCCCTCCAAATCTTGTAGAGATACAACCTTTATGCCTTTTACCTTGTCTTACATTTAAAATTATATTTTCATGGGTCAAAACCCAAATCAATACTTCTATACTTACTAGGTTAGATTTTTGTAGCTCTTTTATGTTGTTGCTTTCTCTTTCTCCTTTTCTTTTCTTTTCTTCTTTTCTTTTCTTTTCTTTTCTTTTCTTTTCTTTTCTTTTCTTTTCTTTTCTTTTATTTTCTTTTCTTTTCTTTTCTTTTCTTTTCTTTTCTTTTCTTTTCTTTTCTTTTCTTTTCTTTTCTTTTCTTTTCTTTTCTTTTCTTTTCTTTTCTTTTCTTTTCTTTTCTTTTCTTTTCCCTTTGAAGATCCAGTTTTCAGTAGGCATGTACTGGGCTGCTGCGTGACCCACCACAAAGGCCAGTCTGAGCCTTTGGAGTGAGCACAGGGAATTGTCATCCCAGCCAGTGCAGTTGGGAAAAGCCTCCAAGCTGAAGAGATAAGTGGCCAGGAGCTAGGTGTACTCTGTGCATGCACAAGTGTGCTAATGGAGGAGCATCAGCAAGAAGGTAAAGTGAGGCAAAGAAAGTCTGGAGATGAGGAGGGAATCTGAAGAAGTAATATGAGTATGGAACAGGAGACTGTTAGTAGGACAGTTCAGCCAGAGTGGTAGGAGATAGGGAGAGGATGAGGAGATCCATGAGATGCCTAGGATTGACTGTTTTTCACAGGTGTATTCAGCAGGAATACCTGGAAAGACAATCCTGAAGCAAATACAGGGCCCAGAGCCCAAGAAGCTGAGAGATAGAACAGGATAAAAGGAGTTGAAACAGGACAGACAAGACACTCAGGAAAAAGAAAGGGCAAAATGAGGTAAGAAAAACAGAGGCTGAAGAGGTTGCTAAGAGGTAAGTAGTCAGGGAAACTGCTGCTGGGGGTGGTCTGAGAAAGACATTGCACAACATGACAGGACATGAGTATATACTAGATAGCAGCCTAACAAATTGGATGGGAAGCAAGCAATTGAGATGGTCTAGGGAATAACATTGTGAAGTCTGGGGAAAGAGTTTGAAATGACTGTCAAATATGTGTGAAATCACCTGGCAATCTGTGCTTGTTTTTTCCTGTAATGCTCACCCACACCGATCTTAAGTGACTTCACTAGCGGTTGTATAGCACTGAAGTACTCTCACTCTCTGGTGTATACAACAATTTCCTCAAGAAAGAAATATTTAGAAGGGAATCTGGAGCATCTTAGCCCTGCTGACGTACTCTCAAATCTCTCTTTGATGCCTTAAGATCCATATTTGAAGGATGCAATATACTGTATTCAAATTTTGGTTTTATTCCTTGTCTGGTATAGTGACAGATCTGCTGTACAATTGACTCTGGAACAATCCAGAGGAGAAGACTGAGGTCTGCAGGAGCTTTTGCTTTTTGCTTTGGGAGGTGCAATGTGCTTAGTGATAAGGCAAATATTTCCAGAACTGGAACAGAACAGATTTTTATGGTAAATCCACTCTGGCAATATAATCAATTCACAGGATTTTTATGTGATGTTGTAAGAGTGGTTTAGACAGAATTAATCTCTGCTCATGTGTTCCTTATTTTCCTGCTACCAGAATTGAAGAAATTCTGACAATTACAGGTGCAGAAAAAGCTGAATATACATAGGATAGGATAGGATAGGATAGGATAGGATAGGATAGGATAGGATAGGATAGGATAGGATAGGATAGGATAGAATAGAATAGACAAGGTTAGAAAAGACCTTTGAGATCATTGAGTCCAACCTGTCATCCAACACCATCTAATCAACTAAACCATGGCACCAAGCACCCAATCCAGTCTCTTCTTAAACACCTCCAGTGATGGGGATGAACCTCTGAGTAGGGAAAAGCAGAAGGAAAACCACACCACTATATTCAGAATAAGTTTAGCTATTGCACCATGAATGCTTGGTAGAAACAAAACCATGAGGACAAAGAAGTGCACTATGCAGCTGCCTGTGATGCTCTTCTGTGCACTTGGAAGAGTGTGTGGAAACCAGGCTGGGACTGTGTGATCCTTGTGTCCTGACATACTCTGGGCACTGACTGAAGGTATCCCAAGCACTGTAATTCTGACATTTCCCCAAAAGCCACTCCTCTGGGAGGGCTGTTTGGGGGTTATGTATTTGTGTGCACATTCTTATAAATATCTGAGTTGGTACTGCAAGTGCAAAAACTGAGATGTATATATTTCTAGCCTCCTCTTCAGACTTTAATGACAGGACAAATCACATCACAACAGCATCTCAGAAGAAGCTGCTACTATACCCTCATTAAATCCCTTTCCTCCCTTTGAAGAAACACATTTCCAGGATTCAGTGGTTCTCATGGATTTAATTATTAATCATCTTCACTCCACAATTAAGTATTTTCCAGCAGAGAGCCAAAACACATAGTAACCTAGAGCTTAATTTTGCAGTTATTTTGGGATGTGACAAGAGGAATGGGGATTCGTCGTGTTCTATGGCCACTGTGCAAAGTGGTACCATCAAAAAGCTTAACTGGAAATGAAGTGATTAACTATTACTGTTGAGGAGCTACAGGAATCTTTGACTGGCATATGTGAGAAATTAAGCAGCCACCAAATCAAGCTGATTTAGCTGTGGGAGACTATCTTGTGCCTTTGAGAAGTTCAAGCAAGGCTCCTTTGCCGAGTGTATGCTGCATGGTAGCAATAATACTACTAGCATAATGACAGGTCCTTGTTGTGGGAAGAAACAAGATAGGCTTGATGAGGTTTAAAGCATGAGGAAATCCTTGAACTCATCTACAAGTTAATTTCTGGAGAAGAGAAGGCTAAGAGGAGACCTTATTGCTCTCTACAACTACCTGAAAAGAGGTTCTAGTGAGGTGGGTGTTGGTCTCATCTCTTAAATAACTAGTGATAAGACAAAAAGGAAATGGCCTCAAGTTGCACCATGGAATGTTTAGGCTGGATATTAAGGAAAAATGTCTTTACTGAAAGAGTGGTCAAGCACTGAAACAGGCTCCCAGGGAAGTAGTGGAGTCACCATCCCCAGTGGTGGCACACTGAGACATGGTTTAGTGGGCATGGTGGAGTTGGGCTGATGGCTGGGCTTGATGATCAATCTTAATGACTCTGTGACTCTATGGTTCTGTGCTTCATACAGCTGAGCAGCAGCACTCATGAGGAAACATTGTCTTTAGCCTCTTAACTTTGGTTTGTTCCCTTGTGCCTTGAATTCACTGAGCAATGTGAACTTTACAGTAGTGTAGGGAGGCACATTAAAAACTGCCTGCAGCTTTAGAAGTAGTTTAATGTTGGGTAATTTATTCAAACCTTATACAGCTCAAAATAGCAAAAAAATTTCCTTGGGTTAAGCATACCATAACACATAATAGAGAGAGAGAGAGAATCTGCTAAAATTCTAGTTACCTGATTCCTCATCTCTGTGCAATACCTTCAGTTTTGCTACTCACAAGAAGCTGTCCTTGCTTTGAACAGGTTGCACTATCACTACATTTTCATGCATTCACTTTGGTCACAAGTGGGAGACATTGACTTAAAAAGACTCCCAAGGCTAATCTTATAGACAGTCAATACATTCAAATAAAATTCAGGGTTTTTTTTTTCCCCCAGTTAATGTAGCCTGCCAAAATTCTTTCTATTAGTGGCACCTTGGCTTTTTACAATACTCACACTGCAGTGCCCTATAATTAAAGGGCATTTACATCTCCACGCTGAGTTCTGTGGCCAAAAAATGGTATTTGGCTGAGCAAAAATAGCTGAGGGAAACTGATAGCATTAAACTCTCTAGAGTGTTAAAAAGAAATCCTAAGAGATTAAGGATTGTGTTTACCTTTACCAGTGCTCAAATAAAGTATGCTTCAGTTGTGTTCTCTGGAACTTAAATTAAAAATGACATCATTTAATCCTCACAAAAGTTTTAAGTAGCTCTTGTTTTCTCCCCTTGAACTGAGGGACTCTGGACAGCATAGGAGACTTCAGTATTGCTTTGTGAAAAGCATGTCTAACTCACTTTACAATCACTGCTTCCTCATGTGTCATTGATTTGAGGCAATTTAATGCCAGAAAGAACATTTGATCATCAAGTCTGACCTCCTGAATATCACAGCTCGTTAAATGTCATCCATTTGTCAGTTTTGAACCTAATATTTTGGATGGGTTGGATTTCTTTTTTTACTTGCTCTGCAGGTGATTAACCTGTTGTGGGCAAGGCAAGAAACTAGGCTGTCACAGTCTCTCAAAAGTCTGGCAGTAAGTGGATGTTGAACAAGCACGGCATGCATGGTTAATCATACTGCAGCACTCATTCCACACCGTGAAGAGAAGTTTAATGATCTCTGCTGACCTATGGTGGGAAAATACTTCTTCTTGGTCTGATGAACAATGTAAGAATAGGAACATGAACAAGACTGACCACCGAAAAGTGTCCTTTATGCTGTCTCAAGCTAATGGTCAGTAACAACTACCATGCTGTTCCAGTTGTAGCCCATCTCTAAAACCTCAAAAAGCCCCACATAGATGTATTCCAGCTTCTCACCAGGGAAAATTTCCTTTTTATGCTGTGCAAGGCTTTAAAAATCCCTCATTTTTGCAGAGATCTGTCTGCATTTCTTTCTCAAATCTCAGGACCAGAGAAGAACACTTAAGTGCTAACCAAGAAGAAAGTTCAGCCACAGCTTCTAAAGAAAAATATTTGGAGCCTATTAGTCTGCAGAAAGGTTTTTTTTAATGCAGCTTGACGTAGCCACTGCAGTTATTACTTTAACTTCTACAGTGAAAGCTATAGATTGGTGCAAGTCCTGACAAGACAGATAAAAAGTTTTCTAAGGTCAGGGTCATTGTAAGAGTATTTTATGCTGGAATATGACAAGCAAAATGCTTCTCTTGAGAAGGCAGCTTAAATCAGAGAAACTGTACTCCAGCAAGTATACTTTACTGGAGCACACCTTTTCTCTTCCTATGATAAATAAGTTATCTTGAGAGCCTGGCTGCACTTAACAGGTTTGGTGATAAGAGCTACATTGATAGAATTACACCAGCCACTCCTTTGTAGTACAGAAATAGATCACTCTGATAAAATATCTTTCTCTGCAGGTACATCTGAAGCCAGCTCCTTGAGCAGAATAACATATACTATCAAAATAATTTTTTTCTGACTTTTGAACAAGCACTTCTGCTTCATTACAGTTTTGCTTAAGGGTATTTTATCTAGAGTGGCCAGAAACAGCATCTTTGAATGTACACTGCTGCTGACACAAGCTTAATAGCCTTGGCTTAACTGTTTCTTGACATGCTTTTCGGTAATTTTACTCCAATCAGAGCATGCAATGTCAGGGTTTTGGCTAACATACCCATGCCAGTAAAATCTGTAGTGTAAATTTGGCCTTAGACCAATGAGACTTACTCCCCTTCCCTATAGGATTGAACTAACATATGCCCATTTACACTGAGTGACTATTTAAACCATAGATTGTACCAATATAGCTTTTAGAGTGTACTACTAATCTTAATGTTCCTTCTGCAGGGCAGAATTGCACTGATTTAACTTAAATTGGATTTCAATCTGGCATAAAGCTTTAACAGACAAGTGTAGTGCCAGGAATCAGCTGCTCTGGTGTCCTTACACATAATCTTACTCTGCAGCATTCTCTGTACATGTCAAGAAGCTTAGCTTCTTCATGTAGGGTAACCCTTATCACATGCCTCACATTTATCATGAGGAAATGGAGCATGCACAACACACAGTTACCGTGTAGTTGCTGAGGCCTGATAACATATTGCTACCTGGTCACTTGCTAATATGTCAAAGCTGATAGTTATATTGTGATAGACACCTGTATGGACATTAAAAGATGTCTAAACACTTCATAGAAGTAGGGTAAATTACTCTATCCAAAATTTTCTGTGGCCACTACCAACACAATTTGTAGTAGCCTATACAGTTTAATCCTAGATCTGTGTCTCCATGGCACACAGAGTTTGCCTCTGTAGCTGCCTATGGACATATCCTTTAATCTTCAAGCATATGAATATATCAATTTTTGACTGGGGATGATATCCTCACCTTAAAGAGCTTCAGACTGGTTAGAGCCATAAAGCAGCTTCCCTAAGAGCTAGGAATCCACACTACCCTAAATGAGAGTTAATATGGGTTTGGTTACTTGGGGTGATTTGCTTTATGCCTTGACCTCTGTGCCTGTGTTCCTGAGTCTGAAGCTTTATATCAGTGAAAGGGTGATTTCATTTATAAACCTGGTCCCAGCTGACCCATAAAATACACTGGCAAAATGAAAACGGTGTCCACAGACAGACTTTCACCTATTTAGCAAGGTCATTTTAATTAACTTTTTGTTTCATACCTATTTAACTTTCCTGTGTGGCCAAGGCTAGAGAAAGAAATGCAGGTGGTGAAAGATTTTTTTTCCCCCCCCTTTTCTATTACTTTGTTCTCTTTTTGAAGAGATAAGTGGGAAGAGGGAATTTGCATTTTTATTTAAAGCAACAAAACTGAATTTGCATTTTACCAAGAACTGCTGAGGGTTTTTTTCCTTGATGCCTAATAAAATATTGATATTAAAATAAACAATGAAGGCACTGAACAAACAAAAAATTTTAATTAATGCTGCTAAATGAAGAATTCAATTTTCTTTTCAGACTTGGAACCTATTCAGATGCTGCCCACTGCTCACTTTGGATTCAGGAAAGTTTAGGTTTTCAAGTGCTGCATCTAAACGAGAGACGCAGTTTACACAAGTGGAAATGAAAGAAAAATTCATTAGCTCTCTGCTGTCACGAGCTAGAGCTTCAAAGGTCACATCTCAGCTGCAAAGAGTGACTAGAAAGAATATCAGCATGGAAAAGAAGACTTAAGAGGAGGCTGAGCACTGTGTAAGGGTAGCTCTAGGAAGGACTCAGGAAGCTCAGAGGAAAGATTCTGGCTGACAGGAGAGAAGACAACAATAGCTTTTTCTCCTCCTCTTCTAATGTGAATCATAGAATTAAAGGAGTTGGAAGAGGCCCTTGCCAGAGTAGATTCACCTAGAGCATGGTGAAGTGTTGGTCTTGCCTGAAGGTGGTTAGTGTTTGCTTGGAATCTTAATATTTATTCAATAATGACAAAGGGTCCACATTTTGTAGATAGACTTCTACCAACTGTTCCATCATAACTCCTTGGCTCCTGCTAAACCAAGAATCTTAAGTTTCCTTTCTCAATGGTAAATGAGCCCAGCTATGCTTTGCTTCCAGCAGCAAACAGCTGTACACAGCCAAACCAACAAGGCAAAGGACCTTGATTTTAACTGAGCTTCTTGTCTTCACACTACTGATTCCTCATCTCCTGATCAGCAGGAACAAAGAGACATATATCCTCCAGACAAAAATGAATGCAATGGATGATGGATGGAGAATGGATTCACAGAAGACTATCAGGAGCCCGGAAGTAGAGCAGGTTTAAATAATGAAGTGTGCAGCAGGTTGTGCTGGGATTCCAAAGGAACTCTCGTGCCAAGTACACCGAACCACTTTAAATTAATGAACACTGTCATGAAATTAAGGCATTTGCACCAGCAAATAAATAAATAAAGGCAATCTTTTTAAATGCATACTGTATGCATTTAATGTCCCCTTGGAGCCTGGACTGTTTGCTTCATGGAATTCACTTACTGTACCCATGCAGGAACACAAGCAGCCAGGATTTCTGTCAGTGGTGATGATCTTTAGGAAACTATTACGGATTAGCATATGCATAATGTTGCAGAAATGTCTACATGCACATTTCCAAACCCCAGCAATTTATTTATCCAAGTTTTGCTTTGCCCAAACTGGCACACCTCGAGAAATTTATTCTAAAAGGCTTATACTCAGCACTTGAAGAAAATTGGATTTCTTGGGATCGTTCAAGTTGGACATTCAGATGACAACAGAGTTACTATTCAGCTGCTGTCAATAGTTTTGACATTCCCCGTATGAGTAAGAAGTTATGGGTGCTCAACACAGATTTTTGAGACAAACATTCTTTTCAGCATTTAGTGAACTTTCAGTTCACATCGACCTGTGTTGCGGTTTGTAGCCTTCTGTTATCATACCCTCTGTTCTTAAGGAGAACACTTGTCAACATGCTGAAGAGAAACTAAATAACATGAAGAGTGTTGCCTCTCTTTTCTACTGCAAATCCTCTGTGCTTAGTAGTGATTTAGTCATCCAATTAAAAATATGTTAACTACAAAGCCTGCTGTTTGTGAAGACTCTATCAGCATCAATATTTTCTCCAGTCAGACTGACACATGACCCTCCAACAGGCAATCACTTCTTTCTCTCTCACTGATTGCTAGATAACGATACAAATGGTTCTTTAAAATGTCCAGATAGAGCCCTTGCTTTCCCTGTAGTGATATGGTCAACTAAAAGCAACACCTTGTACCCGCAAATTCTGATGAAATGCTGATAGGGCACAGGCCACCAAGTTGGACAGGCAAAAGTGAAAGGCTCATGTTACACACAGCTTCAACCATGTCCCAAAAAGCTGAGGAGTAGAAAGATTTTTAAAAAAAGAGAAGCAAAATAAAGGATGAGAAGAGTGTGGGAGACAAAAAAGCACTAACAGAAGGGGAAGCTAGGATGAAAAAACTCTTCTTTGATCCCTGTAAAAATTAGCTTCCAATAAAAGACATCTACACGTTTGTTCATCACATTCAGTGTGAAAGACCTTCAATTTTTGCCTTTCCAGTGCCTCTTTTTATTTGGCTTTCACCCTCCTCTTTTCTGTTCCTTTTACTGTGTACCTTACAATTCTTCTAACTTATTTATGTCCTTGATCACTGCATGCAAGGTCAACTATTATCACAGCGTCCTCCCAAATCCTCCCACTCTGTACTCTGTACTTCACCAAATTCCAAGAACACTGAATAAGCAGGACATATTACCTGAATTATGCAGACAGTGCCCTATGCATTACACTGTACAGAGCTCCAACATCCAATATTATGCTGAGTACAAGTGCATGATGTTTTTGTATTCAAAAAGTGTAAGTTCATTGTGAAACTCTCATGAAAGGCAAAATAAAAGAGCTTCATGAACAAATTTTGTACATTTGAGAAGCAATTTTAAAAGTTGCTCATAAACAAGTTCATAGTCTGTTAAAAAAACAAACACAAAGAGTTTGGGGGTTTCTAATTTGTGCTTCTCTTCTCTTCTCTTCTCTTCTCTTCTCTTCTCTTCTCTTCTCTTCTCTTCTCTTCTCTTCTCTTCTCTTCTCTTCTCTTCTCTTCTCTTCTCTTCTCTTCTCTTCTCTTCTCTTCTCTTCTCTTCTCTTCTCTTCTCTTCTCTTCTCTTCTCTTCTCTTCTCTTCTCTTCTCTTCTCTTCTCTTCTCTTCTCTTCTCTTCTCTTCTCTTCTCTTCTCTTCTCTTCTCTCTTCTCCCTTCCCTTCCCTTCCCTTCCCTTCCCTTCCCTTCCCTTCCCTTCCCTTCCCTTCCCTTCCCTTCCCTTCCCTTCCCTTCCCTTCCCTTCCCTTCCCTTCCCTTCCCTTCCCTTCCCTTCCCTTCCCTGCCCTGCCCTGCCCTGCCCTGCCCTGCCCTGCCCTGCCCTGCCCTGCCCTGCCCTGCCCTTCCCTCTCTGCCCTTTCCCTTTTCTTTTCCTTTTCCCTTGCCTTCCCTTTCTTTTTTCTTTTTCACCACTTGTCATCTTAGTGTAAAATAAAGCAGTCTTGCTGGATGGTAATAAGCCTAGCTGAAAATGGCTCCTCAATGCAAACATAACTATCAGAAATAAAAGGAAAATCTGATGGCACATGATCATTCACGTTATCCTTAACATTGTTAAACTGATGAGCCTGGAACTAGGAGACTGCATTCATCTCAAATCACACACACAGAGTCACCAAGCTTGGAAGAGACCTCAAAGATCATCAAGTCCAACCTGCCACCACAGACCCCATGACTAAACCATGACACCAAGTATTTATACATGCATGCATTTATTTTTGGGGGAGAAGCCAGTGTATGGTGCCTGATCTCTCCTTGTCTCTTCAGATGCTAGTACAGCCTCAAAACTGAAGGAAACCTGCACATTTCAGTCTTCTGGGTTTGCTAAGACATTTGTGCAGAAAACCACTTCAAACATACTATTCGCTGAAAATCTTACAAGAGAGCTGTCTGGGGAGAAGTATTTCCCTGAGCAGTATAAAAGCATATGCCTTGAATGCTTATTTCAGGGAAGGGAAAATGTACCAAGGCAGCAGCAGTGCAAATCAGGCATGACAAGATAGATCCCTTGGATACTACAGGGGAAAAAAGGACCTAAAAAATTGATTTGATAATTAACTAATTGTTGTTGAGATCTTTAACATGTAGGACCCCACCCAGGATGGCACCCCATAAATCAATCAAACCTAATCATCCACCTCTTAAAATCTGCAATAGTCAGTTGGAAGGGAAGGACTATTCACTGCTACAGCCAAGGAGGGAGCCATGGCAGGGTGGCTGTGGTCAGGAAATGTTGCTGATCTGGTGAAGTGAAGGAACTCTATGAGTCCTTCCATTCAGTTTTCCAATTCCCCTCTCAAAGAGACTGTAATGAGGTCTGCCATTGTCTCATGCTGCAGTGAGACAGAACTTCTCCCCTTCTTCCAAGGTCTGATACTGAAAGCTGCTGAACCCCAATAATTCCTCAAGGCTTTCAAGAGAGCAGTGTTACCTGAGGACTTCTGTAAATGCTCATGATGTGCTCTACATACAACAGTTATCAGAGGAAAGAATGAAGCTTTTGCCACCTTGAGGAATGTACTTTCAACATTTGTAGATTAATATGTGCTCTATGATTTATGTATATGTATATGTGTGTGTGTGTGTGTATACACACACTTTTTTTCTCCTGCAAAGATAAACATGCCAAAGTGGCATCAGAGCCAGGAAAATGCACAATGATAGAAGAAGATACCATTCTTTCCCCCAAACACAAGACACCAATACTATGTTTTCCTTTAAAACTATGTAAACACTTGCATATTATCCACACAAAGGTTCTGCAACAGAGAGAAAGAAGAGGAAAACATTGTCTGCACTTGAAGTGACTTCTTGTTACAGCTGTGTTACTAGAACAGATGAAAATACAACTGCCTCTGTGTCAGCAGGGCACAACAAACAGGGCTACAAAATCTATTTCTGAAACATTAAGTTATGTCTGGGGTGTGGAGTGGAACTTGCAGCACTGGCTAGTTAATTCCCATGACATGGGCTGCTATGGGGAGCAACACCCACGCAGTTATGAAAGGAAACCCCATGGGAGTGCATTTTAACACTGAATAATATATCTCTAAGCACTGAAGCTCCAATTTGTAGAAATTTGTTAGGGATCAACCCAGGCTCTTGATCAGTTTGTAAATAACCAGGAATTTGTGAGGGCATTAGTGGCTGATTTAAAACCTGACCTTTTCTTTTTTACCCTCTGAAATAGTCATTGACATTAATAGGAATTTCGGCTGTGTAACAATGCAGGATTGGCTCCATGCTACTCAGGCATAATGGAAATATTAAAAGGTTATTCCAGACATGTAGTGCTCTTGACTGCAGAATTCTGTAACTAGAAGTACTTGGAAAGCATTTGGATTGTAGCAAATTTACTACTTGCAGCCAATGATTTATTTCATGCCCTAATGCGTTAAAAGGTCAGTAGCCTAAATTTATCTCAGCACTTTTCAACAGGTTATGGCTTCTACAATGTGTTCATACATCAGCTACCTTTGGATGCTAATGTTCAGTCTAATCTCCAAATTCTTCAAGGTAATAGGAATTCCTTTAGATCTGAACTTTGCTTCCTCCATCCCCCCCTAGCCCCCCCCCATGTTTCAATGCACACACCAAATCACCTTGCAGCAAGATGTTATATTCTCACTTTTTGGCCTTGTTTCGAGCTGCTGCTAACAGCTTTTAATTTGGAAAGACTGTCTCTGAGTTTACTGTGCCTCGCTGGTTTCGGCTCAGTTGTTTCCCTAGCCAACAGAGCATTTCATTTCTCCTGAAGGTCACTGCAAGCTGCTGAGCCATTGAAACACACCAGTTTTTCATTCATGCAGCAATCTAACACTGTGGTACCATTACGTTAAATGGAAGGAGACATGTGTGTCTGAATTTTTTCTGTCAGCAATTACCAAATTTATTATAATACAAAATAAATTAGGCCATCAGTGAATGAGCAAACGGTAATAACCTACCCTCTTTGACTCTAACACTTTCTTCAAGTCACTAGAAATTAATCCTCTCATTACAGTGGTTCGACTGCCTACTGATAATTATTTGTATACATTACTCCATCATGTCAGCTGCCTATGGAAGTGGCTCCTCCAACTGCAGCACGACTACTTGCAATAAGTCAGTGATGCAGTAAGCTGCCCAGATCCAAACCGTCCCATAAAACACACACAGTGACCATCTGTTGGAGGAAGGCAGCCATTAACTCTTTTAAGGGCCTGGATGTGGTCCAATAATTTTTCATTGTGCCACCAAAAAGGAAATGCTCATTCTGATCAGCCATATGCATTTTAAACTCGGGCCCTCGTGTGTCTCCAATGCCCATGTTGTTTGGAATCAATATGTGCAGTGCTCATACACTGCTAAAAGGCAAACTTCTCTAGGTGGCTCTCAAGCTGAACTATTTTCAGCTTATGTGCCCTCAAGTTTCCAGAATTCTTTTAAACTGAGAAATTGTTTACCAATTTCTTTAGGCTCAAATACAAAACTGTGAGAACAAAGAATCTGCCAAAAGACACCAATTCTTGACAGCTCTCCTGGATGTTAGGAAGAAGTTCTTCATAGAAAGAGTGATCTGCCATTGGAATGGGCTGTCCAGGGAGGTGGTGGAGTCACCATCACTGGAGGTGTTTAGGAAGAAGCTGGATGGGGTGCTTGGTGCCATGGTTTAGTTGATTAGATGGTGTTGGGTGATAGGTTGGACTCGATGATCTCAAAGGTCTTTTCCAATCTGGTCAATTCAATTCAATTCAATTCAATTCAATTCAATTCTATTCTATTCTATTCTATTCTATTCTATTCCATTCCATTCCATTCCATTCCATTCCATTCCATTCCATTCCATTCCATTCCATTCCATTCCATTCCATGTTGGATTTTTTGAGTGAATTTGGCAATTTTTAAGGAGTTCCTGGATCTCCTGTTGCAGTGGTGGGAAACCCATTAGCTAGATGTGAGAATAACATGAGGTGGGCCCAGCACTGCAAGTTTCCTCACAAAAGCCTGCCAAAAGGCATAAAATGTGTCTATCAACACCTCTGCAGTTTTACTCATGCTGCCTTGGGAAGTGTTGCAAATTATGCCTGAGTCTCTGATAGTCTTGTCCTACAGATAAACACTTACTACAATCAAAATCAATTAAGTTAATTTTATTCATGGTTTCAGTCTAAACTGAGTGCAAATCTCAAGCAGTGAACAGCTAGCACATTGCACGCAGTCCAAAATGGAAAACCTTGCTTGTTAATTACTGACATAAGGTAAAGAAGGGTGGCTTGTTTCACAGAAAAACTTCCCAATGTTAATTCCTTATGTAAAACACCAGCTAATTAACTGTTAGATCAATATTAGAATAACTAAATGTTGTTTGCATTTGCATTTCAGGCAGAGAAACCTGGAGCAAGCTTCCATGTCTGAACACTGGCACTAATGTATTTATAAAGTAAATATTTAAGGAAAAAAATTAGCCTTTTATGGGGGTTTTGATCTATCAGAGCAACCATATTATGGATGCATTACTTGCTGTAAAGAGCTAATTGAATAATCCACCAATGAAACTGGTCTGGTCTTTACCCAACAGTAAGGTCACCTTTATTATCTGACTAAAGTTCTGAAACGGAATAGGAAGCCCAATCGTATATAATAGCTTCAGGTCAGATCATTTTCAAAGCATGAAGAAAATTTGCTCAAGTATACCAAGCTCAGAAGAACAAATCCAGAGCACTCTTTTAGCTTTTTCCACATAGGACTTCCTTTTTGGTTTAACACTGAGGGAATGGTGATGTTTTTGCTCTTGTACTGCCAATGGAGTGAGCCAGCTAAGGCTGAAGTCCTTGAACTTGCAGAAGAAAGCAACTGTTTCTGAACTTCCAAGAGGGAAGCTTCTTGGCCATAGGCACTGAAATCTTGTTTTAAAGATGAAAGTTATACAAAGAGGGATTTTGAAGTCATGCTGCCTCAGGCATAGAGATGTTCTGTAGAGTTGAGTTGTAGGTATGTATTGGAGAAGAAATTATCTGAACAGCACTATTTTACCTAACCTACATGGCTAGGATGCACACAGTGGGTTTTTTTAACCCACCATTGGGCTCATTTTGGTGTCCCTACTCTGTGTTTCATACACACAGCATTTTACAATCTCTTCTGCTCTTATTTTGGATAGCTTGAATTGCTGTCCAAATATGAAGTAAAACCAAACCAAGAGGCAAGCGTGCCTTTCAACAAGTATCAAAAGGGATAAAAGAAGGGGAATTGACACTGATCTAACCAGCTATTTTATTTCTATGTGTGCAAAACTTTCAGTGATACATTCATTTCTTTCCAGAAAAGAATTGAGCCAATTTTAAGTAATCTCATAGTGGACATCTTAATGTCAGTGTGGACATTTGATTGCCATCAAGTAGAAGAGCAGCAATTGCAGTAGTCAGAACAAATTCAGTTCTACATCCAGCTTAATCAGTGTCTGTTCTGTGCTCCTAAAATATTTCAGCCTCACTTCTTCTATAATCTTCTCTCAAAGAGAGCAGTACAAATGAGTATCTGATTCACTGGGATTTCTAGTTGAGTGGTTGCCTACGGTGGTGACTCAGATTAGAAATCTAACTCAGAGGACCTGCTTCATGATTGCTCTCCCTCTTCCACTGACTGTAGCCCAGCTTGCTGATGACTTCCCAAAACGACTGGCTGCACGTGAGACTGCTTCTTCTTGCACATATTTTGAATATATCATGTTTGCTAAGCAAAGCAAAAAGAATTAGGCCACAACTCAACCACGAAGCATACTCCACAGAGCCACCCAACCACACTGTTTCTTTTTCCTGATTTTTCAACTTTGACCAAAGGTTCTGCTCCCAGCACGCAGCCAACACCACAAATCATAACAACTGCTTCCTAATCCACTGCTGATAAAATTACCTTAGCTCAGACTAGCAGCATAAGCTGTTGAAATAACCTGTTTCACTCTGCCCTGGGAGCTTGTGAGGAACACACCACTCATCAGAGTAGCAGCAAACATGGAGCAGTGAGTGCTGCGTAGTTTTCACTCCTGCACCAGGAAGAACTTGGCTGCTGTCTCTTTTCCTTCTGGCCTAAAGGTTTTAGCACCACAGAGGCAACAGAAAAGAAAAACAAACAAACAAAACCTACTTCCTCTTGGTCTGGAAAAATTCCAAGTTTTTATCTGAACTTTTACCTCATACTATCTTCAAGTCACCATATTCTTGCTCAGCAAGAAGCAAGAAAACTCAGAAAGCTCTCCCCTCTAGTGATTTAGTCTCATTAGAGTTCAGTTTCCTGGCTAATTAAAGAGCCTCAGGTGCCAGACAGAATCTTGTTTGCAATAACTTATCTTGTTTTGGTCAGTTCCTCAGCTCTTCTAGCCAACAGCAACACAGCAGATACTTCTTTTCATTGCTGTTCTACAGTATAACAAAATTAGAGGTAATTAAACCTTCCATTTGAATCAGTATAAGTGGCAGGGCACACCTCTAATTCCTGCCACTTTCATTGCTTAAAGCAAACCTTCAATATGAGCAGGAACTTGTCTCTCTCTTTGGACTTTGGATTGCAACAGTAAGAGTGGATTATAGTATTTCATCTAAATGACACAGCACTTGACAGTTATCAGCAACCTACCGTGGTAAGAATGCGACACGTTGGTTTCTCATGCTGTGCTTCTTCATATGAAAGAGTTAATTCAGGGAGAAAACATGAGGTAAAAAGAGCAGGGGCAGCAAGTTATGAGGAATCTCCAGGATAATGTATGGGATGTTATGTTGGTTATGTATTAGATGTCCCCTGAAGGAATTTTACAATGTTTAGTAATAAGAGCAAATGCCATTAAAGGCTTTGCAGAAGATGAGATTTTTATGCACAGCTCTTATAAAAACCCTCCACCTATTAGACACAACTGAATTAGATCTCATTTGTTTTTTACTAAGCTACACTCTCATCACACACAGTTTCTGCTCCATGTCATGCTGAGGTCCACCAAAAGCTTAGTAACTTCATACTGAAATGCATGAATCCTAGGGAAATCTCACATCAGCTGGAACAGTATCCTGTTTCTGTGCCACAGAACCACATGCCTTGCTGCGACTTTAGCCTGGATCATTTTCATAGATCTAATGTAGAGAGCAGTAAAATGGTCATGCTGGAGTAATTGAGGAGACAGCATGAGCTGGTGGAAGAGAAAGCCCAAGCAGCTGGAAGCTGGCTCACTGTTTTGTTAGACAGCCTGTAAATAAGGTAAAAATAGGGAGGTGGTTTTAGCAGCAAAGGTATTTATTGAACTGACAGAGCAAAGGCAAATTCATAGACAGGAAATCCTGCTGTAACCACATCTCCAAGAGGCACTATGCTAATGCAGGATACAAATCAGGATGCCCCCAAGAACAGCAGCACAGCTTCAGCACACTTGGAGGAGCAGGAGAGGCTTGGTGAGCTATAATATGCTATTTTCGAAGAGCAAAACTTTCTGAACACAGCCTTTACTTACAACATACAGGTCATATAGGTATAACTCCTCATATGAATGCTCCTGGAGTGGAGTAATAATTAGTTGGTTTGGGGTTTTCTTTTGTCATTGTGAAAAAAAAAAAAGAAAGAAAGAAACCACAACCAAAGCAAACAAACAAAACCAAAACAGCCAAAACAAAAGCAACAACAAAACCCTCAAACCACAAAAAGCCCAAACTTAAAGCTACTAAACCCAGAGAATTTACAGAGAGCTTTAACTTACATCATTTAAAGCCCTGTCCCTGCAAACACCAGTTTACTTCCCCTAAGATGACAAGACCAAAATGTTTAACAACCCCACTGTGCTCTGAGTAGCCAAAGCTGATTTACTCAAAACAGTGTGAAAAATGTGCTGCTGTGAGGGATGCTGGCCCACCTCTTCTGCAGTGCACAGAGCAGCATGCACCTTCCTCCCTCCACACTATGAAGACTTTCTGTCATCTTTAGAGTAGGTTACAGAACCAAATATTTCCTGGATGGCATAAAATGAATGTCTTGAATATGCAAATCCTACTATATTCTGAACCTAAATACCCTCAAGAATGAAACATGGCAGTTTCTGGATGAGTGATTGACTTTCTTCCACCCATTGAAAAGGAAGAGATAAAGGCCCTGCAGAGTACATGTCTAGATGCATTCAGGTCATACATAGTGACAAAATACAATGTGCCAGAAATTATTAAGGAGTTTTATGGTGTTTGGCAAAAATGAAGAGGGGAAGCCATAACATTTGGGCACACATTCAATCTTTATGGAATGAAAACACACATCTGATCAGTGACCACTCAAGGGACCACTATAACATGGCTGTGCAGTAGAAAAGATCCTCAACAAAAGGTCAAATGGACTTGTTTCAAAGACAACACGGGGAAATTTTATGTGGTCACTTAAGAAAAAGGTTATTCATTGGAGGTGATTCATAATGGTATCAGAAAGCAAGAATATAAGGTCTGATTCTTCCAGAAGGCCTTGTCTAAATTTACAGGAATTTGCTGAAGAAACTTTACACCATGGTTTCATTGGTAAATCTTAACTGTGGAGATAGAGCAACAGCAAAGGAGTTTTGTTTTGGAAACAGAATGAGCTGTACTTGCAAAATGGCTTTGTTGTTGTTGTTGTTGCTGTTGTTTTAGAAGCATTTCTACATCCAGGGAGTTGCTATCATACTTATGTCAGTCAGAATGATGAAAATATCTCACCCCTTTGCAGCCCAGCTATGTCAGCACATTGTTTTAAGGGCAAGCAGGGTCTAAGCAAAGAAACTGTTGAAGCCTTTTTCTAAAGGGATGTTTGTTTTAGTAAGATATGCTGGAAATTATTTCATGTTTGTTGTATTAGATTTTGGTTGCAAAATGCCATTATAAATCCCACTTTGGATTTTAAACTATTCCTACAACTGCCCTGCTTTATCCTGTTACTCTTTCCCACTCTCTCCATACTAATGTGCTGTCTTTGAAGGCAGAGTGGATGTGTTGGAAAAGACAGAAATAACAACATTCAGCATTGTACAAGAAGCCACTCCTATTCAGGGATACATAGAAAGAAGCACGGCCAGCAGGTCAAAGAGGTGATTCTGCCCCTCTGCCTCACTCTGGTGAAATCCTATCTGGAGTACTGTGTTCAGCTCTGGGGTCCTCAGGGCAGTACAGACATGGACCTATCAAAGTGGGTCCTGAGGAGAACTACAAAAATGGTCAGAAGGCTGGAAAACATCTCCTATGAAGAAAGACTGAGAGTATTGGGGTTATTTGGTCTGGAGAAGAAAAGATTCCAGGGAGACCTTACTGTGCCTTTTCAGTGTTTAAAAGGGACTTATAAAAAAGACAGAGAAAGAACTGCAACCAAGGTTTGCAGTGACAGAGCAAGGCACAATGGTTTTAAATTGGAGGAGGGTAAGGAAGTATTGGATGTAAGGAAGACATTTCTTTACAATAAGTGTGTGAGACAATAGAACAGGCTGGCCAGAGAAGCTGTAGATGCTGCATCTCTGGAAGTGTTCAAGGTCAGGACAGATGGGAATTTAAGCAATCTAATCTAGTAAAAAAGGTCCCTTGCCCATGGCAGGGGCTTTGGACTGGATGATCTTCAGAAGCCCCTTCCAGCCAAATCAGAGAGAAAAAAAACCAAACAAACAACATATTAAAGTTTGCTTGATAAAAATCACTTGTATATCAACTCTGTACAGAAGTGGATGCCATTAATTAATTCCAATCACTAAACTGTGATTCCTAATTTGAGTAAATGTAAACACAACAAGAGGTTCACATCTGATCTAGTCCCTGTAGGCTTTCTTTGTAGCTAGTCGAGGCACTTGTTTCTTCTGTTCATATAGGAGACATTTGAAAGGGCTCAAATGAATCATACTCTAAAATTCTTTCTTTTCTTCAGCTATCAAGGCCATGTAAATGAAATACTGTAGATGTTGAAAATTAGGTGAAATTAATTCCAAATCTCCTCTATATAATCATATACAGAATATATATATATATACAATCATCATAAGATAGAAGACAACAATAAATAGAAAGAGACTTACTCGTGGAAAGCGAGAAGGTAATCTGAGCAGGCTTCATAAATCCATCCCTGAGAACTAAACCTCACTACATAACCATAATTACCTAGGAGAACTAAGGAGAACAACATCCTATTTCTTTACTCACTTGCTTATTCATGATTAGAGGAAGGCAGACAGGAGGATTTACTTTTGTTTACTGACCAGCCACAGTTATAAGGCCTCTGGTTGAGCCTGATACATTTCTTTGTCCATAACACTTTTGCATATCACATGTGATCAGTATTCCAAATACCAATTTACAATGGGCATAAATGTATGGATTTTTCAGATTAAAATACAAAAATCATGGAAAGCATGAAAAGAAGAAGAAAAAAAATCACACATGAAGCTTTTGCCATCTATTTACCTAAGCAGCTACAAACATCCTTCCAATTACCTGTAGCTCAAAGTGTAGGATGTAGAATGTAAATCTGCATTAAAACAGTGCTCCCACCTTGGCCCAATAGATATTTATAGGCTGTCATTCTAAATGATGCATCTTTCAGAGAGGAAGATAAGATTACAAAGAAAAAGGGAGAGGAAGAAGAAGACTGGTGACAATGAAAGCAGTTGGGCTTTTTGTTTTCAGGACACTTGACCAAGTTTTGGTTTGTTTGGATCAATGATAGTCTAATAAAATCATGTTAATATCAACATCAACACCAGTGTCCTCTCAGTAACTTAGGGAGTCATTTAAATGGACATAAAATATGCTGGTCCAAACTCAGCAGAGTAGAACTGCAGCTTTAAGTTAAGGATTGCTAATTTTCCTAGGAAAATAAAGGCCTTTTTTTTTGTTCTTAGGAAAAAAGCCTGTCACAAATCATCGTGGATCTAATTCTTAGTCAAGATCTTGCCACTGAGTTCAGTGAAGAACAATGCAAGACTTGGTCATGCTGCTTTATATAATGTGATCTGGCTCTTTGTAACCATACTTTTTAGCTTAAGGCATGCAAGTAAGTATTTTATAACCACTTTGCAACACAAACTCTGCAGCACCTACAAGTGAAAATGGGGTTACACTCTAAAATGGAATCATTTGAATTCCATCATTTTCTTTCCCTGTTTTCATCCCTGACCAGTTCACAGAGGCTTTGTTTGTTACTGTTCCGAAGCATCAACCAAACAAACTCATTCTGGCTTCTTAAAGCCAAGCTGTATTCTTTCCTTTTCACACATCATCAACAGTAATAAAGATTCTGAAGGCAAAATTAAACCCCACGATAATTCTGGGCCGCCCCACTGTCTTTAGATTAGCCTGCAATGGAATTACATAGATGTAATTGAGTGGAACTTAAGCAAATAATTCTACTAGGGAAGAAAAAGATAGACTCAGCTCACTCCATATTACCTAACTTGCTCTATAGTGCTTCCAGAATTAAAATAAGTCTAGTTTTTATTTCTTAACACATTTTCTTTAAGGCTTCTTTATTGGACAGTCATTGTTAAATTTGATTGTACACAACCACATTGAAACAATTGCCCCAAGAATTTAATTTTCCAGAAGTAACAAAAGCATCCATCCATCCATGTTTCCATGAGCTGTAATGAGCTTGAAGATTCATGATGAAACTTCCATTCTTTGGGGTAAGTGTTGTGGTAAAGAGAAATTAACAATGGATTTTGTGTCAAGTTAAAATGAGTCTAAGTTATCAGTTCTTCCAGAGATGCCCTCAAATAAACCAATAAAGGAAAATTAAAATATCCTCACAAAGAACTCAGCATCAGAAAAATATGAATTTGCCACCTTTTCCACATAGAAAGGGGAAGAAAACCTATAATTATCTTTTCTGAGCTCTACAAAACATTGCACTGCATTGGATAAAGCTATTGACAACTTCAGTGCTGAGCAGCACAGGCAAGAGTTCACACTCCCTCCACTCCTCCTCTCCCCAAACAGAAGGATATGTTCCTGTGTGTATTTAGCTGTGTAATCAGCACTGTGCTGTGTGTGTGATGAACCCAGTCCAAGCCAGCGGGTGAACTCCAGATTTCCATGTAAGAAAGGATGGAAGACACAA
Organism: Dryobates pubescens; assembly: GCF_014839835.1. Taxonomy (NCBI): domain Eukaryota; kingdom Metazoa; phylum Chordata; class Aves; order Piciformes; family Picidae; genus Dryobates; species Dryobates pubescens. The sequence continues at coordinate 8,906,457 of NC_071639.1, read as the reverse complement.
AGCATCAGGAGATAGGAAACTATAATCTCTTTGACACAAGTGGCTTCTGCATGGCTCTGGGGATGAGGACATGAAGGCAAGCAAGGATCCCTGCAGAGTTTATATAACCTCATTTTCAAAGCCATTGAACCTATGCATCTCCCATTTATCTTAAGAGAGCAACACTGCTGCAAACAAAGTCATAGGCCCAGGATTATGCCTGATTCCATGTTTTCAATAAACTGTCCACAACCCACTCCCTCTGCTTCTCTCTCTCTCTGAGTGTCTAGGCCAATTCCACTGGAATTAAGCATCTTGCTGGCCTTCAGGAAGTCCAAAGACACAATGACACTAAGTGTAAATTAAAGAGAAAGAGAATAAAAAATGATATCACATGCTGGTAAGGCAGTTGAGTACTTCTGTGCACTTCCACAACGTTTTGACGCTGAAGATTTCAGCAGGTACACAGGGGTACTAATTAAAGAAGACAGAGAAGAGAAAGGAAGGTTACACAGATGCTTAATTCCAAAGGGCTGTGCAAGGCAGAATACATTGAGAGATGGTTTTGTTTTTCCCAGCTAGACTCTTCAGTTTTGCATTTCACACCTTACTGCAGCTCCTCCTAATAAAATATTATGTTTGTGAGCTCTCCAAAGTCATTAGGAAATATTCAGTGAATATATCACAATGACCACTTCATAAAATTAGCCACTGAGTGGGGGAAATGTTACTCTAATCCTTTAATAACCTTCTGATACCTGTGTATAATAAAACACAGTGATAACAAATGGATAACTCCCATCTATTTTGAATAGCCACCAAAAAAAAAGAACCCAAACAAAACTAAAAAAAAAAAACCACAACAAATAAACCCCCAAAAGCTCCAAGAGTTAACAATCAGAGAAATTTGAGAAATAAAGTGAAAATACAGATGTGTCAAAGACGTGTTTGGACATAATGCTTCAAGTAATACTCACATCAGCATCAAGTAGTAGTCACATACATGCAGTCACTGCCTCTAGCTATATAAGGCAGACATTGAAAAGAAATGTCAAAAGATATTGAAAGGTTGTTTATTTATTTAATTCATTATTTTTGTGAACAAACTACAGACCTCTTTAGTTGCACAATGGACATAATGATTGCTTTTAACTCTTAGTCTGGCACCTGGGTCACAAAACTCTCCTCTTCCTTAATATTTCAGTTAGCTGCTGACAGATTAAGATTAAAGTGTCAAAAAACTACCTTATGCATCTAGAATGAACAAAAAGCACTCTCTGCACTCATACAATCCATATCTGAGTGGAAGCATCCATCTGTACGTTGTGTAGGAGTTTATTTCCTATTTCTTTTGAAATTTATTAGATGCTACTGGGAAAAAAAACCAACCCACAACAACAAAACAAAATAAACCCCCCAAATGAAAGAAACCAAACAAAAAACTCAAACATCAACCACCCCCCAGAAGACCCCAAACGACTGAGGGGTGCTGTTTGTTTGGGGGAGAAGTGGATCATTAGCATACAAGCTGTTGCCTCACAGCGGAGTGACCTGAGAGAGACAGCAGCCCCCAGCCCCTGCTGAGTTCCTTTGGTGCAGGCAGCCTCACACTGTGACAAATTATCACTCTATGAATAACATCATTAAGCAAACTCAGAGGGAAAAAATAAATTGCCATTCAGAAAGCAGCTATCTGCCTAAAAGAAGCAGTAGCATGGTAGCACGGTGTACCACTGCATGAGAGTGTATTCAGTAGGGAAAGTTCTCTTAATGAAACCCCAGGACATAGCTGCTTCAAATTAGGATGAACTTAGGCAACATATTCAACTTTGTCTAATATTTTAGAATGCTCTGTAAGATACTCTATCATAGCTAAATCCCAAACAGTACATAACAAAAGCATATACAGTTGTGTTTGCTTCAGATTAAGTACTCTCATAATGCATTTGTGGACTGCCTAAATGTCTCTTCCAGCTTTCAGTTATTCAGACTGATACACAATATTCTGCTGCGGGTACTGAATGCATAATGCAACATAGTGATGGCAGTTAGCATTAAAACAACTTGCACAATCATTACAACTAACATCATTCCAAGGAGAATGTGAACTAGTTTTATGAAACTTTCAATAATTGTAGACATCTCTTCTTTCTTTGAATCTTCAGAAGACATTAGCCTAAAGTGCTGCCTTTATCAGAACACAGGAGTTTCATGCAGGGATTTACAGCCTCAAAACCTGGTGGTTTTTATTCCAGTTGAAGATGACTTGTCTCATTGGTAATTAATACATCCATTTTTCTTTTCATGGTCATATACTTTCAGGCACTTTAGAAGTTGGGGCACTTGTAGTGGAAGGCAGAAGAGTAAACTTAGTCCATAAAAGTTCTACAAAGTGATAATCTATTTTCAGTGTTTATTTAGGGACATTTCTGTTAGTGTAAACTTTAAAGACTTTTTGAACTGAGTTGGTCTTGCAGTGCTATAAACTAATAGTTGTGCCACCTGACTGTCCTTTCCTGGTCTGGTCTGAAAAAGACAGCCCAGAACACTTTCCCATTCACCTCTACATCAACTGTGAAGAATTAAAAATGAAAGGAAAAATATTCAAACCTCTAAATAGGGTCAGATATTGAGTATACAACAGAAAGCTCTTACCATCACAGCTCATTTCCTATACATGATGGTAACATAGGACCCAGATCATTATATTGTCTCCTAAACAGACGGGAGAGGAGTGAGCTGTGTCAGAGTGCTGGAACAAGTCCTTTTTGAATGTTATACCTTGTGACAGCATCTCTAAATCGTGCAGCTGGCTTCAGACTCACCAGGGACTCTGGCAGAGTCAAATTCTGGTGGCAGAGTCCTGCTCTGGCAAATTATTTCTTGTGTCAGTCATACAGGCTCTGTGACCTGCATGAGAGGTCCCTGATCAGCCACCACACTGCTGCACACCTGAGCTTCCCTGTGTACCACCTTCTGCAAGTGGCCTCCACACAGCCTCTGATGAGCTGGACCAGACTCTTCTCCATAATTACTGCTGCCAAGAGGCTGGAGTTTTCAAGAGACTCAGTAGCAGTATCAGGGCTTGATAGCACAAGGTCCTTAATGTTTGCACTGGAGGAATATATTTCTCCCTCTGTTGCTATTCTGACAGTGAGCAAAATAAAGATCCGTGACACTTACACTGAATAAATGACCACTCCAATGGATAGCCTAAATTTTTTTTGGCTCTTCTGAGCCTAAGCATTGCTAGCTTCCAGTCAGAATCTACAACTTAGGGGTAGTAATGATTTGTAATGCACCTGAGTGTCTCAAAACCCCGATATTAAAAATGACAAGATATCATCAGGGATCATGATAGAGAAACTTTTGGACAAATGTCATTAGAGGTTCAGGAGATTGTGTGTAGAAGCAGGACTCTCTCCTTGCCCCACTAACCCTATGGGTAATCCTGTCTGTCTAGAGTCTAGGACTGAAGCTGGCTGCAGCATGATGTGGTGTCAGGCTTTCTATTTTACCTCCAATGAGTATTGTATCCTGAATTTTCTTTATTGCACTGGAGTGATTCTCAGTTAGTGGCAGGTGTGGGAATCAAGCAGAATGCAGAGCTTGTGGTGAGGGGACTGCAGCAGCAGCGTTTCAGAGGGAGCAGCAGATGCTCTGATCTGCACAGGCCAGCTGTGCTGTTCAATAGAAAGGAAAGTGTGTTCAACACACCATCTCCTTCCAAGTGCAGAGTGCCACTTAACAACCCCGGGCACATCTGTGCTCAAGGACTCTGATTGCTCTGGTCCTCACAGGGGTCAGTAAGGTCACAGGAATCTTCAAATCCATCTTGGTTCATCTTTGTGTGACACCATTGCCATGGTACTGTACCATATGGACCACCCATGTCTCATTTAAGTCTTGATCTTCTACATGAAGTTGAATTTACTATAAAAGATATTATAACCTGCTACAAATAAGCATTGCTCTGAATAGCCAACGTTGATTTCTTTTGACATACTACCAGTTTAACAATTGTTTTTGCTTCAAAATTAAAAAGGCTTCCTAAAATGAAACTGCAGTAAGAAAGGCAGTCTTTTCAGGAGGGCAGCATAGGTGAGAGACTATATTTGCTACAAGTCTAAATAAAGAACAATCTTTTAATTTAAACTTTCAAGGGAACTATGCAGAATATTAATTAAACAACATGGAACATAGCCAAGACACCAGAGTTTAACATCCTTGATCTCGTGAAAAGTACCATAGTGTATTTTTCCTATGGTAGAAGAGGTTGAACACCTTGTAGAATAACATACATATGAACACTAAATAAGGTGTCATGGAAGGACATTGTTTCATTAGCTGTCTATGAGAGGGAAAAAAAAAAAAACCCAACAGACCCATAGATGCAACATTAAGAACTGTTTTTTGGAAGATCTTGCATTTCTGCTTTTTTTGACTTCATTGATGGGGTGCTTGGTGCCATGGTTTAGTTGATTAGATGGTGTTGGGTGATGGGTTGGACACGATGATCTCAAAGGTCTCTTCCAACCTGGTCTATTCTATTCTATTCTATTCTATTCTACTCTACTCTATTCTACTCTACTCTACTCTACTCTACTCTATTTTCTATTCTATTCTATTCTACTCTACTCTACTCTACTCTATTTCTATTCTATTCTATTCTATTCTATTCTATTCTATTCTACTCTATTTCTATTCTATTCTATCAAACTGAGTAACAATTGGAAATGGATAATATTATTAACAACACAAAAGGCTCCTTGCAAACAAAAATCAGGGGGAAAAGGCCTATACAGTAGGTATTTCCAATATGATGTGTGTGGAAACAAGGGAATTAAAAATACTTATTGTCAATATGTTCTATACACCAGCATGTTGATGAGCTATGCCTTTCAAATATGCAGGAATAAAAAGGCCAGCTTTTAAACTTCAGGCATTTTGAAATGATAATACATCTCCAATATCCAGCTTAGATCAAACTCTAGGTCTGCTCTTGGTTAAGATTTTATGGATTCTAGTGAAGTGTATAATTAAACAAATGAGTCAATCTATATTTTAATAAATTAGACTGCCATTTCAGTTGTATAACACATTGCCTAACAGCAGCACCATCGACTTCAGACATTTTCTGGCTTAGTTAGCGTTTCATGGATTAGAGAGGTACCATTGCACTCTCTCAACACACCCAGGCTACCAGAACTCCTTATTTCAATAGAAAGAACTCCCAAATTTGTTTGGATTTTTTTGTTGGTTTGAGTTTTGTTTTGTTTTAGGAAAGAAAAATTATTTGGGTTTGGTTTTGAAGATGAGAACATTGCTTGCATGAGTCATGCTCTGGGACTGAACACTTGAACAGCTAGAATGTTCCTTCAGGAGATGTATGGATTTTTATCTGAAAGAATCCAGCTGTCGTCTTCTCCACCTCCTCTCTTCTTTTTCCCTTTGAGAACTTCATACCTATGCTGTAGAGTTTCAAGCTGAACAGCAAAAATGAGCTAATAACCCTAACATTCAGTTGAGCTTCAGTTCTAAATTGTGAAAACAGACTGATGATAACCTGTTTCCTCTTCAGGAAAATTACTAATTACATTAGTGACTTTTGCAAATTACAATAATGAACACTGGAAAAAGCCAATGAGAAAATCAGCATTTCTGTCTCTGAAATAAGGCCTTGACAGCAAGAAGTGAGTGAGGCACAGGTTCACTCAGTAAACAATAGAGAGAAGTAATTGAAATGTTGCTGGTTAGAGAGCCCATCCTAATCATCATCCGAAAGGAGTCAAGATTCCTTCAGCAAAAGTACTACACACTCCCATAATTGAAGCCTGAATCATAGTGCATCCTTACAAGGACTGAAAGCAAAGTGTCCTGGCTGCAATGTCTCCTAATATTTGAGCTCTTCATTTCAAAGCCTACCCAGTATTTTAAAGTGTTTGCCATTTGTTATATGGCTGCTCACTTGCTTGCAGCTTAGCTAAAAGGCAAGGTGCTGGTTTGAGGTCCTGACCTCCCCATTTTGGCTTCTTCTGATTTTTGGATGACTAAATAAGGCTTCTCAAACTGAACAGAAAGCAGTGGCTATTTTTGAAACCAGCTCTCCTTTTATACAGACAATCTGCTAGTGCAACCAACAATTATATACATTCCCCATCATTGTAAGATTGTGTAAGATTACACAATGCAAAAAAAAAAGAGAAGCATTATTAAGAGAGCCAAAATTAGCACACTAATGATTCAGTTTGACTGTTCCATTATGTAAAATGTGGACAAAACTGATAGAGAACTCCTTTTAAATTACTCCTGCCATCTTCTGAACACCACCACTAAACCAACCTTGAATACACAGCTTAGGGTCTTTTGTAAGAAATGTATCATTATGGTGCCTATGTAAGCAGCCATATATTTTCCCCTTTTGCAACAAATGCTCAGGACAGTATTTTGATCTAATTTATAGTTCATCTAATTCTAGATCATCGTGGTTAAAATATCAGATTTAATGGTAAGTCACGGATTAACAGACTAATTTGATTTCTACACTGTTAATTAGAATGTACAGTTACATGGTTATGGACATTTACATATGAATTACAATATTAATACTGAATGTTTAAAATATCTCTTTATCTCTAAGAGGATCTGTAGACAAATGAAGTTATTCAAAGATATGTTTAGAGGGGACAGTCTCAAGCTGCACCAGGGGAGGTTTAGGCTGGATGTTAGGAAGAAGTTCTTCACAGAAAGAGTGATTGGCCATTGGAATGTGCTGCCTGGGGAGGTGGTGGAGTCACCATCACTGGAGGTGTTTAGGAAGAGACTGGATGGGGTGCTTGGTGCCATGGTTTAGTTGATTAGATGGTGTTGGATGATAGGTTGGACTCGATGATCTCAGAGGTCTTTTCCAACCTGGTTAATTCTATTCTATTCTATTCTACTCCATTCCATTCCATTCCATTCCATTCCGATATTTAAAGTCAACTAATGGGTTTCTTGGGGGCTGAGTTCTACTGCAGACATTGTAAAAGTACAAAAATAGTTTATAAGAAATTAGTTTTTCATGTACAACAAACTAGAACATAAACTTGGAACACCACAGAGATTCTCTAGGCCAGTTGCCTCTCATTTTTTCTCTCTTGGTTCACATTATTGGCACTGAGGATGGAAGCTCCCCTGTGCCCCAGTTGCACCTACATTGCACCCCAGACAGAAGCAGAGCCAGGAGTGCCTGGGTGTCTGCCAGGTTATGTTCCTGTGATAAATGACAGCCCATTATCACGTGGGAATGCCACAGTGCATAGCTGACCAAAAGAAACATCCCCATTGTGGGGAAGGTTTGATTTTGGATCAGTGTAGAATACTTTAACACATCACAAAAGCAATTTCCTGCCTTTTTCTGCTTCTTTTTTTGCTTCACAAACTCAAGCATCAGCTTACTATGCAAACCTATTTACTGCCAGGACTTATCAGGAATATCAGTTACTTCTGTACAAGAGCTATAAATATGCAAAGGAAACCAAAGTCCAAAGTTTTGCAAGGCAAGGAAGGACTCAGCTGAACCCCTGGCTGTCATGGCTGTTTTCTGAGTTTAAGACATCAGAGTAACAACCTAGTATAAGTGACATCAAAAGAATGGGAAACATATTAACTTTCCTTGTCCTTTTAGTTCTTTTATTTCCTCTATTTTCTTTCCTTTATTTTCTTTCTTCTTCTTCCTTTTTGTTCTTTTTTAAACAAAGAACTACAGAGTGTCTCCTTTTCCTATTCAATGTCAATGGAAAGAAAATGTCACTTCCATCAGGCTGGTGTGCTATAATGTCTCCTCCTGTTACACTAGACTTCTCTGAATTCTTCCTAGGAAAGAAGATTTAAGGAGAAACAAGAAGAAAACTTACCACAGTTGAAAAAGAACAAATAATTGGGATACATATGGTTCCAGTCTTAATAGGATAAAATTGGAGTCCTTTAAATAGCACCAGTTCAAACACACTATCACTCTGGGAAACCCTGATGTTCTATTACACTTTCAGAAACCCTGGGCTGACAGAAAAACAGGCTACAGGTGGAAAATATGTAAATAAGACTTTTCATCATGTAGTACTGAACCACATATCAAAGCATGGAGAAGGCTAATTAGTTACTAAGGCAGCTGTTGAAAATTTCTCCTACCTGGGAATCTCAAAGGAATGTCCTACACTGCAGTCATGCTGGGAGCACAGCCCATGCTACACTGGCTCACCCACAGGAGGGCTGCCACCACAGAGAGCCTGCTGTCTTTCCATGTTTTCAACCATGGTGGGACCTATCTCAGGTCACAAGCACTGGGTGCAATACACAGAGAGAGGTCTGTCATCAAAGGTAATTGTAATTACTGCTATGGGGATATTACAGTCTCAGGCTGGGTTTGCTGGTTGGTTATACATTAAAACTCCTTCCCTATTATGCCACAGGTTCTCTTGAGAAAATAGTGACAATTATGTGGTTACCACCAGGAGACTGCAAATCTCACTTCTGTTCCTATGTCTCTTTTAACCCAGACTCAGACTGTGCTTAGTGCTGTTTAGTCAGTCAGTACTTACAGATCCAGCTAATCGAATGAGCAATTTTGAACCAAAAGACTCATTGCCCTTTCCTTTGAGTTGACAGCTCATCCTCTTGCCAGGTCCTCCCAGCATACTCAGAGCATTCCCAAGCTTCTTTCTCCTCAACCACACATTTCCATTGCAGCCACAGAGAAGGGTGTCCACCATGGGCTTTCTTTCACCAATCATAGAATCATGGAATTGTTAGGGTTGGAAGGGACCTCAAGGATCCTCTAGTTCCAGCCCCCCTGCCATGGGCAGGGACACCTCACACTACAGCAGGTTGCTCACAGCCACATCATGATTATTTCTGTGCTGATGCAGGACATACTTCTCCCTGGGTCACACTCGTGATGATCACCCTGCTGCTCTGTAGAGCTGGACAGAGGGGATGGGAGTGTATCCTGGGCACCTTAGGGTTTAGATGCTGTACAAACACACACAAGCCAGCAGGTTTGAGAAGAAAGGAACAACTAGGAAATTATGCTTAGGGGATAGTGTTGGGAAATGGCTGCCTACACATGGACACACTTTTTCATGTCATCCTTAGGGATGGTGAGTACAGGCAAGGCTTCCTGCTCAGCACATGCTTTGCCTCATACGCCACAACCATCCATAAGTGTGACAACAGGGCTTGATATGAAAGTACCTGGGAACACACTTCTGAACTATGAATATGAACACTATTGTAGTTTGACCACCCCCAACATACTTCACTTTTCAATGTAGTCAAACTTTAAACCTCCATACAGGATCAGATTCTTCCAAAAACTTATAAAGAAGCCTCTACATCTTGCCCTAGACTTCACCTTTACCTATATATAGAATTGCTGTTATTGATGCTGCAGAAGCTGTAATTAACTTTTTATATGATAGATTAAATCTTTAGATCTCAGTGCCCTTCAAAAGCAATGCAAAGGTTCTACATTTAGCAGTACCACATTTAGACAGAGTGATGCTCTGGATCATGGGAATCATAGAATCAGTAAGGTTGGAAAAGACCTCAATGATCATCAAATCCAACCTGACCCCCAGCACCTCATGACTAACTAAACCACAGCTTCAAGTGCCATGTCCAATCCCTTTTTGAACACCTCCAGGGATAGTGACTCCACCACATACCTGGGCAGCACATTCCAATGGCCAATTACTCTTTCTGTAAAGAATTTTCTCCTCACCTCCAGCCTAAACTTCCCCTGGCACAGCTTGAGACTGTGTCCTCTTGTTCTGGTGCTGGTTGCCTGGGAGAAGAGACCAACCCCCTCCTGGCTACAGTCTCCCTTCAGGTAGTTGTAGAGAGCAATAAGATCTCCCCTGAACCTCCTCTTCTCCAGGCTAAACAACCCCAGCTCCCTCAGCCTCTCCTCATAGGGCTTGTGCTCTGGACATGTTTAAGTGTCTCAATGTCCTTCTTAAATTGAGGAGCCCAGAACCGGACACGGGACTCAAGGTGTGGCCTAACCAGTGCTGAGTACAGGGCTGAATGTCTTCCCTGCTCCTGCTGGCCACACTAATCCTGATGCAGGCCAGGATGCCATTGGTCTTCTTGGCCACCTGGGCACACTGCTGGCTCATGTTCAGCTTACTGTCAACCAGTACCCCCAGGATCCTTTCTGTCTGGCTGCTCTCCAACCACTCTGTCCCCAGCCTGTAGCACTGCACAGGGTTGTTGTGACCAACGTGCAGCATCCAGCACTTGGACTTGCTAAATGCCATCCTGTTGGACTCTGCCCATCTGTCCAGCCTGTCAAGGTCTCTCTAGAGAGCCCTTCTACCCTATAACAGATCAACACCTGCTCCCAACTTGGTGTTGTCTGCAGATTTACTAATAGTGGACTCAATCCCTATTGAATAGGATTGGGCCCAGCACTGATCCCTGGGGCACACCACTGGTGCCTGGCTGCCAGCTGGATGTGGCACCATTCACCACCACTCTCTGGGCTCGGCCCTCCAGCCGGTTCCTAACCCAGTGCAGAATGCTTTTGTCTAAGCCACAGGTTGACAGCTTGGCCAGGAGTTTGATGTGGGGAATGGTGTCAAAAGCCTTGCTGAAGTCCAGGTAGACTACATCCACAGCTTTCCCCACATCCACTTTGCTCCTCTTACCACTCTTACCTCTTACCAATGGGACATGTAACATTCTTCTTTCCACCTACTCTGTAACAAGCAAATACTGAGGAGTAACCAACTCAGAAAAGGTGAACAATTAGTTCTGTTATGTTAGACACAGGAAGTACCTGACGACTCCTTAGGTTGGATATGGTAAAGTTTGGGGATTTTTTTTGCCCCATGTTTCTCTTAAAAACACTTTTTAAAGCTCATGTTGTGAAAGATTGTCCTGAAAACCTGGTGCCTTATTTGGAAATCATTATAATTTAGTCTAATTATGCCATAATGTTCAATAAAATTAATTTGTTCCAGTCATTGGTCACGTATTCAACTGGCAGGTGTGGAAGCTAAGAGATGAAAGAGTTTTATGGAAGTGTGTCTGTTTCATCAGAGAGAAGCCTGTGGTTGCAATCGTATTAAAAAATGGCAGAAGCTTTTGATCATTTCTGGTGCAGACATCTCACTCCCACAAGTGGAGCAGTGTCCTTTCTTACTGAGTATCTGAGCACTTTCAGTCCCATTAGGTATCTTTCTTCCTCTTATAAATGATTGGAAATAGCCCATTTTGCAAAACAAAAAATGCACTGATACACAAAAGGGAGGAGAATAAATTCAACAGCGCAGCTAAATGGAAACCTAATTTGCTCAAATGGAGATTCTACAGGAATGTACAAAGTGCTAAGTTTTAATGATAAGGAGAGTCTAAAAAACTTAATTCAAATTTATACACTCGAAATACTTAAAGATGAGATTTTCATACCAGTATTAAATATTAAAATAGCAATAGCTGAACATCTTTCCAAATCTCAGCCCATGTTGAAATATAATATATGACAGCATGAATTGGTTTGTGAATGTAAGGACAGGAAAAGACTGAATATGTGACTAAGCATTTAAGCTCACATTAGGATGTTCACAGCGGCAGCGCCCAGGGACATGCTCCTATGAAAAACCCAAAGGTGATAATTTCCTAAATGCATGCTGAATTACCAATAAAGAACAGCTAGATTTACAAGTGCACAGTGAAAGAACTTGTGCAGGCACATTTTGCAGAGGGCCTCACCTTCCCCCCTGTTCTGATACTCCACTGAATGCTGCAATAGGATTTGAAGCAGTAGTAGTACTCCTGGAATATGGCTGACAAATCAACCAGATGGTTTCTGCAATCATTTTCTGAATGTATTTTATTCATAAATTCTCTACTTATTGCCCTGAAATGAATGCAGTGGAGAATATTATTTCTTAAGGAACCATAATAATTCCTTAGTTCATGTACCATTTAGCCATAAATCTGTTATTTGGAAATTTCAATTAATATGCCAGGGAAGTATCCTGAGTGTGAAAGGAATTCAGAGATGAAAGTCAGGTCAAGATTTTATGGATTTCTATCACCAGGAACAACATTTGAATGATGGAATATTCACTATTTTCAGAATCTTTCCTTATTTAAATAATATTTCCCTTCTCTCTGTGCATAGAAGTGCCCAGCACTGCCCTGTGTGAAGAGAGTCACCTTTAACCTTGCATCTGTAACTAAGGTGTTTGTTAACTGTAGGTTTATCTTTTGTTGCAAAGATGCTGCATAAGAACTAAGCAGGAACTTTGGGCTTTGTCTCCCAAAGAGAGTCCTGGATGTTTGGGTTTTTTTGCCTACAAGAGATATATATTAATTCAGCAATAAGTTAGGAGTGGAATAGGTCTAAAGTATCTGTCAGTCACTTATTTTCAGCTAGGAAAGCAACCACAAGGCTCCAAAGAGCTGTAACTTTCCATAAGGAGCAGCCATGTCAGCATGCATTCTCTCTGCTTACATGTGCAAGAGTTGTATACTTTATACCCACAGACACATTGTACAAAGTTGGAGAGGACTTGAGTCAATTAAAAAAGGCAGTCAGGGGCTGTTGGATTTACACTGAAAACTTTAGAGTGGCAAGGCGAAGTCATTCTGCAGACATCCCAAGGCCTCCACGTAAATTAACTCAGTTGATAAAATTTATTGACAGAATAGTGGTATAATCTCATTAATATGTGCAAATTTCAATTACATGGAGGGCATGAGCATGTTAAGTAGCCACAGTTTTCCATTATGAAAGGAACAAACTCCAATTTATTAATTCATCATCTAATTTTGGCAAAGGTGAAAGAGTGATGCTACCGAGAGTGATGTATGACAAAGTACATTATTTTTGCATAGATGTAATGTTATTCTCTTCTTGTGACATTGAAACACTGTGTCAGAGTCTTGGAGAGAGGAAAGGATAAGAAAGCAAAGGTCATTCTTCATATGAATGGAGAATTGAGATGGATCACTTAGCATGATGAAAGCGAGTAATATGGTATTTCATTACTCAGGACCTGAATCCTGTTAGATAACAATCACAACAGCAATTCACAAAAAGAGGGACAACTTTATGTGTATTTCCCAAGAGGAAGAAAAATGCAATGAAAAGCCATTGTGATCTTTTTCTTTCATAGAAAATATATCCCCAGATGAGAGAATGACAACTAACCAAGCAGAATAGTTTGACAGGAGGACTCTGTCCTCATAAAGATGCCACCCAGAACTCTTGAAAGTGTCTGAACATCCAAAAGACATAAAGATTTCTTGATACACCTTTTGTACAACTTCCTGCTTCTAGCTATTAATTCAGAAATGTAAATGAGGCTGGAGAGAGGCCTTGAGCACAAGCCCTGTGAGGAGAGGCTGAGGGAGCTGGGGTTGCTTAGCCTGGAGAAGAGGAGGCTCAGGGGAGACCTTATCGCTCTCCACAACTACCTGAAGGGTGGTTGTAGCCAGGAGGGGGTTGGTCTCTTCTCCCAGGCAACCAGCACCGGAACAAGAGGACACAGTCTCAAGCTGCACCAGGGGAAGTTTAGGTGAGGAGAAAGTTCTTCACTGAGAGAGTTGTTTGCCATTGGAATGGGCTGCCCAGGGAGGTGGTGGAGTCACCATCCCTGGAGGTGTTCAGGAGGGGATTGGACGTGGCACTTGGTGCCATGGCTTATTCATGAGGTCTGTCGTGACAGGTTGGACTTGATGATCTTTGAGGTCTCTTCCAACCTTGGTGATTCTGTGATTCTGTGAACAGCCTGTTCATGTAGTTGTATTTTCTTATTTTTCCTTATGTTTGGGGTTTTAAATAATATAATAATTTTAAATTATTTTTTAAATAATATAATAATTAAATAATATAAAGCATTACCATTACTTTTTTATTTGCACTATTTGGAGCATTCTCCTGTGGAGAATCAGAACCATTATCCACCTCAGCTAACAACTGAAAAAAAGTCACCCAGTTTCTATGGAGCCAACAATTTTAGACCAGGACAAGGACAAAATAAACCCTCTGAAGCAAACCCTGCCCTTCTTCTACTCAAAGAGCAGAACTGGTGTATTATGCATCACACATCTAGCACAAAAGCAACCATTCAGCCCCAGAAAGAATAGCTTGCAGATGTCACTGCCAGGCACAGTTTGCTGTGTCAATCCAAAAATAAGACACACAATCTTAGAAGGAGCCAAAGAAGCATTCTAGAAACTCGTTGCTAACTAGCAAAGGGCTGGACACATGCCGAAGTTAATAAGCCTTTTCCAATGCAGGATAGATGAAAAGTTGTTAAATCTTCTTCCTGGAGCCTGCTGGAACACTCAGTAAGGGCTGTGGCTTATCTGGAAAGCCAAAAAATATCTTTTTCTCACAGTCCAGGTACATGGCACGCTGCAAGATTTCACTGTAGCTGCCATCCTAGGCTTTTTACTTCATTCTGCTCCTGAAAGCACAACAGTGAAACACATCTGCTTTGGCATTCTTCATTAGATGTGATGAAAAAAAAGAAGCTGGAATCACATCCTTATCACCTATCATGGAAGATGTCATTCTGTCTCATCAGGTTGCACTGTGAGAATGGATTTGGCCTCACAGTTCCTTGGAGGGAAGATGAGTATGTTTGGTGGCAGCTGGTAGAATGAGGAATACATTGAGCTCATCCTTCCTTTCCCTCTGGCTCAAAAAGACCTCCTCCCAGAGGAGAACAGCTCCAGTTAAGCTGAGTAAGAAGATGAGCTGTGAGCTGGGAACTGTTTTTAGCTTTTCAAAATCTGTTTTCAATACAGAGAAGGTTAGACCTGACATCCCTCTAAGGCTGTAAGCAAGAGAGAGTTCAGATACACCAGAAAGGTACACTTGCTCAATGCCCTGCAAAAAAAAACTACCTCTGGGTAGGCTTCATCCCTAACGATCCGACACAACAGATGGCTAACGGGTTGCAGTCCCTGCCTGCAAGCAGTGGCGTTTATTTTGTGCCCAAAAGCTGGTCCCATTCCATGGCTGCATGCCCACTGCAGTCTGTGGTTTGGAAAGAGTCTGAGGGTGAGGGCAGGGTCAGACCAGAGAAGGTAGATGGTAGAGGAGTAGAGGAGTATCCCAGTGGGTTGGACTGAGTGAGTAAGGATCACCGGATTCAGTTTTGCAATAGAAGAGGCCACACCACAAGACTCTGTAAAACACAGGCTGGGGGGGCTCAAGGATTGCTGTGTGATGAGAAACAACAGTCATATAAGAAAAACTTCAGCAGAAGTAACAAATAATGAGCAAACTGAACATGAAATACTCACATTAATCTTTCCCAAGACAAAGAGGTGGCAAGCTCATATTTTCTTTGTATAGATGTAAGAAGGTGGATCAAGGAATGCCATTGTTTGGGAAAAAAAATGGACATCTATCTTTCACTTTGCTTAATTTTGGATTATAAAAGGAGCATTTCCTGTGTGGGTTTCAAAATAATCTCACATGTCTGAATGGGCAGACAACTGCAAAACCAACAATGCAGAAGTTAATTCAGGTGCAGATATTAACAACTGCAGTAATATACTTACCCAGGTAGCAATCTACAGGCCAGAATTCCAGATGATGAACACTAAAATGATTGCTGGTGTCTATAAATTCAGAGATGTTTTAGAAGTTCCAGCCTGCATATCAGTGTGTCTTTAACTGAACTGAGCTTAAAATTCTGTGTGCAGTCTTAAAGATAATTTTGGAGAAGGGTGGCCTTGTGAGGATAGTTATTTAAAATTCAGAAGGTTGCCTAGAGTATCAGAGTAAGTTCAGCATTAGTGTAATTTTTCAACCTGACTCCAGAGGCCTATGAACTAAAATGCCAGCAGAATAAAATGCCTTTTAAGAGCCATACTGCACTAAGCATATGGATGACAGAGTTATACTTTGAGTTATAGGTGGACAGTATCACTTTCGAGGTGGCAGCTGACACAGCCAGGCTAGAACAATTTTGCTGTAGCATGTGCCAAACAGTTGCAGGGCCAGGCTAATGGGGAGGTCTCCATTACCATAACAGCAGCTTCAAGGTTAGTTTAGGGGGGTCGGTGTCAGGCCTGATGCCCACTGAAAGCAGACAAGAGGAAGGCACAATTCTGGCCAGGTAACAGCTGCTTTTTCATAGTTTGTAGGAAGCTGTTGGCACCAGTACCACACTGTCACCAAAAGTGTCATGATCTTTCTCCCTGGATGTCTCAGCCCAGCATCTGTTCAAAGTACCTTTATAACATGAGCTGAAATATTTAATAGATGCTTACACTTATGCCACAAATGGCAATGTTTTGATATCAAAGCAGCTTGCAAAGAGATTTACAGTGCTAGGTCATAATTTTGGAGCTTTTCCCAAGAAACAGGCTGGGTGAAAAGATCTCATCTTCAAAAGCTAACCTCAAACTTGTGGCAAATTCCATACCTACACTAGATTTGAGACCAGCTACTCATTCATTACTCATTAGGAACTGTTTGCTGAAGAGTTCCTCTTACTCTGGACTGCATGACTTATATTCATTATTCATATACCTCAGCTAATGACTGCTTACAAACAGTTATTAAGCCCCTTTTACCCTGTTTGTGAAAACTTCCTGCTGTGCTGTAGTAACACCACAAAAAATCAGCAGAGTTCATTCATAACAAGAAAAGTGAATAAACAATGTGTATGTATTTGGAGTCACACTGACCTAAATAGTGAGACTACATCTATGCAAGTGAATTAAACAGTGCTAGAGCACAAATCCATGCCCTGGAGCTACTTATTTTCTAAAACATAAAATATCAGGGCAGATCTTGACGCGCTTCTGATCTTGGCTGCTTGACCAGCCATCTCCCAAGGGTTTTCTGAGCGTAGCTAGGGCACTAGCCCAGTCAGGGGACCATTCCCAAGAGCCAAACTAGGTGCAGCCTGTGCTTGGGAGGCTAAGGGAGTTTAACCATATGGAAGTGGCCATGCTTAGCTGGCCTCCAGACTAGAGGGAGGTCTTGCATCATTTGCTTTATTCGTTAAAAAAATACAGGCAAGGAGCAGAAAAGCAGCTGAAATAGGAGGAAAAAATATCTAAACAACAATCCTTCCCAATTAGTCTCCCAACAGTAAACATTCCCAATTAATCTCTCATTATTACTGGAATAAAAGAGACAAACCCTGACAAATCTGTTCTTTGTTGTCCCTGGGGGATAAACAGAAGTGAGTGGCCAGCTTCTGTCTACCACTGTGCTGGGGATTCACACTGTATCTCCATGCTGTGCTTTCCATATTGATCCAGTGCACTGGTGCTGATATACATCCAAGTCCAGGGGCAAGCTGTCTCGTCCATAACCATTTCTTACTGATACATGTCAAGTCACATAAACAACACATATTCAATTTAAATTCCTCAAACAGAAGACTAAGCAATTTGGATTTCTTTCCAGCTGGTCACTAAATGTCTTTTAAACTTCAATCCTGCACCTAAATAGGGCTCAGTCAGCGAACATTTGCCTTCTAAAACTGTTAAAAAGACACACCTAATTTCCCACTCACTATTTTCTTTAGTTTGGCAAAGAGACACTTCCTTCCCTCATTCTTTTATAACCTTAAGTCTGTCTCAATGCAAGAGCTGTATTCAGGAACAAAATAAAAAGCAACCTTCCACTAAGTGCCTTTCCAAGAAACCACCCTCCCAAAGTTTCCACTTTGTCCATTAGACTGAAAACAAGATCTAGCCAACAGTGTGTGCTCTGGAGCTAGGCAAGAAGGATTCTTCCCGCCGGGAAAAACATTTGGGTATTTTGAAATTCATTTTTTGGAAGCTGCAAAAGGAAGTTGAAAATCCTAAAAGCTTAGGGGGGAAAAAAAAACAACACAAAACCACCCAAATTTTGATCAGGGACAAATCAAGAGCCATGCCAATATTTTGGGGGACTTGTATTGCTGTGTTATTAAGGTTATTTTTGCAGATGCATGAGCTTTTGTATCACCTTATAGGAAAAAAATTAATCTTTTAATTGATAGATAAGCACAGCACGGAGAAAATGTATGAAAATGTGTCTTTTCTACAGACAGCTTTGATTTCAAGGAATTCATATGTCTGAAAAGCATAACTTTCAAATTTCAACCGGTTTCCCCTTTTTCATGGCAGCTGACAAACATTTTCGAAGGGTAAGATCCTTGCAATAAAAGGTTTTGATCCATTCTTCAGTGGCATTCAAGAATGCACTTTTTAAATGCAAGACAGATTTCTTTTCAAGGTAATGAACAATAAAGAGACATCAAATATATTTACTTTGTGTAAAAGGGGAAACTCTTGGAAAGCTTAAAAATACTTTTAACCTTTTTTCTTCCCCCCCTTTTTTTTCTTTCCTCACTACAACTCTTCCTGTCTAAAAGCAAGAGCAGAAAAGAAAAGAAAACCAAAAAATTGACATGCATATCTTTAAGAAGCTTATACATTAGTTCTAAACCAACCAAACAAAAACTTTCTAGTTTGCTTCGTTACAAAAGAAGAAAGATGCCAAATCTGAATGACAGATAAATTTGTTTCAATCCATTATTGTTAAAGAAAGTGATTTCTCTTCAAGGATAGTGTTGGTAAGCAAAGCTTCTGTCATGAAATGCATCCTTGCTATTAAGTTGTGTAAGATGGAAGCAACAAAAGTATCTCTGAAGCATCTGCACCATAAAGTCTCTTTGCTAGCCTCCAGGAGAGAAGCAAAGGCAGGCACAACACTTTAAGTCTGATACATAAGGGAGGAAAGAGCTGTTGATTCATGGTCACCTGGATCTGCCTCACTAGCAGCCAGATAGCAATCATGAGGGAACTGCTGGAAGAACAACCACAAAAATAGAACATGTTCTTAGGCAGATCTGAATGAAGGTCTGAGCATCAATTTTCTGCAGTTGTACAGCTCATATTTTGAAGCCTGGGCTGTCAGGCTACACCTGAAGGAAGTTAATTTCATTCTTAGGTCAGAAATCATTGACGATAGGATACAGAAAGAGCGGCTAGCAATGTCAGTTGTGACCAGGATTGCTTGCTATGTGCAAACTGAGAACTTCTAATCCTAGAATGAATTTTCACTAATTCTCAAATCTTTTTTTTGAGTGAAATCCCTGTGGTTTCTAAATGCTTATCAGTCATATTTTTTCTCTCTCTCTTATCTTTCTTTTTTTTTTTTTAAATTATTTACCAAAATGATTACAGTAGATTATTTCAGCCAGATTGTGCATCACTATTCAGGAATGTAATTTTCCACCAGCAGATAACTAAAGGCATGTTGTTTGACTATCCTGATAGACTCTACACTGACAGACTTTTTTTCCTACTGAAAACCCATTTTAATTTACATTGGAGATTAATCTTTTTACGAGAGGCAGGAATGTGAAATTATAGATAGGAAGGATTTGGTGCCACCTCTGGCGTTATTTATACTCATACAGCAGGTACAAAGGTGAGGACATGCAGCAGCAAATGATCTGAAATAATTTTCCCCAAATCTTACTTCTGACAACGTGCCCAAGTTAACTCCACTCAGTCCAATCAGTTGTCTTTTCAGCATTCAAAGCTGATATATAAAAAAGGTATATCTATTTACAGTATTAAATGCAGTGCTGTATTAAACAATCCCCTGCTCTACTGTCATCTTCTGTTTTCCTAAAGCTCCACATTACATTCACTGATAATCTTCCCTGGTTCTTCAGTAAAAGACTGGAGTTACTTTTTCAAGTCTTAACAGGAAGATCTTGACTGTGATTGTAGATGACACTAGCCTATAGCTGACAAAATGTCTTTCGGATTCATGTTTTTCAGGACATAAAGCAACACTGGCTTGAGACACTGAAGTGAAGATTCATTTTGTTTTCCCCTTTTTCAGGATTCAGTTACTTCAGTTACTTTTCTTTGGTGGCAGCAGTCGCTATTATTTATAGCCTCGGGTTTAAAACATTCTGCAGGAGAACCATTGGACCCTGCTGTTTTACCTTCAGGAAACAGTTTAACCACTCTCAGCTATTTATTGTGCTGTCACATCTTCCTCTGTGTCTTCACGGTCAAAACCAGCATGTCCCTGCTGGGGTGAGGAAACCAGACAGTAACAAAGTAGGGCATTATACAATTTTTGATATTAAAAGGGGGAAAAAAAATAGAGAGAGGTCCATACACATGTATACACACAGATAAGTGTGCATACAAATACACACAAAATCTGCCAGAGCCATCTGGATTTCCAACATGGGATGCAGTTATTACTTGGCTTTTGTATCCTTTTGAAGCTCCCATTCTATCAGTACGTCAGCTTTACTTACTTCTCCTGTGGCCAGACCATGTTAGGTAACTCAACTTTCATAATTTTATTTTTGACCTCAGCTGAACTTATTTTTTGTTTTACTCCTCTCTTCAAAGTCTTTCAGGGAAAAAAAAAAAAGAAAGTACATTTTTTTTCTCTCTTAAAAAAGAAAATAAATCAAAACTAAACCCCAACCAACCAACACCCACCCCAAAAGCAATAAAACACACCCTTACATATTCTTACTTCGTTTTGCCATGTCTCCACCACATCCAGCTTTGTTTTCAGGCTCATTTAGGCTTTTGCAAAACTCAGTTTTGTCTGTGTATCTGTCAAAAGGCATACCTTCTATAACAGCATCTGGCAAGAGAAAAACTAAAACCAAACCTGTCTGCCCAGAATCCATGATGCAGTATAAATCCATTCTCATTGATGGAAATTGACTTGTCTCGCCTGAGTTGGGATTTTCTAGTGCTGTCATCACAGTAGCAATGCCAGGTGGCAAGGGGAGCTTTTGATGTGGTTTGAAAATCCATCAGCTAGTGCAGAAAGTTTACATGCTGCTGAGCAAGTTCAAGTAGCTTTTGCATAGGACAAACCCCATATTCATTGAGCCACCTTCCACTGAATTCTACATAGGAGGAATCTATTAATATTAATATTTCCTTTACATGCTTTTAAAGAAACATAGCATATCTATACACAGATTATAAACTGTTTTGTGAAGTCCTTCTTCCAAGCATTTTTGATATTCATAGACAATTTGGGGGGATTTTGTGCTGGAATGTAAAATGCTTTCCCCCCTTGGTAGGCTCTGAATATGTGTCTGCTATAATGCAGTCTAATAGTTTTATTTATCACAGTCCTTTGGAGCCTTCAGCGCCCGCATGCAGTCAAGATTGTTCAGGCCATTATAATACAAGATTATATTACAGTCATTTCAATGGAGAAAAGTTCTTTCATCTCCAAAAGAGAAATGGCTTGATAGACACTATTCTGCAGCATACCAGACAAATGTGTTATTTTAATCCTCCAGACAAATAGCTGCATTTTCTCAAGGGGCACTGTTGCTAGCAATAAGATGCATAGGGACTAAGAGTGCAAGTGCACAGAAAGTACAGGAATTACCTTTGTGTGTGTGTGTGCAGTGTGAAACTTTCTAAATCAACTCAGGTACCTCAGCAAGCCTTTACAAATTACAGGGGTACTCAACAGTTTAAACATGAGGGCATTCCTTCAATTTGCTTTCTTGAAATACAGCTGAATCTTGCCAAATGAGCTCTTAAATCTACCTGATGCAGTATTAGTTCTTGATATTATATCTGGAGTTCAGTTTGTGACAGTCTTTCATTACAAATCTCATCCTTCACATCTTATGTGGAAAAGTTTCTTTTTATTAGGAATTTCGAAGAGTACAGCTGTGCAGCTCTCTTTAAAGGAGTCAATAGAACCATAGAATCATTAAGACCTCCAAAATCATCAAGTCTAACTGTCAATAGCCTGCAGTGCTTCTAAAGCATGCAAAACATAAATAAAACCAACCAGAAAAGTTGGGATGGGATGGGATGGGATGGGATGGGATGGGATGGGATGGGATGGGATGGGATGGGGTGGGATGGGACGGGATGGGATGGGACAGGATGGAATGGAATGGAATGGAATGGAATGGAATGGAATGGAATGGATGGGATGGGTTGGGATGGGATGGGATGGGATAGGATAGAATAGAATAGAATAGAATAGAATAGAATAGAATAGAATAGAATAGAATAGAATAGAATAGAATAGAATAGAATTAACCAGGTTGGAAAATACCTTTGAGATCATTGAGTCCAACCTATCGAAAGACTTAAAGCTGTTCCCCTGGAAGTTAAGAATTAAAGTTGTCTGATGCCAACAATATTGTACAACCACGGATTTAAACACTTGAATGAACATGGGAAAATTAATATTTTTCATGGTCATTGGTCACAAAAGCATCTTTGTTCAACAAAAGACGTGATTAGGTCCCTGTGAGGTCAGCACATGCTTAAAGACTAACATTTAGTTAAGGGGTTTGTTGATGTGAATCTTTCTGCCATTAGCATTTCGTCTGATTGTGTTAACAATGCACAGCAACGCTTGTTTGTTCAGGAGGAAATTTTCTGCTTACAGGTTTGTAATACTTGAGAGAGAGTGTGTGGAGACAACAGAGTACCTACACAACAGCACAGAAGTACTATTAAGTGCTATTGTTGGGCTGGGTAAACCAAGAGCATAAATAATAGTGGAAAAACACAGCCTTGGTAGCAAATGGTGGCTGGCCATTTTCCTTAAAAGATTAAAAATTCTGTTTTCTGGGGTGTTTTTTTTTTTGCTTTTTAATTTGAATGCATTTTTTATTCTGGACCAAACTAAACTATTTTTGCATCTTCGTTTCAGTGGCATGGTTTTTTTCTGGGGAATATCGTATTATCAAAGGAAACGTCCTGATGGAAGGAAGAGAAAAGGGAACACACACACACACACACACAAACAAACAAAGCACAGTTGAGACTAGACGTAGGCCAGTAATCGATATTTTAAGTTCCATGTGACACTCTTTTCCTTGTTCTGTTGCACTGCATTTAGATATTGCATGGCTCTCCAGACATGCTATGCATAATTTTACATACCATCTGCTTTACATGCCAGGTTCCATATGTACAATGTATAACCTAAAACCAATATTTTGATTGATTTGAGCTACAGTGGAGGCTTTTGTTCTTAAATTGCTGGATGGAAGAATACAGTCCCAAAGAACTTATCCGACGGATGTGTTGCAGCATTGACAATCAGATTTAGTTTTTAAAAGCAATAACTGCAAAATTCAGGTGGCATGCCACAATCCCACTAATATTGCTTCCTGGATTCCAGTATTAAGAGACTTGCAAGGAGCTGCTGCCATTCACTCAATAAAACATAGCAATGTGATGCCATGAACGTGTTTCAGAGTCAGGAGAGGGACTGTGAAAAAAGATATCTTTGAATAAAGATGGACATTGCTCATTCCTCAAAGCAGGGTGAGGTTTATAAACATGCTGAAAGTGAGTAATAGAGTTTCAGAATCATGTCTTGGAGATTCCAGGTATTTCCTTATATGGCTTATTTCAACCCCAGCTGAAATTCTCAAATTTTACATACTTTTCTGTTACAGGTGACCCTAAGATACCTAACTTTCTATTTTAGAGATGCTATCCACAAGAACATCTGGCTGCATTTCCATATGCACAAATATTGGAATACCAAAACTAAAAGAACATAGAATTTCAAACAGTGGCTCTCAGGACAAAACTAAAGGTTTATGCAGAGCTACAGGCTAGGGACAGAGTGGCTGGAGAGCACCCAAACAGAGAAGGACCTGGGGGTGCTGATTGACAGATGCTAAACATGAGCCAGGAGTGTGCCCAGGTGGCCAAGGCAGCCAATAACATCCTGGCCTGCATTAGGAATAGTGTGGCCAGCAGGAGCAGGGAAGTCATTGTGCCCCTGTACTCTGCATTGGTTATACCACACCTTGAGTACTGTGTCCAGTTTAGGAAGGACATTGAGACACTTGAACATGTCCAGAGAAGGGCAACAAAGCTGGGGAGAGGCCTTGAGCACAAGCCCTATGAGGAGAGGCTGAGGGAGCTGAGGTGGTTTAGCCTGGAGAAGAGGAGGCTCAGAGGTGACCTCATTGCTCTCTACAGCTACCTGAAAGGTGGTTGTAGCCAGGAAGGGGTTGGTCTCTTCTCTCTAGCAACCAGCACCAGAACAAGAGGACACAGTCTCAAGCTGCACCAGGGGAAGTTTAGGCTGGAGGTGAGGAGAAAGTTCTTCACAGAGAGAGTCATTCATCATTAAAATGTGCAGCCCAGGGAGGTGGTGGAGTCACCATCCCTGGAGGTGTTCAAGAGGGGATTGGACGTGGCGCTTGGTGCCATGGTCTAGTCTTGAGGTGTGTGGTGACAGGTTGGATTTGATGATCTTTGAGGTCTCCCAACCCTGGTGATACTGTGGTACTGTGAAATATTTTAAGAACTTCTGCCTTTCTTCATCCAAGTAAGCAAAGAGGATTAAAGATTGCTTTAAACTTTAACTGCCTCACCACCACCACCCCCTTCAAAACCCAACAAAAAAAATCAAGCTAGCCCTGTACAATCCAAAACTCTCAATATGGAAATAATCACTGCTTTTCACATTTGACTCCAACTGGATGTATTATGAACAAAACTAGATTGTAGTGTTATGATGTGTTAGTAAATAGTAGACAGAGTGGAGAACACAGGAAGCAATAAAGCAGCCCAAAGAAAACTTTTCTCCATGCAGTGTCCGACAAATCATGTACCATTCACCTCCATACATGGCACACAGTAAAAGTACTTGAATTCACAGGGAAATTAGAAAGGAATCTGTAATAGAACAATTTTAAAAGGAGGTTTCTGTCTACTGTGTGTAGTTCCAAAGAGAGAAGAGGGTGAAGTGTTTGTCCATTGTACAGGGTTTTTTTCCATTGTACCATGGTCATCTTGATCTGTTACCAGCACCACATTCGGTTCCATTCGATGACAGTCCCATCAGATGCCTACAAATAAAACACCTCAAACTTTTTCTGTATGTGTCTATTAGCACAAACTTGTGCTCAGGAGGTAAACATTATTGCTGGACCACAACTGAGAAAGGCTATTTTTTGTATTGTTTGTGGGGGAAGGTTTTAGTAGCAGGGATGCTACAGAGGTGGCTTCTGAGAGAAGCTGCTGGAAGCTTCCCCTCTGTCTGACAGTGCCAATGTCAGCTAGCTCAAAGATAGACTTGCCACTGGCCAAGGCCCAGCCCATCCAGTGGTGGTTGTAGCACTTCTGTGATAACATAATCAAGAAAGAGGGAAAAAAAAAACAACAAACCTGTGCAATGGCAACCACAGTTAGAGAGAGGTGTGAGAATATGCAAAAGAAACAACTCTGCAGGCATCAAGGTCTGCAGAAGAAAGAAGAGAAGGTGCTTCAGGCACTGGAGCTGAGATTGCCCTTGCAGCCAGTGATGAAGACTGTGAGGTAGGCAGTGCCCTTGCAGCCAGTGGAGGTTAATAGTAGAGCAGATAACCACTTGCAGCCCAAGGAGCAGCCCTCATTGTAGCAGTTGGATGCCCAAAAGGAACTGTAATGCTGTGGGAAGCCCACACTGGAGCAGGTTTGCTGGCAGGATTTGTGACTCCATTAAGGACCCATGCTAGAGCAGTTTGTGGAAGAACTTCAGACTGCGAGGACTCATGTTGGAGAAATTTATGGAGCACTGTCTCCTGTGGGAGTGACCCCATGCTGGAGAAAGGGAAGAGTGGAGGAATATTCCCGAGGAGGAAGGAGGGGAAGGAGCAGCAGAGACAAGGTGTGGTGAACTGACCACAACCCTAATTCCTTGTTCCCTTGTATTGCTGAGAGGAAGGAGAGAAATGGGAGTGAAGTTGAGCCCATGAAAAAGGGAGGGGTGGAGTGAGGATGTCTGAAGACTTAACTTTTATTTCTCATTTATTCTACACTGACTTGATTGCTAATAAATCTTGCCAAGTCAAGTCTGTTTAATCCCTGATGGTACCTGATGAGTGATCTCCCTCTGTCCTTATCTTGACCCATGAGCCTTGCATTGCATTTTGTCTCCATTGTCCAGCTGAGGAGGGAAGTGAGAGAATAGCTCGGTGGGCACCTAGCTTCCAGTCAGAGTCAACCCACCACACTTATCAATGTAACTGTCACATTCTTCATGGAGTATGGGCATGATTCTGACACTAGACAAGTTGTTGACCACATGCAGTATATTTTGGGTTCTGTCAATACTCAGATCTTTTTGGGGGGGTGGGGGGAAGTGTGTCTTTGCACTTTCCTTTTTAAGGCATTCCAAGCAATTGAAACTTTTTAGTCAGCTTACAGGAATAGAAGCAGCTTTTGCCATTTGAATAATATTTGCTATTTCATTATATATCTGACTGCTCTCAGTCTAAACACTGCACTGATCAGAGGACTAGAACTTCCATTTGCTAATGGATTTTCTTTCCAGAAAATTTCTTTGCAGTCCATATGAATATGAGCCTTTTAATTATTAATCAGAAGCATTCTTTCTTGTTTGTATCTGTGTTGCAAAAGAGTTCTTAAAAATGGGATAAAAAATTTATGTACATTTAGATTTTTCTCCTCCCTAGAGGGTGGCTGTTTATGAGTTAAATGATTATGCAACACCTTTCCCTACAAACTGCACTACATTTCTCTTGTTACTTCTCTATTGAGCTGTTCTGGGCCTGATTCACAGGCCACTGAAGTCAATGGGAACCCATCCAATTTTCTCAGTGGTTTCCCCCTGCTTGCAACTTTTTAGTGACACACAAAAAAAAAAAAATAAGGAAAAAGATATACAGCACTAGAAAAGTATAAGGTGCTAATATGGTACTGGTATATAGTGGGTAAAACAATGGACTTCTATCTGTTTTGACACCAAATATGTCAAGAAATCACTCTGATGTTTTTCCAATGGAAAATGGAATGAAAATCTAGAAGACATTTCTGACACAGTGCAGCTAAATATTTTTTGCTGAAGAGCTAGCCTTTAAAAAGGAAGTTTCTTTTGCACATCTCTCTCACTTTGCCATCTATCAACCCTCTGCCCGGTCCATTTCACTCAAAAGGTACTCAGTATTGGCCAGAGCTTTCTTCCTCTGAAGCCAGCTGGGAGTTTTGCCATCGACTTCAGTGGGGGACTTATCACACCCAGGGTGCAAAACACAGTGAGAAAAGATAACACTGTCAAAGTAGACATTGTAAAAGTAAGAAAAATTACTGAAATTATTTAGCAAAATCCACTTAAAATTCTCCAGCAAGAGTCAGCTTTCATCTCTGTTTCCCACCAATCTCACCAGCCTAGCAGAACAAAAAGCCCCTTGCCAGGTGTCCCCAGTACCCAGGATACGGAGCTGAACCCCAGCCCTAGAGGAGTCAGCGGTGCGCAGTCCCGGGCTTCGCGGAGCCAGGCACAAACTGGCAGCAAACATTTTGCGAACATTAAGCTTCCCCTAAAGGACGAAAGGTTTGCCACCTGCACCCACTGCAGCGCCCGGGAAGGAGTAGCCGGGACGGGGAGAGGGCAGGGAAGATGCGGGCACCCTTCTGCTGCGGTGCCCGACCTCAGCTCTCCGCCCCGGCGCGTCCCGGCGGGCAGCACCTGGGTAGCTCCCCTTCGCAGGTGATGCGCCAGCCGACGCTCCTTCTGCCCGGACCGCGGCACCACGGCTCGTGAAACACTGGACCGGGCTGTCAGCCCCAGGGACGTCTCCAAAATCGAGGAGGGAAGAAACACGGCAGAGTCCCCGGGGTGCGCCGGGGGCATCGTGCCCTTCGCGCCCCCGCCCCAAGAAGGCGCGAAGAGCCGCCGAGCAGGGATTCCCCCAGCAAGGCTGGGCACTCTCCACACCTTCCCCATCCCCGGGGGACCCCGGCGCGGCGCGGAGCCCCGTACTCACCGCGGTGCTGCAGGCAGCAACCCGCAGAGCAGGAGAAGGGCCCCCGCCCCGGCCGGTGCCCGCTGCGGTGCACAGACCCCGTCCCTCGGTGCCCACATCCAAGCCCCGGCCGCGCAGCTAAAAGTCCTTCTGAGGAGCACCCGGCAAGCCCCGCCGCCTCCTGCCTCGGATCACTGTCACCTCCCCTCCCCTCGCCTCCCCCCCACCCCCCCGCCCCGCTCTCCCCCCGCCGCGGGCGGCTGCGTTATAAAGCGGTCCCTAACCCGTCAGATCACGCACCGGCAGAGGTGCCGGTCCTCGCTGCTACTTACCGGGCATCCTTCAGAGCGGCAGGCGGGCGGGAGCGAGGGAGGAGAGAGAGAGAGGGAGGGAAGGAGACGGGGAGGGAGGGGAGACGGGAGGGGGCTCCGGTTGGACTGCGCTGCGCTGCTCGGCAGCCTGGGCAGCTCGGCAGAGTGCTGCGAGTCGGTCCGTGAGTGAGTGCGTGAGTGCCTCCGTGCGTGTCTGCGCCTTGCTGGAGACGGGCGAGCTGGGGCTCAGGCACGGAGGGGCGGCACGAAGCGGCGGGGGACTTCGGAGGGTGCAGCCCACGCAGAACGGCGTGGCCAGGTGCGGCCCAACGCGGCCCCGGCCCCGCGCGGCCCCGCGCGCCCCGCCGCCCCGCGCGCCCCGCCGCCGTGGCGAGAGCTGCCGGGGAAGGGTTTGGGGGAGGCGCGCATCCTCCCCGGTGGCACACGCACCGCGGGCGGGGTGGTGGTGATGGGAGGGAGGGATTAAAAATAACGATAATAAAAAAGCTCAATCACCGGGGAAGAAAACCCCAGCAAAACTCTATCTCTACTTCCCGACCGGGCTCTGAGCCCCCTGCCCCAAAGCTGCAGCCCCGGCTCGCCGGGCGCTGCCACCGCCCGCGGTGCAGCACGGCAGCAGCTGCCGCTGCCGGCAGCGGCCAGTTGAGAACCAGAGCCTATCCCCGCGCTCAGAGGAGCCTCCCTTCTTCCCTCCCTCTATCCCTCCCTCCTTCCCAGCCCCGCTACGGAGGGCAGCGCAGGCAGGTGCTGCTGAGGGAAGGGCAGGGCAGGGCCCTCCGCTGGCAGAGGCCTGGCTCTCCCGGGCACAGGGGCGGCTCTGGGAGGCTGCTCCCGCCGGGACGCGGCTGGAGGGAGGGAAGCGAGGGGCGGAGAAGCGGAGCCTGCTTGTCCCCGGTAGCTGCCGGCGGGCCTCGGGAGCAAAGGCGGAGGAATGAAGAAGCGGCGGGGAGGGCCCGCCTCAGCTGGGCAGCGGTGCAATGCCCCATCGCATGCCTACAAACGCCGCTTCGCCCGTCGGCTCACCTTCTGCCGGAGCGGAATGACCCGCTGGAGAGGACCGAGGACGGTGCATCATTCCTGCCTGGATTCGTGGGGGAGGAGGAGGGGAGCAAACGGAGAAGGGAGGGAGGGCATAATTATAACAATCACACGGAAAGGGAAAAGATGAAAAGCAGCACGCTCACCAAAAAAGCCCATTCTCGGGAGAGAAATCAAAAATAGCCACAACAACATTGAAAGTTGCTCGCTTTGTGATTTGCATTACAACGCT
Organism: Dryobates pubescens; assembly: GCF_014839835.1. Taxonomy (NCBI): domain Eukaryota; kingdom Metazoa; phylum Chordata; class Aves; order Piciformes; family Picidae; genus Dryobates; species Dryobates pubescens. The sequence goes on along the minus strand of NC_071639.1, from coordinate 8,877,109 downwards.
GCCGCTGCTGCCTGTCTCCTCCAACAGCGTGCCCGGGAAACGTGCAAGATGGGAGAGAGGCAGCGATGTACTTTTTGTGTGCTTTCCCTTCCTGACGGCAGTTCTCTCTATCTCTCTCGAAAAAAATACCCTAAAGCCAGCCCCCAAACCCAAGCACGGACACGCACACCCACACACACTTGCTGGAGAGGTGGCTCCAGGTGGCTTCCGAGCCGCAAGTGCATTTCTCCGGGGACAGCTGTGTGCGCTGCGCACCCTTGGGAACGCTCCTCCCTAGTTTTGGATCCTTGGCTTTGGCACCCCAGGGGGCAGCCAGGTAATGCCCAGGGGCGGAGGGGCCGAGCCTCAGGACCCTGGAGATACCCGCGGAACTCCGCGCAGGTTGCATGAGGCGGGCATGGGGGCTGGCAGAGCGGCTGTGCAACGCAGAAAATCTTCTGGATTTCCAGTGGAAATCCAGTTCAGGGATAAGTGGTGCTGTTTTCGAGGGAAAATAAAACACAAATATTGGATAACCCCAAACTTCTGTTTACCAACAATTTGTGCACGAAACAGAACCCCCCCCCAAACCCCTAAAAACGATCAGGGAATCTTAACCCAGATTATGCGGTTAAACGTGTCAGCCGGCGGTAGCATGGCTGTTTGCCAGACCTATGATCCATTAACCTCTTTAGCTCATTGTTGGCAGGCAACAATAGCACACGGTCAAATTCTTGTCTTTTAAAGACAAGCCATTTTCTTTTTAGAGTGCAGTCCACTCTCCCATCTTGCTATTAGAAAGGGTGTCTTCGGCAATAAAAGTAATAAGAAGGAAATACACTGTGTAATTATTTTTATTTCTACTTTCTTTTAATTTTAGGAGTGAAAACTTTGTGCTAGGCTTAAGGTGATATGCACACAGATGGACAGCAGCCCGTGAAAAACTCTTATAATAAGAGATTTGGTTAGTTTTACCTTCATCATTTAATTATGCATAATTTAGACTGTGTGCCATTTAAAGTTTTATTTCCAGTTCTTTTACGGAGAGAAACTAAGTAAACCCTTACATAATAATAATTAGAGGATGAAAATCATAGAATGCATTGGTTTGGAAGGGTCACCTAGTCCAACAACCCTGCAGTAAGATCAGGTTGCCCTCAACTAGATCAGGTTACTCAGAGCTTCAAAAAGCCTGACCTTGAATATCTCCAGGGATGGGGTCTCCACAACTTCCCTGGGCAACCTGTTCCCGTGTTCCACCACCCTCATAGTGAAAAAGCATCTTCACAATGTCCAATCTAAATTTACCCTTCATCTGGAAACCATTGCTCCTTGTCCTATCATTACAAGCTCCTGTGAAGAGTCTCTCCTCAGCTTTCTCGTAGGCCCCCTTCAGGCACTGGAAGGCCACTATCAGCTCTCCTCAGAGCCTTCTCTTTTTCATGCTGAACAATCCAAATTCTTGCAGCCTGTCTCCACAGGCGAGATTCTTCACCCCTCTGATCATTTTTGTGGCCTTCATCTGGACCCACTCCATCAGGTCCATGTACTTCTTGTCCTGAGGACTCAAGAGCTGGGCACAGTACTCCAGGTGAGGCAGAACCACTTCTCTCGCTCTGCTGGCCATGCTTCTTTCGATGCATCCCAGGATGAGATTTGCCTTTTGGGCTACAACTGCTCATTGTTGGCTCATGTCCAGCTTTTCACCCACCACTACACCCAAGTTGATTCCTAGGATATATAAGGCCCTTTGCTCCTCCTGTGCATGTTGTAAATGTATATGCACATAGATTAGTTTTGATCCAAATACCTTCCTTCTGAAGTTGTATATTTCTACCTAAATGCATGCACAAGTGCATGCTATATATATATATATATATATATCTGTTATATAAATAGCATGCTTCAAAATAATTTTTTAAAATTACTACAGAAAAATTAGTGGAGAGAAGAAGCAAAGCTGAAAAAAAAAAATAGCAACCTCCTGCTGAGTGCTGTAAAACATTCCTTCACCTGCAGGAGAAGTTACAGAATCACCGATACAGAAAGAATATGGAAGTTATACCTTGCACCTTCTTCTTTACACAAGCAACTCAGTTCCTAGAATTATATCTGTGTGACAATGGAAGTACCATGTTTTCTGGGCTTATTATTTTTTTGGCATCAGACATTTTGACATTGGGCTGTAGTCCTGACTGCCATGTGCCAAAATATTTGTTTTGGAAAGTCTGTGCTCAGAGAAGTTAAATCTGTCACTGCTAAATCAAGCTGTCTGGTCTGGGAGTAGAAGATAATATGTGCAAAAAAGACAGCTGATCCCATGAGGATCTGGGGAAAAGAAATGGGAAAGGGTATGGGGAATAGGGCTTAGCTGGGTGATAAGAGTGAGTACAAGAAGCTGGTTTGGTACAGAGGAAAGTAGGCCTGGAAACAGAATGCCTTATCACGTGAAGGAGGTAGTGTGAAAGGGGAGCTTTGTGTCCATTCTCATGGTCAGGCTGTGCTGTAAAACACATCCCATTGCTCGTTAGTAGATGAGGAGTGTTGGATAACACCTACAACCTTTCTAGACCTCCACATGTTGCTTCTAAATCCTCTGTGGCTTAGGAAAAGTCCTGTCAAAAAAACCTCTCCAAATATGAAACTCTGGGAAATCCTAGAAAACATAAGTTCATGGGATTCACTCATTTCCCAGAGGGTCTTTGGTTATTTGTTTACCCCAAGGAGGAAAGTTTTCAAGGTGGTTTTTTTTTGTGTCACCCTAACCAACTCCTCAGACACAGCCAGCTAGCACTATGCTGTCTTAGTCTGTAGAGAGAAAGGCCCAGAATTCCTCTCTGGCTATTTTATGGTTTTAATCTGAGAAAATGAAGTTTTTGATCCCATTTTCATTAAAATCAGGAAGTGACTGATACATTGGCAAAACATTTTGAGTGCATGAGATTGCCTGACATCAAGAGCAGATGTTTGGGAAGGGAAAGAGGTGTAAATATACACTCTATAGCATTAATTTTAGGCTATATTTCAACCTGTTGTGGCAAGAGTAGTCATTAATAGCTAAAAAATGAGCTAGTGTTTATTGCCACAGCAGATAGCCTGTTAAATATGAAAAGTAGGCATATTTTATCTGTTTACTTTTTGAGTGTTTTCTGTGCTAAAGTCCAAAGTGCATTCTCCACACTTAAGTGCCATCTAAATCCGGGAAGGAACTTTCTTGCAAGGGATTGTGATAGGTTGAGAAGGAATAGGTTGAAGCTTGAGAAGGGTAGATTTAGACTGGAGATTAGACTGGAAATTCTTTACAGTAAGGGTGGTGAGATGCTGGAACAGGCTGCCCAGAAAGTTGTGAATGCCCAGAGATGTTCAAGGCCAGGTTGGATGAGGCCTTGAGCAATCTGGTCTAGTGAGAGATGTCCCTGCCCATGGCAGTGGGGTAGGAATTAGATTATCTTTAAGGTTCTTTCCAATTCAAACCATTCTATGAATCTATTAATCTATGAATCAGGCACTGGTCACTCTTTGCATATGTTTTATGTAGGATGATCACATTGACATTAGCTGATGCATGCTGTATGGTCTCAGTGGGTTGTAATCACAGAATCACAGAATCACCAAGGTTGGAAGAGACCTCAAAGATCATCAAGTCCAACCTGTTACCCAACACCTCATGACTACTAAACCATGGCTTCAAGTGCCATGTCCAATCTCCTCTTGAACACCTCCAGGGACGGTGACTCCATCACCTCCCTGGGCAGCACATTCCAACAGCTAACAAATCTCTCTGTGAAGAACTTTCTCCTCACCTTGAGCCTAAACCTCCCCTGGTGCAGTTTGAGACTGTGTCCTCTTGTTCTGGTGCTGGTTGCCTGGGAGAGGAGACCAGCCCACTTCTGTTTACAACCTCCCTTCAGGTAGTTGTAGAGAGCAATAAGGTCTCCCCTGAGCCTCTTCTTCTCCAGGCTAAACAACCCCAGCTCCCTCAGCCTCTCCTCATAGGGCTTAGACTGGTTTAGAGGGGATATTAGGAAGAAATTCTTCATAGAGAAAGTGATTGGCCATTGGAATGTGCTGCCTGGGGAGGTGGTGGAGTCACCATCACTGGAGGAGGAGACTTGATGGGGTGCTTGGTGCCATGGTTTAGTTGAATAGATGGTGTTGGATGATAGGTTGGACTCGATGATCTTGAAGGTCTCTTCCAACCTGATTTATTCTATTCTAAGAACCATAGTATCATAGAATGGTTTAGGTTGGAGGGGACCTTGAAGATCACTTTGTTCCAGTCCTCCTCCTGTGGCCAGGGACACCTTTCACAGCATACAGGATATATAAGCACAAATAGAATTTTAAAGAAATCTAACAAATATACTTCTGTTAATTTGGAACTTGCCATCATAATCCACCAAACCCATGCTTCACTAAATCTGTAAATACTGTATTTTTTCAGCTGTTGGCATATTATTGACTTTTCTGGTTTCTGCAAAGCATTCCATCAGAAGTCCCTTCCCCTCGTTGTTTCCACATCAGAAAAATCAATTCACATCTTTGATATACAAAGCAACAAAGGTAATCTAAGATTGGTATATTTCAGAATTCATACCATCTCCTTTACTCTGTTGAAGCTCTGCTTTGAAGGTTTATCTGCAGCACCTGAGAGTTTTGAAAATTCACTCTCAATGCACAGAAAACCACAGTAAACCACAACAGACTGAGAGGCAGATTATTCAAAATCATAGTGGTATGTGGCTAGCATGTTAAAGAGAGACTTTGATGTTGGGGAAGAAAAGATTTGCAAAGATACTAGGTTTAGAATCAAATTCTGCCTTCGAATGACCATGCATGATTCTCCCTGTGGGAAGAAAAAAATATATTCAAAGGCCTAACATTAATTTTAATCGAAGATCAATGGATATGTGCAGTTATTTGGTCAATGGGTGCCCATACTAATCATCATTTTCACAGTTTCATGATGTTTTTATGTCTCAGTTCAGTTCCAGACTAACACACAAAGCCTACTGCCTCTTGTTTGCCATTCATCTAAGCGTTGACAAAATAGTTGGTCTGCATATAAGAGGAATAACTCTCAACTATTTTACCATCCCCTCCATGTCCCTTTCTGACTATGCCATTATCTCCCCCCTGCTTTTAGCTTCTTATGTTTGCCAAATTTCTGTGAGTCAACCTGAAGTTCTGTATGCTGGAGCTCTGCCCTAGGCTGCACGTTTCTAGTGTAACCCAACAAAATGGCTCAGCTATACCTGAGAATGAGATCGAGGGACATTATTCTGTTCTATTTCTTGCTAAAATATTTTTTTGTAAAACTCACTTTTTTGAAGAGCTCTAGAACCTGAAGGTAATGCAGAAGAGACTTTTAAGCTGTCAGGATGATAAGTATTAGTTTAGTTGAGGATCACCAGAAATGTGAACTTCTCCAGTTCATGGAAGTTCTGTTCACACATGTTAAGTAACAGGTTGTTAGAGTTATGCATCTAAATGTGGATGTTTGACTGTTCTGCAGCTAGGTATATTCAGATGTTGCCTGGTTTTGTCTCTCCCAATGCTCTTCTTAAGTAAGCAAGTTTGTCCTTTGCTTGCTCTTCATTTGGTTAGAACCAAATCCACACTGAGAAGGAGGCTGATTTAGCTGAGCACAGGAGTACAAGAAGTCTTCCCTGGATTTCTTGGAACTGAGGAGCTGGCAAAGGTGAGGTGACAGGGATTTCAATGGTAAAAATTACAGGAGAAAGACCTAAGACCTGGGATGAAATAGTGAGGAAGAAATTGAACTCAGATGACTAATTGCTAGGTGCAGGAAAGGAGCATGGGAAGACAAAACAGATCTGTCTCAAATCAGATGGGAAAACTATGTGAGAAAGTTTATAATTTTGGATATGCTGATAAGGAAAAAGAACAAATCTAAGAAAGAAGAAATCTAAATACTGAAGACAGTAGCTGGCTAAGTGAAAAAAGTCAGGTGGAAACAAGCCAGTGAAGATGTGAAGATGAGAATGAAGTTCCAGAAGTGGGGGAGAGAGTGAGAGAACTGGAATAAGACATTAAGGAAGAAAAAGAAGTAGAAAAGTGTGTAATGCTACTGCATACTGCCATGCAGAACTTGGAAACTCACCAACCATCCCAAAACTCAGAATTTTGATGTTATCAATAAATATCTGTGAAACCTGTTGGCAAAGTGTGCTCCTCACTCTCCTCTGGTGCTGCTCTGCACAAGGGGTGACCATCTGTTACCATTGTCAAGCCTGACATTAGCTCTACTGGCAGAAACACATCCTGTAGGTCTAACTTCCCAGCCTCAGTGATTAATCTTGTTGGTATCAGGCCATTTTTGGAACTATTTATGTTCATTCTTCTTGGAAGAACAGAAAAGGGAAGATGGAAAGGAAGAGTCTGAGAGAGGGGAAGGAAAAAGAAAAGGAAGAAGAAGAAATTCCAGTTCTTGCTACAATTAACTCTTGCTGTCATGCATTAGGCAACAGTAGAACTGAAGTTGCCTTCATGAATTTTATTCATCTTCTCCTTCCTTTTTTGTGGATGTACATTATAACAGTTTGAAATTGTAAAACCATGTAATATTTTTAGTTCCATCAGCATAGGACATCTATCAATGCAGAAGATGAGTCCTGCTCATTCACTAAGCAGCTCTGTAATATTTGGGTTTATTCTCATTGGCCTTTGGGCAGATCAGAAACTTTTAATGAATTTATTCAAACTCCCAAACAAACAAACAAAAAGGTATTAAATGCATCTTCAGAAGATTTTCTCTGATGCCAGAGTATGACATCTGCATACCTCACAAATGTATATTAACTTGCTTTCACAGTGCTTCTGTCTTTCCCATTGTAGAGATGCAATCTGAAACATAACAAATTAAAGCAAGGATGTCCACCCATTTTGAGTCTAAATGTAAATTATGTAGGAATTAGCATTTTACTTTTCTAATGGCTATTATATGCTTACTTCAGCTGAGAGGTGAGCACTTCTACAAATGAGATCCAGTCTTTTAAGTGGGGCATACAAAACTAAAATACTCATAATACTCATAACCACCTGAAGGGTGGTTGTAGCCGGCAGGGGGTTGGTCTCTTCTCCCAGGCGACCAGCACCAGAACAAGAGGACACAGTCTCAAGCTGCACCAGGGGAAGTTTAGGCTGGAGGTGAGGAGAAAGTTCTTCACAGAGAGAGTTGTTAGCCATTGGAATGTGCTGCCCAGGGAGGTGGTGGAGTCACCGTCCCTGGAGGTGTTCAAGAGGGGACTGGACGTGGCACTTGGTGCCGTGGTTTAGTCATGAGGTCTGTGGTGACAGGTTGGACTTGATGATCTTTGAGGTCTCATCCAACCTTGGTGATTCTGTGATAATTCATAAGAAATACGCCAACAGTACAGTTCTGGTGGCTTTCCCCGTTTATCACTGGAACTTCACAGCAATATAAAGGGATAATATCCTGCTCTTCACATCACCATTCAAATCGATGAAGAATGTAAACATTCATTGAAAGGCACACTGAAACTTATTTCCCTGTATCCCTTCTAAAAAGTGAAATGAACAAACAAAACAAAACAAAACAACAACAACAACCAAGAGACAAAATAGATCACAGCAGCATTATAAGACACATCCCACTTTATCTCCAGAGGTAAGTCTTCCTGTGCTCTGATAAGAAGAGGTCCTGGAAAAAGGAAAAATATCTTCACAATCCATGTACAAGCTGAACTGGGAGCCATCTGTTCTTCAGACTTAGATCATAATTGAGGAAAGGAAATATTAAGGAAAATTCCCTTCACACCTCTAACTTTTAGTCACCTAAGAAATCCTACCCTAGAAACCGCAGGTCTGAGTCTCGGCAATGATATGCAACAATTAGTTCTTCAAGCATAATGAAACTCTAAATCCCAGAATAATCTGCTACTTAAAAAGTTTGCTGAACATTTATTTTGGAGAAAAGCTGAAAATGTTTGTCTACTGTCTAAAAGATCTTGGAAAATTTCCAGCTCAAAGTTGACAACCCACTTCACTTTTGGTGCTGTCATCTCAGTATTTTGAGCACTTAGAACACTGTCCTTATATATAGAGAGAAAAGATCCAAGCAGAGCCAGAGGAGGGGGAAATCACTTGGAATTACTGGGGGCTGGAAGCCTTTCCTTCTCTTTCCAAGTTTTCTAACAGCAGTGATAGCAGAATGATGTTTCCAATTTCCTGATTTGGAACAAATATTGACCCCCCCTCAAAAAAAAGAGAAATATGATATTTTCTTCCTTTATTTTTTTTACAGGAAGAAACTTCTTTTGCTATATTATGTGTTCAGAGAATTTCATCAGGACATCAAATGTCCTACCTGGAGTACTGTGTCTAGTTCTGGAGCCCCTATTACAAGAGGGATATGGACGTGCTGGAACGTGTCCAGAGAAGGGCCACGAGGATGAGCAGAGGGCTGGAGCACCTCTCCTATGAGGACAGACTGAAAGAGTTGGGGCTGTTCAGTCTGGAGAAGAGAAGGCTCTGAGGTGACCTTATTGTGACCTTCCAATATCTGAAGGGGGCCTATGAGAAGGCTGGGGAGGGACTTCTTAGGATCTCAGGTAGTGATAGGACTAGGGGGAATGGAATGAAGCTGGAGGTGGAGAGATTCAGACTGGACGTGAGGAAGAAGTTCTTCACCATGAGAGTGGTGAAGCCCTGGAATGGGTTGTCCAGGGAGGTGGTTGAGGCCCCATCCCTGGAGGTGTTTAGGACCAGGCTGGATGAGTCTCTGGCCAGCCTGATCTAGTGTGAGGTGTCCCTGCCCATGGCAGAGGGGTTGGAACTAGATGATCCTTGTGGTCCCTTCCAACCCTGACTGATTCTATGATTCTATGAAATGTTATAATTCTTTTCATATTCACTTTCCACTGGACTCAAAACCCCCAAACTTTTATCTTAACAAGGTCTGACTGATATACGGTAGGGGCCTCCTTTTTCTCTGTTAAAACCCGCAGGTGGGGACTTTCATCTGTGGGAAATTTGGCAAGAATCACCAAGTGAATGTCTCCTCTGAAATGATCTCATCTTGCCTGGGATATTGTTGGCCAAGGTTTGCTTTGCTAGACCAAAATAGACAATCAAATGATTCATCTGTAATCAAACCCCAACCTAGTTAAGGTCAAACCTGTAGGCAATAAAGCTTAAAGACTTTGTGTTTTGCATCATTTCTTTAACCATCAGTGGTTCTCTATGTTTGCCAGTTCTGTTGGAAACACTCTGCAGACTGCAGCTTTGAACTTTAACTGAGCCACGTGCCTGCTTGAATCCACAGATCTCACTCACAGTGGAGAGATGTTGCAGAGCTAGACCTTCTGCTCTTCTCTACAGAATTCAGGAAATTAATCATGCACATCTCTCCTTGCTGATGTATTTTGCCTCCTTGAAATCCACCACAAGCTCTGGACAACAGAAACAGATTTATTTCTTGAACTCAGACTCTAGGTTTATGGAATAAACCCAGTAAATATATACAAGTATATGCTAAATAATGTATTTCAAGAGCTGCCTGTGAGCATGAGTGTTTACATTTACTTCCATATTTAAATAGATTTATTTTTTTTGAACCAAATCCAAACTCTCAGCATCACATGCCTAGCAGATTTGCATTTCATGATACCTGTAGCTGGCAGAAATAGCGAGAGCTAAGTGGCACCTGCATTGCAGGTGACAACCTAGAAAGTATACATAGTCTTTCTAGATGCCATATTTAGAAGGTGGTGTACAAATTGGTCTTAACCTTTCAAGTCCATCTTTGGTATCTGGGTTTTGGTCTTGTTGGGTTCAGTCTCTGTACACTTAGCTGTTACACAAACGTGTGTTTTGCTTGTAGAGTAATTCTGAAGCACCAGTGCTGCTAGAGTCTTGTTGGTGAGATTGGAAGGGACGTGTGTCATGTATCTCATTTCCTTCCTGAGTCAGGCATATGCTAAATAATCCTATTCATAATGTGATTAGATCTGCCAAGACCTCTTTTAAAATGTTTCTTCCTATGTAATCTAACTGGAAAGTCACTGCAGTATTTCCTTGGTGTAATGGCTAGAAACTTGTTTCAGTCCCACCTCTATGTGTCCCTCCAGAATATATTTGATTTCAGTATTATCATTTAACTAGCTCTTTCTTTTATTTACCCACTGATGTATTATGGACTTCAGTCACCTACGTCTCTGTTTCATTTTCCTGTGTATTTTCCTGACCGGAAAACAGTTTCAGAGTCCTAAAAATTCAGCCTCTTCTGTTTGTTTTTCTTTTACAGCCTTCTCTCTGCACCTGTTCTCTTTCAAGGTTACCTTTCCCAACCAGAAAACTCAATATTCTTTAACCAGCATCTAGTATAATGTTACTAGTGCTTGCCTGTCTCTGATGGATTCACCTTTTGCAACATATTTAGAGTTTGTATTTGCTGTTTTGATGCTGCATCATACTGGCAGTTCATTCATTCAGAGACTGACTATCACATCCCATCTCTACAAACCATTTCTACCTGATAAGCCTCCAGCATACCAGAGAACTTTTTATTATTAGCTCCACGTGCATGACCTTGCATTTCAATCTAGTCCTATTTCTGTTCATCCAGATCTGTTGGTATTCAGTTCCAATCTCCTCTGTCCTACCTTCCACATTCATGGCACTGGCAAACTTTATCAGTTTGAGTCTGAAACTGTACTAGATTGAAAACAATAAACCTGATAAGTTCCAAGATCATATTCTGAAAAACTTGATTAGGAACTACCTTGATACTGCCATCTGAAGTATCTGTGTACTATTCTCCTTTAAAATGCAATTTGACATCTCCTCTATCAATTCTAATTTTTTCCCAGATGTACTAATAGTATACCATGTGTTAGTGCATCAAATATACTTATCCAATCATTAAATAAAAATATCCACTACACAGGGGGGAAAAAGTTTCATTACCAAAGGTATGTACAATGCTAAATGCATGGACAAGGCAAAAATCTCCTAATAGTTCTCAAGGAGAGAGGGGCAGTTAGGGCATTGTTTTTATTGCAATGAGAGAAACAATCCAATCAACCCAAAGCAATATACCTGTGTGTGACTGCTTAGATGTTCATAGAATCATAGAATCAATAAGGTTGGAAAAGACCTCAAAGATCATCAAGTCCAACCTGTTACCCAACACCACATGACTGCTAAACCATGGCTTCAAATGCCATGTCCAATCTCCTCTTGAACACCTCCAGGGACGGTGACTCCACCACCTCTCTGGGCAGCCCATTCCAACAGCTAACAACTCTCTCTGTGAAGAACTTTCTCCTGACCTCCAGCCTAAACCTCCCCTGGTGCGGTTTGAGACTGTGTCCTCTTGTTCTGGTGCTGGTTGCCTGGGAGAAGAGACCAACCTCCTCCTGTCTACAACCTCCCTTTAGGTAGTTCAATCATATTGATGCTAGAATAGTTAAGTACTAAGTGATAGGTGGGGAATCTATGACATCAAGGTGATCCTTTCCAGTTTTCCACCTGTGGACAGCTGTAGCTTTCTGAGAAACTTAGGTTTTGAGCTGAAGTTTTCAATGAGTTGAATGAACCCATCATTTTCCACTAAAATCCCAGGGTGAGTCTCTCACTGATTTCAGTGAAACCAAGATTAAGTAGTAATAATGAGTAGGTCACTCCTGGAAAAAAAATGACCAGATCAAACCAGGCCTCTTGTCATGACAGGAGAGAGTTGTCAGGGAAAGTATTTATTTCCCCAGGCATTTAACAAAAAGGCCAATTGACTTTTGTTTTGTTTTGAAGAGCTCTAAAGCAGTTGTGATACAAAGAAGAAAAAAAAGACATATAAGTAGGTCATAGAATCACAGAATCAATAAGGTTGGAAAAGACCTCAAAGATCATCAAGTCCAGCCTGTCACCCAACACCTCATGACTACTAAGCACTATACACTAATCAAATAACTATCATCTGAAGTCCTTTAGGCAGGAAGATTATAGTGGGCAGTGATTATACAATGTTCCCATAAGATCTTCTTACCCATTATTTATACTTCTCAGAACATTCTCTTCATATAAATTAGGGGATATGTTGTTTCCTACGTGTTTCCATTACTTTTAATGTCAACATAATTCATGTCTCTGTATTTCTTTGTGACTGATCATATATATTGCATCAAGTTTGAAATGGATTATTTAAAACATTCATGTGTACTCTATAATTTCCTTTGTACATGGCTGCATGAACTGCCAGCTTTACCAAATCTTGAAGAGGTGGTTTGTGGTTTTTTTTTCCCTCTCTCTCTAACTCAGACTCTCTTTTGTAGCTTTATATGTGTGTTTCCCACAGAGAAACAAATGTTCTCATATTCAGCCTAAATAAGCATTTTAGTAGGCATAAGTTTTGCTTATTCTTGTCAGGGCAAAAATTAGATATTAATCCAATGCCAAGCAGAGTTTACAAGAATGTAATTCAGACAACAGATTGCAAAGTGCTTTCAAGTACTCCTGCATTATTTCCCTGAAGAGATTGGTCTCTTAACACTCTGAAGGGGAAGAGCTATAGAAAGCACAGTGGAAATATGGCGAATAGTTCTTCCCTGTTAATTTATTATGGTGAATTGACATAATGAAGGATGACAAATAGGTCTTTCCCCCCCTCCATCAACACAGTGCTTCCCATTAAAATGGGAATGTTTTCTGTATGACTGTCAGGAGTAACACATTTAATTACACAAAAGCCATGCGTCATATGTTGTGAATGTAATGTGGGGCATGAGAGAGGACGTAGTGTGTGTTGCTGAGTAAAGTGTTCAAGGGGTACTAGAGGGCTACAATTTAAAGCAAGCCACTGCAGTGTTTGAGCTCACTGGGAAAAGAACATTTTGTTTGTTTGTTTCTCCTTCTTAAAGGTAACAGTGGAATTAATTAGATGAACACTTCATCTCGAGCTTTTCTTCTGTCCTGTAGGATTGAACTTGTTGCTGCAATTGCAAACCAGACATTGGTACACTGAAATATCCATGCCTAATGTATAGCAATAACATACTCTGTGGAGCATGCATGCAATGATATGTATTCTGCTGGTTATAAATACAAGCTATTCATTGTTTTCTATACACACATATCAAATGTGCTCACATATTCATAAACACATAGTAACACATATTCATAAACACATAGTAAAACATATCAGTTCAAATCTGTATTGAATTTGATGAAAGTAAAATGGACATGTGTTTAACCTTGTCTGGAAGCTCACTATGAAACTTCCTAATTTCCCATGTAAAAGGAAAGTGACAGTCATTGGCGTTGGTCATTCATTAGAAATAGATCTACAGACAGATCCATCTGAATAAATCATGCTGTATGCAGTTACAGGTGTTTGATATCTACCCTTTATCAGCAATCCCAATAGACTCACAATATAGGCTAGACTTCAATAGTTAAAGCATGATTAGTATTGTTAATGAAAGCATTTTCTTATTTGATATTGTTGAGCATAACAACATTTTTATTGTGATTAAGTCCAAGGGAAAAATAATGGTGAGAATTACCATACTTAATGAACTTTGAAATCGAATAGAATAGAATAGAATAGAATAGAATAGAATAGAATAGAATAGAATTAACCAGGTTGGAAAAGACCCTTGAGATCATCAAGTCCATCATCATCATCCAACACCACCTAATCAATTAAAATATATGCAATCTTAAAAAAATCAAAACCAAACCAAAAACCCAACTAAATACAAAATGAATTCAATCTGCTTATACGCAGTTTGTATGCCTCTGCATCATAACATTTCCTTATGTGTCCATATTTTGTTTGCTGTTTGCCTTTATATAAAAGAAAAAGAAGACAAAATTGGTTGGTTTGTTGTCTTCTTTGTCCAAGTAAAGGCTTTTGTAAAGGGTATTGGGAGTTCAAAAAACATGTCTCGTACTGAATATCCACTGGGTCTAAGAATATCTTGAGCCAGTTTGTAAAGAGGTAGAATGCAGGGAGCATTACTGTTCTACTATTTTTACAGGAGAATTTTTGCCTCAGATTCAGGAGGGGTTTTTTTTTGTCTTTTAGATTATTTCTAGCTATTTCTTACATTTTGCTTACCTGAAAAGGGAGGATAAGATGCATTGCAGTGACAAGATCACAAACATATGACCAAGACTTTCCTTGCTGCCTTACTCTAAGTGGGATGTGCTCACTAGTCTCATCACAGTGTAATTTGTATCTGAAATCTGGTACTGGGACATTTTGCATCATGCCCCTTCTCTCTGTTTCATCTTCTTTCAATAAGAATCCCAATCATTTTAATGTTTATGGGGAACTATTACTTCATAAACCAGTTAGCTTGAATTAAACCAAAGCTAAGATCACAGCACTTGTAAAACAATTGCTATTTAAAACCTGGGGTTTTTGAATCCTTGCATGTACAAGATCACACAGAGTTTAATGAACTACCCAGGAACCATCCATCAAGATCTACTGGCACAGAAGTTTATCAGAGTGGGGAAGGTTTAGCTGAACAAACTAAATGGATCTAAAGTCATGATTTTCTTTTAGCAGTTATTTCTGTTTCTTTGCAGAAACCAACCTTTTAATATTTTACTGTTCAGGGTCTTCTATTCAATGTGCTCTGTTTTGAGTGCTGACTCTGTGGTTCATAAATCTCTGAAGTCATCACACAAATTGAGATATTTTGGTGTAATGCAATTTGGTAATGCCAGTCCTTTAGGTCACTAGTTCTTATTCACTTCTTTTGTGTGTCCAGATGGTCTGTCAGTGCCTACATTTAGTGAGTTTTGCTGATTTGAGTATTTTAACTGAATGTAGTACTGCACAATGGCAGGTCTATCTGAATGGTTTTAGCAATCTCTCTTTAATATGCAGAGATCGGGTTCATGCCATGAAACTGCAGACAGCATTTGAAGCCATGCCAGGGTCAGATAAATTTGGGCTACAGACCTAGGGAGACTGAAGTAATCCAACCCAACTGTGAATGATTTTATTTTTTTTCATTAGAAGGGTTGCTGATGACATCTCATATGTAGGCTGTCCTCTTCCAAGTGATATAACCCTGTTGCTATGAGAGGGTGGTATACATTGTCCGGTGTTTGTGAGGCTGAGGGGGAACTTTGCTAAGCAGGGTAAGGAGCTGAGTGGGTGAGCTGAAGCACTTGAACAGCCAGACATGAGGATGATTGCACAGCCCATCAATGCACTGCTCAGCTGAGAGACGCCCTCAGAGAGAAATTCTGCATTTATGATCCATATAACAGAAGGGTGGCTTTGTCCCAATTGTTTCTTGACAAGTTAACAACTAATCTGAATGGGGTTTATTCTGTGCAATTAACACAAAGAATGAAGGGTATTAATTCAACAGCATGTACTGCTACAGGCAGATATATTAAGCTCAGGCAGAAATGGCAGCATGGAAAGTCACTGACAACATTGAGCACACAGCAGCTCCCTAGCCCCATGTATCGATAAGCTCACCTGGTTGCTGCTGGTAGACTGATCAGAGCTGTCTCTCACAATTTGAAGGGCAGCAATGGTGTCTTTAACATTAAAGACTGCTTTCATATCAGGGATACTTACTTTGTTTCTCTAAATAAGAATAGTTCTTTATAACTGTTAGAAGTGGTCAATCCATTACATCTATTTTGTGCCACATAGTGCCCTTTTTGCATCACTCTCTTCAGACCTATTCAATCCTTCAATATTTAGTGCTATCATATGAAAGTATTATTGTAACACAACAATCAAGGCAGAAAGCAAGATTTTGAAGCATAGTGGCAGGCACAATAAATACATATTTTTTTCATATGAAGGCACATAGGTCTTGAAATAATTATATGCAGCTTTCACTCAAGGATGTGATATGCTGCTGAAATAAGTTCACTAGGGTTTATTGTAAATGGTATTTTTGCAGCTTGTTTCCTTATGCTTTTGTCACTCTGCACTTGATTTAGAGAGAGATTCATGGAAAGTCATAATTATTTTAAGAAGGCAGCAAGGAAAGTGTTCTTTCACCATGTCTATAAATCTTTACTTATGCTCTACAGAGAACTCTGCTCCCTGTGTCTGCTTTAACAGTGTAAGAGGAGTATATCATAGTGCCATGTGCTGTCAGAGCTTCAGGGATCTTTATAATATGAGATCACAAATGGAGACAATTTCATTGTAATAGTGCTGGCAACAAAGGAAGAAGGATACCAATTCAGCTGGCGCACCTGTATGATGGTAAAGATATGTTCTTTCCTGGAATTAAAGTCATTGTGGAATTCAAATGTATGTACATATATATATGTACTTATAGGTGCACACACACATATATATGCACAAATACATACAAATGTATATGTATAACCAGGAAGCTAGTAAGTCTGAAACTCAGAAAAGGAGATGACTACTGAAAATGTAAGCTGTTTGGGGGATAGTGTTTCAGGAGGAAAGCAGCATATAGAAATTTCCCCCCCTCAGAGTGCTAAATAACTGCCTTTCAGAAGAAGAAAAAACTGTTTCTCCTGATGAAGACCACAGCAGACAGCAGCCTGAGCTATTGCCTTTCATTTTGCTCACCACAGACTTTCAGAAGACAACTGTTTTCATTTTCTCTTTCTGGAATGAACTACCCCTTTGTAAGGCTTACAGACCGTTAAAGAAAGAGTACTTCTGCTGATCAAACATGGACACAGATTTCTTATGGAGGTCAGGAAATCTTCACTGAAACTTTGGAGAGAAATAGTTGTCAGCAAGTTTTTAGTCACAGCTAATTCTGCTTTGGGTAGCAGTCAAGCTAAACGATGCTTTTATAGTCCTTGCACATTTTAATCTCTTTCTTAGATCCCTGTGAGAGTCACAGGTTTACAGATTGCATCAGGTTGGAAGGGCCCCCAAAGGTCATCTTGCTCGGTTCCACTGCAGTGATCAGGGATACCTCCAGCTAGACCAGGCTGCCCAGGGCCACATCCAAGAATTGATGTCTCAAGGACCTGTCTATAGTCTTAATGTCTGCCCTGGAAGATAGATGTGTTGCGCAGTAAATACTGTATTCTGAGTGCATATTAATGAGATGAGAATGATCTAAAAAGAGCATGAATTATTCACATTGTTTGATTCTGACATTCAGACATTTCATTTTCATACATTATTTTAAAAAATGTGAGTCCTAAATAATAGAAAATCCCCCTCAAACCAGAGGAAGCTGAGAAAGTTAAAAATTAGGTCAGGTAGAAGAAAAAAACCCAACAGCTGGAGTGCCAATGTATTTTTGATGGCTTCCAGTCTACAATTTCCAGACAAGTAAAAAACAGATAATTAATATGTCCTAGTGATTATGTAAAGAAAACTTTATCCAAGACCTTATCCATTGGAGATATCTAATGTATGCACCAGGGGAGGTTTAGACTGGATGTTAGGAAGAAATTCTTCATAGAGAGATTGCCCATTGGAAAGGGCTGCCCAGGGGGGTGGTGGAGTCACCATCATTGGAGGTGTTTAGAAGGAGACTTGCTGGGGTGCTTGGCGCCATAGTTTAGTTGATTAGGTGGTGTTGGATGATGGGTTGGATGTGACAATCTTGAAGGTCTCTTCTCTTCTCTTCTCTTCTCTTCTCTTCTCTTCTCTTCTCTTCTCTTCTCTTCTCTTCTCTTCTCTTCTCTTCTCTTCTCTTCTCTTCTCTTCTCTCTTCTTTCTCTTCTCTTCTCTTCTCTCTTCTCTTCTCTTCTCTTCTCTTCTCTTCTCTTCTCTTCTCTTCTCTTCTCTTCTCTTCTCTTCTCTTCTCTTCTCTTCTCTTCTCTTCTCTTCTCTTCTCTTCTCTTCTCTTCTCTTCTCTTCCTCTTTAATTCCATTCCATTCCATTCCATTCCATTCCATTCCATTCCATTCCATTCCATTCCATTTTCATGTTTTTTCATTGCCAGTATGACAAAACCAAATTAAGTTCTGTCACAATCTTGCCTCAACATTTTTTTTTAGTTATCTAAAAAGTTCTTCACAGAGAGAGTTGTTAGCCCTTAGAATGGACTGCCCATGGAGGTGGTGGAGTCACCATCCCTGGAGCTGTTCAAAAAGGGATTGGATGTGGCACTTGGTGCCATGGTTTAGTGGCCATGAGGTGTTGGGTGGCAGTTTGGACTTGATGATCTTTGAGGTCTTTTCCAACCTTATTGATTCTATGATTCTATGAAAAACATATATAGTATAAGTGTGTATCTTTCCACAGCAAAAAGTTTGGAATAAAAACTGTTTTGTGCACACTGAAGTAACACCTAGGAGTACTTTTTTTTGTGTTTAATGTCTGTCTTTAATCATGCTCTTTCATCTGAAAAAAAATAAATAAAGATATTACATGCAGGAGATTTATTCTGCTGATTAAATCACTTACTATTTTTGTTACCTCAATAAAATACAAACAAGTAGTAATTTTGCTGAAGCACAGAATACTTATCTTGACATTTTAGGAAAATATGCAATCTTCTAGTTATTACAGTGCTATATATTTAGAGTATTCAGTGTTAGAACATGAAAATGTCCTCTTTGTAAACTGAAAAATGGCCTTTATTTACAAGAGATCCATGCAACAAAATTTATGTTTCCAGCAAATTTTATATTAAAAAGAAAAATGAAGTATCTCTAATGATTTCCTGAAGCCAGATATAAATAGGCTGCACTGAGTTTATGTATACTTAAATTAAGAAAAGACCCTTATGACTATAAAAAATACCAAATGTGTATATCTAAAGTCATTGAGTGAAAAGAATTAATTTTGTTATTTATTCCACTTCTGAATTTCAAAAGTTTTCCAAAATCTCAGCAGAAAAAAGCAACAGCTGTTAGGGCTCTCCTTCATGATTGTGCAGCTTTGAAGACTCAAAACCCAAATGAATTCTCTCATATAAAATACCTTTGCCCAATTAACACTTAACCCAACTACCACCAAGACAGGGAATTTGTCTCCAAAGGCATTGACTGACTGACAGAAAAACAGAGAAAAGAAGAAAGCAAGCAGCACAGCATCAGAATAGAGCAGAAACTTGGTTTTGTGAGGGCCCTTCTTTGTGTGATAGGGCTTTGCTGAATAATCTAATCAATAGTTTTTGTGCAATGTGTGAGTAGGTGCTACTGGCTAGACACACTAGAATTTCTAAGATCTAACTAACCATGTGATTGCCACAAACTTGAGAGTACCTGATTTGTAAGACTGTTTCTATTCCTTACCAGCCTAAGCTGCAGCATTGGTTCTGTAATCGCCGTCCTGTTATTATCAATGTCTATGTCATAGAATCATAGAATCAATAAGGTTGGAAAAGACCTCAAAGATCATCAAGTCCAACCTGTCACCCAAGACCTCATGACCACTGAACCATGGCACCAAGTGTCACATCCAATCCCCTCTTGTACACCTCCAGGGATGGTGACCACCATCCCTGCATGGTAAACTTGGTCACTTGAGATTATGAAAATGCCCTGAAGCATTAAGTATTGGTTGTTAGCATTAGAAATATGGTGGGTGAATCTATTTTTTTCCCCCACGTGCCTTAAAAAAAGATCATTATGTCTTCTTTAACATATTTTTTTTATATCAGACATGAGTAGGTTCAGACACAAAGTTTTGCTTTGGCTAAATGCCAGCTTCACACAGAACAGAGTCAACTGGGTATGTCTTACATCTAAGTCTGTGTAATGGTTCCCAATCTTCAGGCTGAAGTAACAGATTATGTAAGTGTGAGCCCTGCTGAAGACAACAGGTAGAGTCAGAGAATCTTTTTGGGTTGGAATAGAATAGAATAGAATAGAATAGAATAGAATAGAATAGAATAGACCAGGTTGGAAGAGACCTTAGAGATCATAGTGTCCAACCCATCATCCAACACCACCCAATCAACTAAATCACACAACCAAGCACCCTATCAGGTCTCCAATGGAATCTCACAATGGAATCTCTTGCTACTGAAATGTGTGTGCAACTACCTGTGTGCATACTAATAGCAATTAATAATACTAATAATGAGATTTCAGATGGAAAAGAGACCTTTGAGATCATCGAGTCCAACCTATCATCCAACACTATCTAATTAATTAAACCATGGCACCAAGCTCAGGGAGCTCCAAAGGTCACCTAGTCCAACCCTCTTGCAGTGAGCAGTCACAACAGACCACATGAGGATTCTCTGTAGCTGTTATCCAGGTTTGGACACAGCTCTTTTCATACTCCAGTAGATATGCCAAAGAGGCATTTGTTTCTTATGGTTCAAAATCATAAATGAAGCAGATCACTTGCCAAAGCTAACAGAAATTGCATTTTCTAGGGACTATATACGTGTCACGTGTGCAGAACTAAGATATTTCCATCTGCTCTCAATTCATTCTTCACAGCTTCCAAAAAAAAAAAAAAACCAACAAGAATTCAACTTTGCAATATATTTTCCTTAATATCTATTTATGTGATGTTTTTCTTAATTAAAAAAGTACAACTTGATTATATTTTGTGTGTCTGTGGAGTTTGATACATAAACAGAAGAGGGAAAGCTTATATTCAGCCATAACAAGCTTTCAAAGCAATTTCAAAGAAACAAACATCATATGTCATGCTTTTTCTTTTCTAATTTAATGTTTTGGGTTGTGTTTTTTTTAAGTGGAATGCCAAGCTGTTCGAGCTTGGCTCTTCATTCCACTGGAAGTAAGGTAGCTGCTGCTGTAGCTACCTCTCCCGTGTAGGTGATTCAGGCAGGAGTACAGTTTGGTGCATTCAAAATGGAATCAACAGCCAGTTCAGAGAGAGGAAGAGTGGGCTTCTAATATGAAAAATTGTCTGCTTCCTCGAATTTTACCAGTCATGTCATGTTACATTAGCCAGAGTAATAGAACATTAGCTGGGTAATGAGACATGACTGCTAAAATGTAAAGGAGACCATTCTTTCAGAGGGGCTAGTCCTGTTGAAAGTGATAGCTTGCCTCTAATCTGCAGTGCTTGTAGATATTATGCAAAACAGCTGTTTGTGAATCAGATGGTTTGGAAATCAGGAGAAGTGTCAAATACATTATCAGTTTTCTCCAAATATTTCTGTGTCTTCTGGTTTCTGGCTGCAAAGAGGTTTTTCAGAAACACAATTAGAAATTATTTTCATTTAATGCTTGCCAGTTTTTTTTCCCGAGATCTTTTGGATCAGAACTTCAACTGAATTAAAAGGGATTTGTTTTACTGGTCAACCGTGTTTCAGCCAGTTAAACAAGTTTAAATCCAGTCTGCTTTCCAGGGGTGCAACTGCTTATTCTTAACAGTGCAGTCATTGGCACGCTTGTGCCAAATGATCTTCTTTTGTTTTGTGAGATAGTTTCATTGCAGCTGAAGTATTTAATAGAAAGCCTTTGCAGAAGTTATTATCAGGCAAAGGGTAGATAGAGATTTTAATTTCATACTATTTTTGAGTAGAGATCTAACATCTGAATTTCAAGGTGTGAGGAGTGCTCTCTAACTACTGAGTTGCCAGCTACGTTGAGGTGTGCTAGGTGGTCTTTGTTCTGTGGCAGACTTCAGCAGGTTTTATTTCCCCTGCTTTTTCAGCCACTAGAAAATAAGAACAAATTTCAGAACCCCAATGTTTCTTTTGGTCTCCTACAACTATGGTTATCAACCATATCTCATAGCAAGTCAAACCAGCTGTTTCTAAATGTGACTGCTTCTGATGTTTTGGCTTTGCAGTACCTGTTACAGCAGTGCATCATGTGGGAAGCCTGTGGAATTCAATCACATTCGTTAATGGCATTTTATGTCTGGAAAGGGATAACAAAATGGTTGGCATCTCAAAATGGACCCTGAAAAAGTAGGAATTAGATTTATGTTTTGACTGTGTTGAATAACACTGACACAATAATTGATGAAAATATGCCCAGCAGTGGGAATGTGAGATTAATTTGCTCAGTCAAAAGAACATCAAAAAAAGAGGAAAGATTCCACATACAGAAATGCAACTCTGAGAGAAAGTCAGGAGATACAAGTTTCTAATGCAATCAGATCAATCTGCTCATTATGTCCCTTACATTTAATATTTAGAAACGTGATTCTGCTTTCCAGCACTGCAGTTTATTCAGAGTGCTGCCATTTTATTAAGATATGTGTCCTAGGCAGACCTAACTTCCTCTAAAATCACTAGGAATAGTCAATCTCATAAATAGCAAGTCACACTTAGAACAGGGGGTGGAAGAGGGAAAAAAAGAGATTGATTTTTGCAGTGCTGATTGAAGATGAACATTTAGAAGGCAAATGCAACAGACTGAGTCTGTGAACTGTTATTTATGTAATTTTTGGTGAAAGTTTCTTATTTATTATTACTGTGCAATTACAGTCTTCTATATCTATGCCAACCATAATTTAACATTGGTGTAGATGAATTGCCAATACTTGGCTTGCTCTGAGCAGAAAATACCAAACTACAGGACTGAGTTATGTTATTAAGCAACATAAAAGTTTTCACCTGTTCTGCCTTTATTTGCATCTTGGGAATCACATTGCTAATTCCTCACATGGCAACTTGAATGAGCACCCCTCTATGACTGCATTTTTTTCCCTATATATACTTTGTATTTAAATTGAAGATGTCTCTGCTTAACTCACATTTTTAATAGTAGAGAAATCCTTTGGGTTCTTATTAGATGGAATCTAAGCACAAAATTCTCTCATCCGCTCTGCTCTGTGGATCTTTTATTTGAAGGAGAAAAAGTCTCTTTTCTATTTGCAGTTGTGATACAGACTGATCTGTTGATGTTCTTATATTGCCAAAATGACCGAGTTTTATACAAGCAGTCAAAGTCACATTCAAACAGGCAGAAAATTAGAGGAGAAAGCAGTGTTTGGTTTCATGTTTTGCTCTTTCAGGCCTCTTGGAATTCATATTCCTAGAACAGATCTTTCCCTAATTCCTGGTACCATTTTTTTTGTTGTTGTTGTTTTTATTTTGTGAGGGTTTTGTATTGATCTTAGTAGCCTTGCACTGGAAACAGATCCAGAAGCAAGACGAGCCATCAAATCATGCTCAGGACATAGAGACTCTATTGTAAAGAGAGCATTATTGTACAAAGATGATTCCAAAAGGCTGCATGTCTGGCCTTAATTCCACCATGAACATTTGCTTACAACTTCTCAGAGTAAATTTCATCAAGGAGGGATTTTTAATAAACAAAGGCAGAACTTGGAACTGTATTGGCAGGGCAGCTTATTAAAACTAAGAAGGAAATCCATTATAGACCCTGTCTGAAAGGCATCTTTCCTCATATATTGAATTGTGATGCTGACTAGAAATTGACTAACTATCATGTCTAGACTAAGTGAGAGCTAGGGATAGCTGTCACTGATTACAGAAACAAAACAAAGAAGAAAAAGAAAATGGGGGGAGGGGGAAGTAAGAATTGTAAAGTTATTCAGCTATGTAATTGCAGGATCTCTTTTCCATCTGAAATCTCATTATTAGTGTTATTAATTGCTATTAGTATGCACACAGGTAGTTGCACACACATTTCAGTAGCAAGAGATTCCATTGTGAGATTCCATTGGAGACTTGATAGGGTGGTTGGTTGCATGGTTTAGTTGATTAGGTGGTGTTGGATGATGGGTTGGGCACGATGATCTCTAAGGTCTCTTCCAACCTGGTCTGGTCTGGTCTGGTCTGGTCTATTCTATTCTATTCTATTCTATTCCAACCCAAAAGATTCTCTGACTCTACCTGTTGTCTTCAGCAGGGCTCAGACTTACATAATCTGTTACTCCAGCCTGAAGATTGGGAACCATTACACAGACTTAGATTCTATTCTATTCTATTCTATTCTATTCTATTCTATTCTATTCTATTCTATTCTATTCTATTCTATTCTATTCCATTCCTAATGAAATATGTAGTGACTTTTGTGGGAATGTAACATCTCACAAATCACTATGTAATATACAGATAGAGTCTTTCACCCTGCAGGCAGTAAAATAAAAAGCAAATATAACCCACCACCACCCCCCTGAAGTAGTTCTTCATTATTCTAACATTAGCTAGCCTCAGGCTTGAGAATCTGCTCGATTGTAATGAGTCGTTAAAGATTTCAGTTGGACCAAGTAGAAGCTAACACCCAATTGTGCTTTGTTGTTTGGAAGATTTTAACAAAATAGCATCTGCTATCTCAGATTGGGGATGATTTAATTTTTAAACATTTGTTCCCAATCTTTAATTTTCTGCAAAACAGCCACATAAATTATTAATTCATCTATATTTCCTCAAGGCAAGCTAGACTTAAGGTCCTTCATAAATATTTAAGACTTCGACTGCAAGATAAACAAAAACTTTCACTTACTTTTAATTGCAAGTCCCAACAACCAGCAACAACATCATCAATAACAGCAAAGAGAAAGATTTCAGGTAGAAGTGCATTTTTAACCAGTGGGAATTCCAAGTGCACTGCACTAAGGTTGCAGTCTTTGCATTTCATCGGCAGTAAATGCAAGGAAAAAAGGTTCGGTGTTAAAATCTAATCCAGTCTTGAAAGGCTCTCTTCTGGTTCCCAGGAGCATGAAGTGCAACACACATGTACAGCTGTGTATATGCTTTCTCCGGGAAGACATCTGTCAGTATTAACTCAGAGTACTCTCCAGGCCCAAATCTGAGTTGCTGTTTAGCTCTGGCACTGCATCTGAGAAGTGAAGAGGGTCCCAAGCTTCAGGCATAGCCTAATGTAACTCCATCTGCTAACTTCTTTCCTTTCCCCAAAGAAATTGTTTAAAAACTATAGGCTATTACATCTGCTATAACTCACACCATCACCAGAATGGTCCTCACTTGCTACACAAAACTTCTCTCCTAACCCTTTGGAGTGGTGTGGAGATTACAGCAATCTCTAGGTCCTATGAATGAAAATAAATGTAATAACAACCTTTTAACTATGGTATTATCTTTTTGCAAAAAAAATGTGATTTCCCACACCATTTGTGAGGATTTTTCCCCCATATTTCACCTGAGAAAAATACTTCAGAAATACCTTTCAGTGTTTTCATCTTTCAGTTTTGTTTTGAGATAGATGCAGTGTTTTCAAGTGTTTATACAGGTTGCCCAGGGAGGTGGTGGAAGCCTCATCCCTGGAGTTTTATAGGGCCAGGCTGGATGGGGCTCTGAGCAACCTGCTCTAGTGTGAGGTGTCCCTGCCCATGGCAAGGGGGGGTTGGAACTAGAGGATCCTTGAGGTCCCTTCCAGCCTTACTGATTCTATGATTCTATTAGTTGAATGAATGTGTTTAGGCATAAAAATAATATCTAGAAACTCTTTTTTTTTTTTTCTTTCTTTTTTTTTGTTTTTAACCCCTAGGATAAAATCAACAAATTGATTTAGAAGGTTCAGGACAGACCTCACGTCATTTAAGAAATAGTTTTATGGAAAGAGTAACTAAATAAAAGTTGCAGAAGGAAAAGGTTCTGCCGTAAAATGTAAAAACTGAGTGTCAGCATTTTAAGTTTTCCTCTAGAAATGCAATAAATTATTAAAAAGTATAAAACTTGATAAAAATGCAAGCATGTATAAAAGCAGAGAAATCAAAATAGTCTCCACAGTATGAAAGAACTTGAGCTGTAACTTCTTTTGCTCTTTGCTTTCTCTTTCATTGCTCCTCACAGTTGCTCTTCCTTTCCAGTGCTGTCCAGAACGGATTCCAAAGAATTACTCAAAACACAGGAAAGTGAGAAGGGAGTAAAAGAGATTTAAACCAGGCCCATGAAAATATTCCTCCTGCCTTGCCATATGGATATTGATTTCTTTCCCTCAGGCTGAATATAATTGCCTGCTCTAATTTAGCATTGATCTACCCACCCAAGTTTCTTAAAACACTGCACAGGCTTCAATTAAATTGTTCCTAATACCACCTTTGTGAAGCAGGATA
The DNA here is from genome assembly GCF_014839835.1 of Dryobates pubescens. Taxonomy (NCBI): domain Eukaryota; kingdom Metazoa; phylum Chordata; class Aves; order Piciformes; family Picidae; genus Dryobates; species Dryobates pubescens. The sequence continues at coordinate 8,851,229 of NC_071639.1, read as the reverse complement.
GCTATAATTATTCACATGTAGAAGATGGTGAGGGATGAAAAGTGATTTGTCCTGAGCTATGCAGTGAAACAAGTCAGGATTAAATCATAAGACAATTATACCGTGCCATGTGCCCCTTATCAGATCATTCAGAGTTTTTCTGAAGGCAAAATATTTGCTCCTCTAATGGTTTGGGGTTCCAGCGAATCGTGTGTGGTTAGATAATGAGTGCAGCACAACTGCTGCTGATCATATCAGATGTGCCTATTGCCTTTACTTCTCTCCTTTCCAGGAGTTTTCCACTGTCTTAGTTTTTATTTTTCCTCTATCAGCTCCTCTCCAAATAAAATGTAAGAGGTTTTTATTTCATATGCTTCAGCTCTCGGCACTTGATATTGGTTTGTTCCCTGACAAGAACTGTTATGTGTTATTGCATACAAGAAATAACATCTTTTGCTGTTGAGGATGACAAACATGTTATTGCCAGTCTGATTTGAGTGTCATTTGGGTTAGCAGTTTAGGAGAAATCAGCCAGGGTGCTAACAAGGAGAAACAAGTACAAAATATACAATCATAGAATCATAGAATCAGTCAGGGTTGGAAGGGACCACAAGGATCATCTAGTTCCAAACCCCCTGCCATGGGCAGGGTCACCTTACACTAGATCAGGCTGGACAGAGCCTCATCCAGCCTGGTCTTAAACACCTCCAGGGATGGGGTCTCAACCACCTCCCAGGGCTTCACCACTCTCACAGTGAAGAACTTCTTCCTCACGTCCAGTCATGCACACACCCAAGAGATCAGAAAAATCAGAAGTTCTATTACATCCACTGGGGAAGTCCAATGCTAAAGTGGCACATGGATTAGATAATTCATTGTCTCAGATAGCAGCAGCAAAGCAAAGTCAGACTGGATATCAGATTGAATTTAGCCAGCTTCTGTAGGCCACATATAACTTGAAGTCAATGAAAAGAAAAACGCAAACACCTAGCACACCCTTACAAGGCTTGCAGCCTGCACAAGGGCAAACATTTACAGATACATCCAAAAATAAGGTGGACATGACCTTTAACATGCTGATTCTAGCTTTGTCTGAGAGAAAAGGAAAATCATACCGACACAGGAAAGCTGTACAAGATGTACAGACTTTAATAATCAGCTGTGCAGCGCTACCCGACGCTTGCACAGACCAGCTACAGGAAGGTCAGTAATGAAGTACTTATTATTTGACCTCATTTTGCTACACTGCTTGACTTAAACAATGTAAGTCTTTGCATTTTGGGCCAAGAACTTCCCATTTCAAATAATCCCCTCTGGGCTGCACTTAGAGCCCTGGATTAGCTTTAAACATGTTTATAATATGATCCAATTTGCTCCAGGCTTCACCATTAACATTCTAGGAAATTGGGGATGTAGAATATAAATTCCTTCAGCTGTTTCCTCTGAAGCATACATTTTTCAGCAGAGGAGATGAAGGAGCAGTTAATGAATTCACTCTTACTTCCCAGTGAAGCAAGATGATGAAAATTAGGCAGCATTTCCTTGCTCTGCCCTTACAGATATGCAATGAATGAAAAAAATAATGTGTGGTGATTTTTATTTCTTTTTGGGGGGGGGATCTATGCATTTCTTTTGCTATATAGATATTTTGTTTTACTTTAAAAAGGACCAGCCAAATAGTCTTCTTCCTGGAGACTTTAGTTTAAGGAGATGTTTAGGCCCTCCCGTGAAGGTAATGACATACAAAGGATCAAAGAGATCCAGTCCAAAAGTTTTGGCTTCTTCCCCTGTACTTAGTGCCATGGTTTAGTTGATTAGATGGTATTGGGTGATAGGTTGGACTTAAGATCTCAAAGGTCTTTTCCAACCTGGTTAATTCTGTATTCTGTGTTTGCAAATACATGTTCTCTGTACATCTCTTATCTACTTGATGATATATTCCACTGTGAAATGCTTGGACTCTAATGCTTCCAAGTAATGGTCCTTGGGATGAGCATCCTGCTTGCATACCTATAGTCCACATGTACAGCCTGACAAAACTGCATTATGCCAGAAATATCATTGGTTTTATACACTCACCCACATTACAACACAGGGAATCATGCCTGACCCTAAACAGAAAAAAAAACCCAGAAGCCTGTCACAGTCTCTCAACATTTACTTCATTTTAAAGATCTCCTGGAAACATTTCTGAGTCTTGAGTTGCACAATGAAGATCTAGCATGAACCAGAACAAGAGGACACAGTCTCAAGCTGCACCAGGGGAAATTTAGGCTCGAGGTGAGGAGAAAGTTCTTCACTGAGAGTTGTTAGCCATTGGAATGTGCTGCCCAGGGAGGTGGTGGAGTCACCATCCCTGAAGGTGTTCAAGAGGGGATTGGACGTGGCACTTGGTGCCATGGCTTAGTCATGAGGTGTTGGGTGACAGGTTGGACTTGATGATCTTTGAGGTCTTTTCCAACCTTGTTGATGCTATGATTCTATGAAGCACTGTGATGCCATTTATAGGAGCAGGTACTGCTTCTCCACATTTTGGGCCCCTCACCACAAGAAGGATAGTGAGTTGCTGTAGCATGTCCAGAGAAGGGCAACAAAGCTGGTGAAAGTTCTGGAGAATAGGGCTGGTGAGGAGCAGCTGAAGGAACTGGGGTTGTGTAGTCTGGAGAACAGAGGCTGAGGGGAGACCTCACTGCTCTCTACAACTACCTGAAGGGAGGTGGTAGCAAGCTGGGAGCCAGTCTCTTTTCTCTAGTATTAGATGATGAGATGAGAGGAAATGGCCTGAAATTGTGCTTGGGCTGGTTTAGGTTGGAGATTAGGAAAAAATTCTTTATGGAAGGAGTGGTCAGGCATTGGAACAGGTTGCCTAGGGAGGTGGTAGAGTCACCATCCCTGAAGGTGTTCAAGAAACATGTGGACATGGCACTTCAAGATATGGTTTAATGGCTGTGGTTGGACTGGATGATCATAGAGGTCTTTTCCAACCAAAACAGCTCTATGATTCTTTGGCTCCAGCATCATCTCAAAAGAGAAGAAAGGTTTTGTACCACATGCTGACTTCTCTGCCTGTGCTGACACTGCCTGTTCTCTTCTCCAGGTATGTGGAGCTAGTACTGGCCTTTTTCAGATGCTGTTGTCCCACTTACCATGAAACCTATGATACACGTAGCCTCTGAAGTAAGTGGAGTAGAAAAGTCAATACTGCACATGAATTTGTCATATGGAAATATTACTTCTACTGTCATTTTTTCCCCTCTCAAGTAGCAGTGAGGTTTGGGAATACATATTATTATTGCTCAAATAAAACATTTTGTTTATATGCTATTTAAAAAGAGCTCTGTGCCCTGCAAGTGCATTTAAGTGAAAAATGGAGCTAATTGCTATGGTTAATTTTCTATTTGCAGAATGGAATGGGGAACTTTCACTTATATATGTATATCAATTCATACACACTTAGGGAATAAAGAGTAAGTAATAGCAAGTACTTCACAGAAATAGCAGCACAGAATCTTCAGCTTTATGGTGTTGACCAGGAGGTAAGGCAGATAATAGCTTTCTCTGATAGAAGTTCCCCAGTCAAAGGAAAATGTTTAATAGCAGCAATACCTGAAGCCCATACTGTGCAACTTTAAGCATCACCTGAGCTAGGGAACAGCTGGACGTATTCATAGGGGCTTTTTGATAACCCCAGGACATAACGTGTGCTCTGATCATTTACAAGAAATAGGAATGCTTTTCATATGCATGACCTGCTCATGCATTTTAACTGGGAAAGGCAAGGTACTTGTCAAGATAACACTGACAGGTGGCAGAGCAACTCGAACAGTGCAGGACAGACATTCTCAGCCAGTGGGTGGCAAGGGAAAACAAGATAATGCTGACCTGTGTAAGCTGATACATCTCCAATTACAACCTCCTGATTGTACAAAACAGGACGTTGGAAGACACCTGGACTGCTAATGCTGATAATTCTTAATTTCCCCCCACTGGAGTTCCCTGATTTTCCTTGCAATATCCCTTTCACACTGACTGCAACCATGCTTTGTGCAGCAGCTGGGAATGACAAGTCTTTGCCTTGCCTGCTACAAAAGAACCATCATTAGAATGTGAATCGTGTGGCCTCAACAAATGGAGCCAGGTAATTTTCAGGCATCCTGAGTCATGGTTTCCTTATATATCATTTTCCCTTTGTCACATTTTGCTTTACCTTCTCCATGACCTGAATAAGCTAAAAATAACTCAATGAGGATTGTTAACTGTTAGGTTTAAAGTAAATTGTCTTTCTTATACCTTTCCACCACCAAACAGAACAGGAGCACCAGTTATCCTTGGATCTGAAGGGTTCTTGTGATCTCAGGGTTTAGTGGGTTTTGGTTGGTTGGTTTGTTTGTTTGTTTTAAGAGAAAACAATTTTTGGATGGATACAAAGGATTATTTTTTTCCTAATTTTTCTTTCTTTTCATCTTACTACTGTGCAATGAAAATGTCTTACTAAGGTTACTTGCAAGCATCACCAGCACATTTTAGCTGCTTTGGACTAGTTTTCTAAGCCAAAAATCCTCAAAACCACTCTCTCACACCCCTTTCTCTTGTTAGTTCAGATTTACAGTTCTTTTCTTTTGGTGTGAACTACAGCAGCTCATAGCTGCCTGAGGTGAACTTCATCCTGCACACGTTTTTGTGTGTCTCTAAATTAATCAGCAGTACCTTAGCACTGTGCCAATATCAGGGGCAACAAAACAATGGAGGTCAGATTTAAAGTTGTTTTTAACTTCCTATATGCACATGCAGGTGCACACATGATTCCTCTCCAGAGACATATATGATTACTAGCTTTAATCACTTCTCAGTAAACCAAAATAGTTTTAAACATCCCTCCACCCCCTGTATTATCTGATAATGTGTGGGGTCTGTTGCAGTTTGAATTAAGTGTGAGTTAATCTCTCACAAAACAGTGCTTTACCAAGTCTCAAGGTTGGCTGTAGGACACACCATTTTAGCTAATATCACACAGGAGATCAGTTATTTCCCATTGTGATCCCCAATTGGCATCTTGCAGTGAGCTTGTTTACTGCTCCACAGCAGAATGGATTGTCTGTCGTTAAGCACAAAAAAGCTGCATAAAAATAGTGTTAAGTCTCTGGCTTAAGCTGACAAATTCTAGAGAAGTCTAAATTAAAGTACCATGACAGCCCTTGTTATGTGCAGTAATATTACATTGGAATGGGAAAAGAAGACAGGGCAGGCAACAGCTTTTGTCTAGCCATTACCATGGTAGTCTTTTGCTTGGATTCAGATAGCAAAAGTTTTTAAAGGGTCCTTGTTCTCCCTTTTCACATTTGAGCAAAGCAATACAAGCGAGCCAGTACTTGCAGGCCAGCTTTTGCTTCAATTTAAAATGGCTGGGTTATAGCAGGCATGGTATTTCTAATGGATATGTTGACTGAGCAACAAGGCAGTACAGGTATAATATTGGCAAGATGATAAAATCAGTTCTTCAGGAGAAGAGCAAACCTTCTTGACTTAAGGGATATGGGATTAACTGGTTTTAAAGGCACTAGTCTGATATAAATAATCCACAAGTAGTGTTAAAAATCCAGTGTACTGAAACATTGACTTAAGGGATATTGGATTAACTGGGTTTAAAGGCACTAGTGTGATATAAATAATCCACCAGCAGTGCTAAAAATCCAGTGTACTGAAACTTTTGCTTTCTCTGTTAGCTGAGTCCTTAAAGACATCCAGTAAAATAAACAACACATTGATATAAAATTAAAAAGCAAGCATGACAGGACAAACATGAAAAAAGGATGCATTCCTATTGTTGAAACAAGATGGAAATCTAAGAATAGATGGATAGGTGACAAGGGGAATAGTGCTCACCCACCTGAAGGGGGGCCACGGAGAAGATGTCAGAGGAAGGTGGATGTGGCTGTGAAACAAAATAGGGAAAAAAGTCTCAAAAAGAGCTAAGTGGTTAAGAGAGACAACAGAGAAAATGATTTGTTGGATAAACTACACACCTAGGGAAAAGGCATCAAAATGACAATTTCATTTGAGGGTAATATTGGGCATTTTGGTACTTGCTACCAGAGAAAACAAACAAACAAAAAAAGAAGAATAAATTTAAGATAATTCAGATCCCTCCAAACTTTTTTGTTCACAGAAGGACTAGGCTAACAAAACCATACCTATCCCACCAGCCACAGTACTGTTTCCAGGCATGCAGCAACCTGTGTTGGTCAGAAAACCACCTCCCGAGCAGCCTACATGAGGGAAAGGATAATCTTTGTACTCTCAACCAAACAACAACCAGAAAAGAAGCACAGTCAGGTTATAGACTCAAGTGCACAGGGGTTGAAAAGGGAGCTTTGCAGAAGTGATATTTCGACCAGTTACTCTTCTAGGCTCTGATGAAATCACCAACCACGGACCACTTCAGTCAGGAGAGTTGCTTAGACTTTGTAAATGAACAGGAGAAATAATAATGATTAAAAAAGCACCCCCCCAGGCCACTACTGTTCTAATATATTTGTAGAAATGCCTTTCTCTGGTGGCAAGTGTGCTCCTAAAATAGACATAATTGTCAATGTAAATTGAAGGGGTTTGAATCTGTGCTCTATATTTAGCTAATTGTCCTTACTCTATGTCACTATGTTTATTCAGTACATCAATAGTAGTAAGATTTTCTCTGTGCAGGGAATTTTCTCAATAAAAATCTATCCTTCTGAAGCTGTGCAGCTTCTGCACAAGCTCTGCATGGAGTAGTTGCTATTTTTTCAGTAAAAAAAAAAAAGGAAATAAAATAAGTAGAGAACAAAGTTTGTCTTCTGTTTTCAAAGTCTGAGGCTCTGGTCTGCAGTCAAAGCCAAGCTCTTAGAATAGAATAGAATAAAATAGAATAGAATAGAATAGAATTAACCAGGTTGGAAAAGACCTCAGAGATCATCAGGTCCAACCTATCACCCAACACTATCTAATCAACTAAACCATGGCACCAAGCTCCCCATCAAGTCTCTTCCTAAACACCTCCAGTGATGGTGACTACACCACCTCCCAGGGCAGCCCATTCCAATGACCATTCACTCTTTCTATGAAGAACTTCCTAACATCCAGCCTAAACTTCCCCTAACACAGCTTGAGACTGTGTCCTCTTGTTCTGTTGGTGGTTGCCTGGGAGAAGAGACCAACCCCCACCTGGCTACAACCTCCCTTGGTCTCCCCTGAGCCTCCTCTTCTCCAGGCTAAGCAACCCCAGCTCCCTCAGCCTCTCCTCACAGGGCTGTGTTCCTAACCCCTCCCCAGCTTTGTTGCCCTTCTCTGGACATGTTCCAGCAAGTCAACATCTTTCCTAAACTGAATGACCCAGAACAGGACAAAGGACTCAAGATGTTGCCTAACCAGTGCTGAGTACAGGGCAGAATGACCTCTCTGCTCCTGCTGGCCACACTGTTCCTGATACAGGCCAGGATGCCACCAGCCTTGGCCACCTGGGCACACTGCTGGCTCATGTTCAGCCTACTATCAACCAGCATCCCCAGGTCCCTTTCTGCCTGGCCGCTCTCCAGCCACTCTGTCCCCAGCCTGTAGCACTGCATGGGGTTGTTGTGGCCAATGTGTAGAACCCAACACTTAAATGTGTTAAATCTCATGCCCTCTGCCCATCTGTCTTGCTGCTCGAGCTGTGCAGTGTTAAAATAAAAGTAATCTCAGTGTTAAATTCAGGCTCTCCATGCCACAGCAATGAAAATAACATACTGTGCCTGGGAAGTGCCTGTAGGGACAGAGCCATGCAGGTGTGTGCATACAAATGGCAAGCAAAGAGAGAGGAGCCCTCAGAGAGCATTGGACTTTAGGGGTTTCTGGAGATTGTGTGGCTCAGCAGTTCAGTTGTTGCAGCAGTAGGTGGCTGAATAAAGCCTCCTCCTCCCATAGATAGATCCCAGGAGACTACTTAGAGAATTTTTCTCTCTGTTTTCTGGATAATTTTGCATGGGAAGATTTAAGGCACAAATAAACTACTGCCACTGAACTAATATGACACAACTCCATATTTATTTATGAATTGGTATTGCATATTGCTCATACTGAAGTGAATAAACCCATATTAATAAGAATCTTAAGTACTTGAAGAGCACAGATGTGCATATCTGTCAAAATACAAGGAAAGTAATTACATTTTAACTACATCCCCAAAACAGTGTTCTTGGCATAAATAAAAAGGGATGTCTGTGTCAGCTTTCTGAGGGTACCAACAGACCTTAATGGCTCTGACCAGCCTCACCTGGGACCTTCTCCCACACTCTGCACATGGGCTTGGATGCCCCATTTCAGCTCAGCCTGCAGCAGTTGCTGAGCTATGGTTTAGATACACCCATGCCTTGTCCCTAGCTAATGCTGGCTGAATTTCCTGAGCTGACCTGATCTTGGACTTGACTCATCATCTCATGTTTGCCTCATGTTGATAGTATCCACTTCTGTGACCACTCTCCCCTGCATGCCTGCTTAGGTTGCCCAGGGTGGTGTCTGCCCATGATGACACAGTCTGTCCTGGCATCACTCACTGCTCCTACTCATCCTCCTTCACAGAGCAGCTCCTGCTGCTCCCTGATAGAACCAAACTCTTTAAAAATTCTTTATACATATAATGGTGTTCAAGGTAGATCCATCTAAGGAGTTCCATTAAAACATTTTAAAAGCTTTATTAGCCATTTTAAAATGTTGCAGGTTCAGGATTCTGTTGAATTTTAGTAAATAAGAAAACTTACTGAGCAAGGTTCTATCTTCTGCTCCTAGATTTCTGCTCTATGAGGAATAATTAGGAATATCACAATTCAAATATTCTCAGGTCCCCTTTTGTTCTTTTCCATCACACAAGAGAACATAAAGGATTATTTTGGCTTTCTGGTCCTTGTCTTTTGTTTGTCTTCTAGCATCAACTGAATTGACAATCCAAACAATGTTTTTACAAGCAAATGATGTTGTCAATAGTCTTGCACTAGATCTTTTCTTGGCACAGAAGAGGGAGAGTTTGTCAGTGTCTAGTTAAGGCTGTCTGATTCTGAAGGCCAGTTTCAGTGTCTGGCAGTCCTAACTTTCACATGTATCAGTGAGTTCTCTGCAACAGAGAAAGGCTGGTGGAGGGTAGCAGCATGTCCTGCTACGAGGGGATGTCATGGACATTGTGATGCCTGGAGATCAGCAGAAGTTCAGATGCATTGGCTTTAATGACCTTCTGATGTAAGGATCCCTCAGGTTTGCCAATTATTTCAAGGAGAAGCCTATCTTAGACCTTTAGTCTTCTGCCTTTAAATAATTCTCTTGTGACCATTTATTAAGACTGCTTAGACTTCCAAACACCTGGAGATTAATTTGTTTTGTTGTAGGCTTTTAAACCACAGAGAGGAGGATATGGTCATCAGTACACCTAATTTCATCATACAGATGATGCAGAAGAAATCCCTCTAATCCCTATTACTGATTTTTATGGACCCTTTAAAGGGGTTTTCAGTAGAGTCTGTTGACTAAACTTCCTTATAAAGTAGGAATTTCTTCTGAAGCCAGCAGAGGTGATGAAGTTGGAGAAATAGGAATAAAACCCAAACAAAATAGAGATGTGGTTGAACCAAACTCAGGCTATAATGTGTGTGCTTTGAGGTCAGATTTATTCAATACGACTTTATTAACCTCCCAGACTTACAGCTGCATTATTAACAGTGCAGATTTCCTAACTGAAGGAACTAGAACAGAACTGTCTGCATTTGGGGTCTTTGGGTCTTCATGCTGTGATGAGAGAAAGAATGTGATAATATGCTTACTTCTCAGTATTATCTGGTAAACCTGGACTTTTAGCATGGCTTATATTCAGTATTAATTGTCTCATTCTTGTGCAGAAACCCTCTCCCAATGTTTCTTTTGAGCAGTTCCTAGCTGGCTTATAATCCTACTTAACATGCACAGAGAACATTCTTCCAATCACTGATTCTGCAACCCAAAATAAAGAGAGGGATCCTTACATGTACAGTTAGGTTAATAAAGACTTAATTTAGAAGTTGGAAATTTTGGTGCACTGAAATATATGTCATTAAAGCTCTTACATGCAACATCTGCTTACATCCTATAATGTCATCCTATTGTAAGTGAACATTTAATCCTAACTCATTATGCCTCTCCAAGCAAGCTGCAGCTCTGAAACCTAGGAAGGAGATTTGCTTCTGTTCACAGAGATTGATGCAATCTGTAATTAGAACCCCATACTCTTCCCAGCTGCTGTTGCTGGCACAGTTGCATTTGAGAATGATGTAATATATCTTTTATTGCAGTGCTTCCTACTCTTTTCAGTCAAATGTGGAAGCTTGCTGGCTTGACACTCACTCGTGCCAGTCACTACCCCTTATTTTCTGTTTGACTTTGTGCAGTTAAAAGGAGATAGCATTAGGTGTTAGTGCCATGCTAGCATCTAGTACAGAGCTTCATTTCTAAATGAAGGAGAGGGACAGCTGAAGATCAGTAGAAAATGGCTAAAATGCATAGTAGTAACAAAGCTTAGAATTGTATTTGCATATACCTATGTTCTACATCTCAAACTGAAGTGTATAACTGTTATTGTGGAATGAAGGCCTGCAGCTCTGGAACAAAAATGCCTCCAAGAAGTGGTTATATCAGACAAGAGATTGTCCAGTGTGGTGCTGTAGCAAAAGGGGAAAACAAATTGTAGAATTATAGATAAGGAAGCAGTGGCTTATATTTAGCATATATTTAGGTAGTTCTACATCTGAAAGTGGCTTACATCATACTGTTAGCTACAAAACACTATTTCCCTCGTTTCTAGGTCTATATTAAGATCTATGGTAGAAAAAGAATAAGGTATTTTGTGCCTCATGAGGACAGATGATTTTAAAGTAGAGAAACTAGTTCAGTGTAGCTTCTAATTAACTCGAATTAGATTGAGATTTATGAAAACAGACAAATCTGGTTTGTTGGTTGAATGGGGGACTTGTTAAATTATGTATTTCCATGAGAAAATTTCTGAGGAAAGCAGTGGGTGGCAAAAGGCTAAAAACTTATCAGTGGTAAGAAGGACAACAAGCCAATTTCTAGAAGCATAAATCAGCCAAATTCAACTGCTTGAAAAGCACAAGTTTGCAAACGTTATTTTCTCACGGCTTTTAATCTCTGGAACAATATTGATAGGACTACTCCTCTAACTACTAAGGTCCTAAAAGCAAGGTTGGATGCCTTTGTTTGAAGGATAAACTTTAGCCAAAAGCAAGTTAGTGAAAACACTGGAAAGTTAATTGGATGAAGTTTAATGTGAAGAAGTTCAGACTTAGAAGATTTAATGATTTGGTGTAGCCATAAAAGTCCTTGAAGCCAACTGAAAGACTCCAGGTGACCTCAGTAGATTTCTTTTTTGTTTTCCTGTGAAGATAACTAAAGGCATTAAAAATCTTAGCCCCACACCAATTACTTAATTGTCTCCCATTCTCAGTAAACTTTCCAGAGGAAGCACACTCTACCAGGAATAAACACATCTATTTTTTTAGTGAAGAGATAACAGGCTTCACACAGAGGAACACAAGAGATATTGAACTGTATGCATGCAAGTGAATTACAGCACCTGGCACCAAATCAATGGACCATCTTTGGTATATCTGGATAGAAATGATCTGATGGCCTTCAAGTGCATGCAGCAAGTTAGAAACACATCTATATTCAACTGGTAAAAAGGAAAGGTGGTTGTTCAGGGTGTGTTAGCTAAACAGAGTGAGTGAATTTAATTGCTAGTCCAGCATTCCTTGTTAAACTATGTTGAAATGAGCCCTGCGTGATGGCAATTCTGTGAGGGAGGTGTAACATTTTCCCCACCAAAAGAGCTGAGAAGGCAAAACCTTGAATGTTTTCCTTGCCAGCTGATATGAGGAACATGAGATAATGAAATAGGTTTTCAGATTGTTTCAGCAAATGGCTTGTTAAGATAGGTTGCCTCCCTTTCACAATGTGGAAAATTGGAACAGAAGATTCTGTAACTGTCTAAGATGGTTTTTAATTCATTTTGTTTTACTGGAGCCCATATCCTCCTAGAGTTGTTTCCATTTTTGTTATTGTTACTGCAGAATATAGACCTGGAAAAAAAATAAATCTGCAGATCTTTAGTCATAATGACATTTAAGAGAATGAGGAAATCAAAGCAGTTTCCAGTTCTTCTTCTTTTCCCCTTCTCCACAAATACTCCTGTATGGTGTTGCATGAAGGAGCATAAATTGGATGGACTCTGGTTCCTGTTACATCAGCATGGCCCCCTTCCCATCTGTGGGATGGTCCACATGGGTATTGCAGAATTTATTTCCACATATCTTGCAATTAATATCAAGTGCTTCTTTAAGCATGTGGTTCAGAGTCTGTGGGGAATTTCATAACAAGATTTTAGTTTCCTGACAGCTCTTCAAACGAAAATAGTTCCAAACATGCAGTAAAAGGGAAAATAGTTGCTGTGGGATAAACTTAAGGGTCATTTTTTAAAAGGACACATTCAGATACAAGAGCAAAGCTCTCTTCTGAGCTCAGGGACCTATTCTCTAGTCTGTGAGTCTGTATTTCCTGATAAAGTTAATCAGAGTTATATCTGCCTAAGTAGTGGAAGCTACATCCTTTATTGTCCTAATTATATTGTTTGGAGTGAGGTGGTTTTGTGTTGGTTTGTTTCTTTTCTTTTTTTTTCCTCCTTTGAAGGCCTAAGTGTTTTTTCCCCTCATTCCTGCTGCATTTAGACAAACTCATAAAAAGGAAGGGCAAAGATGCCCTTTGGGACTTTAATTTACTGAAAAGGATGCTGACTGTAAGAATCAAAGAAACAAGAATACAACCCTGACTCCTACTGTTAATCAAAAGGATTTAATAGAAATACAAAAGCAGTGGTTCTTCCCTTGTAATAACATGGTAAACTCTTGTGGCAATCTGGAGAAAATGAAGACAAATGTCTTATTATATGAATAATGTTGTGATTCATTTCTTAGACAAATGCTGACCACAGCACCATTCCAGGTTTCTCCCCACAGTCCATAGAAAAGGATCTACATGAAAATAAAGCCATACTCTAGGCAGCAACACATACTTCACATGGTCCCAAGAGTAACCTGAGTAAGAATATATGCATTGTAGTCCTGGTGAATGGAAGATATTTTCCCTGCAGAAACAGCCTCATGATCACCCTGACCATCCTACCTGCACTACCAATGGCAGGGGAGACTGAACCCAGGGCAAGTTTGTGGTGTCCATGGCAGACTCACACCCTGGGATCCTGTTCAGGCCTATGTTCAGGGAATAGGTTTCTAACTAAAGGACATTCTCAGTAAACCATGTAATCCTTTTGTCTTTGCCTGTAGAAGTCACCACATACTTTGATGTGGGCTGAGTCACCACACAACCTGCTGTTGATGTGTACATTGGTGGACATGCACAATTATGGCCAACTCTTGGTATCCTGAGTTTATGCATCTCAGATGCATCAGGACCACTAGTCTCCAGAGATAATCTGTCCTCTTAAACATCTCCTGCCCTCCCTCACCATGCCCTGATGTATTTTTATTTTTAGAATAGAATGGAATGGAATGGAATGGAATGGAATGGAATGGAATGGAATGGAATGGAATGGAATGGAATAGAATAGAATAGAAAGAATAGAATAGAATAGAATAGAATAGAATAGAATAGAATAGAATAGAATAGACCAGGTTGGAAGAGATGTTGAAGATCATTGCATCCAACCCATCATCCAACACCACTTAATCAACTAAACCATAGCACCAAGCACCCCATCCAGTCTCCTCCTAAACACCTCCAGTGATGGTGACTCCACCACCTTCCCGGGCAGCACATTCCAATGGGTAATCACTCTCTCTATTTCTTCCTAACATCCAATCTGAACCTCTTGTTCAGGTGCTGGTTGCCTGGGAGAAGAGACCAGCCCCCGCCAGTCTACAACCTCCCTTCAGGTAGTTGTAGAGAGCAAGAAGGTCTCCCCTGAGCCTCCTGCACTCCAGGCTAAGCAACCCCAGCAACCCCAACTCCCTCATTCTCTCCTCATAGGGCTATGCTCCAAACTCATCCCCATATCAGCTAATCAACATCTTTCCTAAACTGAGTGGCCCAGAACTGGACACAGGACTCAAGGCATGGCCTAACCAGTGCGGCGTACAGGGGGAGAGTGACCTCCCTGCTCCTGCTGGCCACACTGTTCCTGATACATGCCAGGATGCCATTGGCCTTCCACGGTGAAGTTTTTTTCCAGCTAGGGAGCTATGAAGGCCTCCTGCTTCGTTACTCTGTAAATTACTGAGCACCACTTTCCTGCTTATAAATGCGAGAGAAAAACAGAAACAGCCCCCAAAAAGCCCTACACAACTGAAGGCGGCCCATTGTTCTGAATCGTAAAACTGCCAAAAAGGTAAATTGCAGGCCTGAAAATGAATTTATTAAAAGAAGATGGAAGACCTCTTTCTTTTTTTTCCCAACCCTTCCAATAGAGGCACTAAATCAAATCCCAAATCTTCACTAGCAGATATTAGACGTCAAGCTTACAGCTCCCACATTTATCTCCCCATGCTCTGGGTGCAGCTTGGTTCGGTGCTGGGAAGGAGAGGGCTGCTATAATTAAGATGCAAAGACATTGTCCCTGTGTTCTTTCTCACACTATCTCTGTTGTTAGTCCTTGAAATCTAGGCATCTGAGACTTAAAAAAAATACCCCCACAAACAAACAAACACAAACTTAATGTGGGAAAAGAGAACATTCATTAAGGCAATAGCTGTTGATAATTTGCAGCTTATTCAGGAAATCAGAGCATTATGTTTTGACCATTTCTCAGGAAAAAAATCCTTATGAAGTTATTCTTCTTGAAAAAAATAATAATTCAAGTGATTCATCATTTCTTCTGCTGGCTCCTACAGTGTCCTTCTGAAAATGTTTCCTTTTAAGATTCAAACATAAAGCTTGCTACTTTTTTTTTTGTCAGGTACTGCTGTGGATATTTCTGAAGAGTGATTTATAGGCTGCAGGCTCTCTTACAAGTAAAGGGATTCAAAATGAAAAAGGAACACAGCAAATTATAAAGCCGACCTCAAAAGGTAAAGTTCAAGCCTAAATCTTTGATTTGGTAGGTTGCACCCTCATGCAGCTTACAAATTGTTGAAACACAATTTGGTTTCTCTTCAAAGAGAAAGAGAAACTCTCCATTGAAAAGCCTGCAGACAGGATGGGGCTAGCGGTTTGCTGGGATGAGTCAGCAATGATTAAAGCTCCTCCTACGATACTCTGGAAAATCTGAGCAAACAAGGCTGGAAGTGTCACAGTGAGGACAGCCTTGTAAATTCATGGGCAAGAGACATTGACTCTAATACCAAGTTAGCTACATCTGTACAAAAAGGATCAAATCTTTACAGAATGGTCATTAGGAATAATGTGAAGGAGACTTTTGGGAGGAAGGAGCAGGAAATTTTGAGCAACCTAAATACTGCTGCAGAATGAAAAAGAATATATTTTATAAACATGAGGGGTTGTATATGGAAGTTCAACAGGTTTGTAAAAATTCTTAGTATTTGGTCTGTGTATATGCTGCAAGTTTTGTCTTACTATTCAGCCCCAATTTTACCTCACAAGTGGCATATTTAGAATTACCTAAGGTTAAGATAGCAGAACCTCACCAAAAGATGTGGATGTATGGGTTCAAGGGAGACTGGATAAATTCTTGCTCTGACAAATCCTGTCTGGTTCAGAAAATAGCCTGAGCTGAGAACTGTTGAAATCTAGGGGATTAGTTGGGAGACACAATGGTTACTCTCCTTCTGCCATCTGGTTTGGACACTGCTGGAGGCAGCACACTGTGCTGGAGGCACATCTGATGTTCTATTCATTTAGGCACTGCCAATGCAAAACACTCTCCAGAACATACTTTGTCCCAGCATGATTTCATGCTGATTTTCATAGACTCATAGAATGGTTAAGGATGGAAGGGACCTTAGAGATCATCTACAACCTCCCTGCTATGGGCAGGGATTTTTATCAACTGTTCTTTCTAGATACATCAACTCCATGCAGCTATGGATAAATATTTCTCTTCTGAGCAGCCACTGTTATGTAGAAAAGTATCTGTCAGAGTCATTTTGATAGAAATTACTTGATGGCATTTTAAATTAATATAACAGAATTTAGTACCCTTAGATCTGTGCTCCTTGTTCCTTCCTCCCCACCCCCACCCCCACCCCCCCCGCCCCTTTTGTTTATATACACACGCAGAGAGGAACACGTATTGAAACAGACTGAAGGAATGACTCCTTTAGGAGACCAAGCTGCTGCACACATTGTGTTTTAATGAACAGCTGTGCTCTTCCCCTTCAATTAGTGTCCACAGCTCAGGTGGAACTGAAAACAGGAGAGAAGACAGAAGGCTGTGTCAGCGGTATCAGGAAGTTCCTTCATTTGACTCAAACAAAAAGGTCAACTTATAATTTTTATCAGCTTCTGGGATGAATGAGTAAACTATGTAGAAAATAAATAATAAACCAAGAAAGAGTCAAGGAGCATCAGTTTAAACACAGAGTTCAAAGAAGAACATGAGAAGTGTAGTTAATGGTGAGGAGTGAAACCTCAGAGCACCCCTAGAAGGATTGTATAGGTCAACTTTGTGATGACTTCTTCTCTGAGCACAAAGGAGAATCATAGACTCATAGAATCAATAAGGTTGGAAAAGACCTCAAAGATCATCAAGTCCAACCTGTCACCCAACACCTCATGACTACTAAACCATGGTACCAAGTGCCACATCCAATCCCTTTTTGAATACCTCCTGGGACAGTGACTTCACCACTCCCTGGGCAGCACAATTCCAATGGCCAACAACTCTCTCTGTGAAGAACTTTCTCTTCACCTCCTCTGTGGTTTATAACAGTCACCAGAATTATTTGTATATTTTCACCTTGCAATATAATTTAGCTTTGGTTGGTTTAGCTTTATGGTTTTGTTTCTTTTCCCCTCTCTGTTTTTTCTTATGACCTTAACTTGCCATTTCTCTTATTCTGCTCTGCTGGAAATAATGCACCATTTCCCATTCAGCCAGTACTCCTCCCATATGCACTTGTGAGTCTGACAGGATTTACCTGACAATACAGGTTGGGACAGCAATAGTACCCAGCTCAGGTTGGTCATCATAGTCTTGTGGTTTTTTTCTGCACAGCTACCCAAGGAGCTGAATTACTGTTGAGGTAGGAGGGAATTGTAAGCAGCTGCAGACATAGTTAGCCACTAACAGTGGGGAGGTAGCTAAAGTGAGATTCTTGTCACCTAAAGGTCAGAAGGTACAGCAAGGACATGTACATCTCAGATGGTCACCTTTAACTGTGGAGGAGAGCTACACAGTGGAAAGAGAAAGGCATTTTTATTACATGATTCATCTAACCAGATGTGGATGTTTAGGCCAAAATAAGAGAAGTTTTAGCACAGAAAAGCCTATTTCTCCACAGTGACTAAGAAGGAAGCCTCACTCAAAAGTAGAAGTCCACATTTGCTGAGCAAAATCCCATGCAGAGTGCCTCCAGGTTTGCTGCAGAACTTCCTGACTGTTGGCTGCAGAAGAATGAAATCATCTCCAAGGGCTTCACTTGCTGATTTTTACCCCTGATATTAATTATTTTTTCTTTTATATCCCTGCTGTGAGTGCATATCATAGAAGCGTAGAATCAACAAGGTTGGAAAAGACCTCAAAGATCATCTAGTCCAACCTGTCGCCCAACACCTCATCATGTGTCAGTCATACCAAATTAAAACAGCTTAACCATGAAGACATTTTAGCAAACCCTCATTCATTAACTTTTTTTTTTTCCCCAGCAAAACTTCTTTAAAGCAAGTTGCTCTATTTCATTAGTGCCACCAAGTCTGTGGTTGTTTTCTCTGTTCTGGAGCCAATGAGGAGCTGTAAAGCTACGTATATGTGCCCAGACATGTCTACTGATGGAAAGTTCTTTATATACATTCCTACTCAGAGAACAGAGCAGCCTCTGGAGAGTTTGATTATTTTCAAAGTGCAGGCAAAGTGTTCAACATACAATCCTACTCCTGTGTGATTAATTATATCTCAAGTTGTGTGAGACAGGCACTCTGAACTTGCAAAAACATGAAAACCGGCACTCGGAATGAATCCACTCACAAATATGTATGAAAAATAAATTGGCATCTCTTGAAGTTTCATATGTTGGAGAGATAAATGAAACCCTATAAATTTACTTCCAAGAGCTAAATTCATATGTGAAACAACACGATAGAGCGAAACAATGTCTCTTTATTCCCTCTTGCATTTTAGATGAGATGCTGCCTCATTGTGTGACCTGAAGGTGTTGTTGCAGCATAGAAATAGCACCAATACAGCAAAGTATGCCTTATTTCTTATGTAGGCACATAACACACTTTAAATGTTAATGTGCATGCTAATTACCATTGCTATATTTTACAGTCCCCCGCCCTCTATTCTGTAATTCCTTCATGTCAATAAGAATGACAGGCCAGGCTCTAGCAGAAAAAGACTATTTGACCTGTTAAGTTAGCAGAAAATATTTCTCCAAAGGAAGACCTGAAACACACATTTGCTTCAAATAAGCCTACACTGGTTGCCATTAAATAGCAAAGAGTTTTAAAACCCAGGCACTCATTACTTTGTGCTTTTAGGGTATGGGAAATCTGATACTTTGGATGTTTAGTCTGATGCCAGCAGAGAGCTCATTCTTCAAATTACCTAGGAAGAAGATGCTTGGGCCTATGTTTTTACAATTCTTGTCTAAGTCAAGAAAATCTGTCCAGTTTTTAAGATTATTTTTAGGATACTCTAACTTAAAATGCTGCAGACTCTACTCATAGCCAAGGATCAAATATGGCACTGCACACGCCACTCTATCTTTTCCAACTTCTCCCTACTCCTCTTTCCTCAATAACACTTCTGAGAATGGCTGAGGACTGGAAGCTGAAGCAAGTGGGTGAGTTTTGCATTGCATCAGCAGCATAAAGCCTTGGAACAAAAGCCAAGAGTTCTGTCCTGACCATCTAACCATGACCATGGCATTCTCCATCGAAAGATGCTCATAATTTCAGGTAATTAAATGAGTAGAGAGCTCATTCTGTGCTTGGCAGCCAAAGTGAAACATGTCAAATGAACAAAACCTGCTTAAATGAGTGAAATACTGAGGCTGCTATTGATTACAATTGGTTAATTAGTTTTAGGGAATGTTTTGATCAATGTTTTTGACTGCTGAAAATGATGTTATAAATGCAAAGCCAAATCTCACATTTGTGTTTTTTTTTATTGTTAGCCTGGAGGAGGGAGAAGTTTGTATTTTTCTACTGCAAGAACAAAGCTACTGCATGAAGGTTTTGCTTATTTCTGCTTCTGATAAAAATATCAGTGGAAAAAATAAGAGAAAGGATCATTATTTGGTAAACACTTGTTAGAAAATAAGTGGTGTTCAAGAGGGGATTGAACGTGGCACTTGGTGCCATGGTTTAGTCATGAGGTCTGTGGTGACAGGTTGGACTTGATGATCTTTGAGGGCTCTTCCAACCTTGGTGATTCTGTGTGATTCTGTGGAGTGCACTCTTCAGTTAGCCTGCTACTTCAAAACAGAGATACATAATTCCTTTTGTAATTCTTAGAATATATTTGAGACAGCTATATCTAAATTAACATGCTCTTTGGACTACTGTGTCATTCAATGAAAGAAAATACTCTTCAACTCTGTAAATAGATTCCTCTATTCTGCAAGTTCATAAAATGAAACTCTTCAGGAACTCAATATGTGCAGTTACCAGATCTGTTTTTAGAATGTTAAATGCTACACTAAAAAAAAAGCCACCACAAAACCCCTAGCACTGCCAAGTCCACCACTAAGACATGTCCCTCAGCTACAAGTCTTTTAAACATCTCCAGGAATGACGACTCCACCATTTCCTTGGGCAGCCTGTTGCAATGTTTGACAACAATTTCAGTGAAGAAATTTTCCTAATATCCAATTTAAACCCCCAGTGGTGCAACTGGAGGCCGTTCCCTCCAGTTATCTCTGTGCTATCTCTTGTTACAGAGATAACAGTGAGGGAAATTTGGAGTAGGAATGTTGTTACAGCTACCGCTATTATAGCTTCAAGTAGAGCAGTTCCATTGCAGCAAAAGTAAGACTCAGATTTTAAAGTGTTTCTAAGATCAGACAGCCCAGAGGTGCCTTATCTGCTGGGAATTTTTGTGGACTTGGTTTCTAAAGGTACAGTGGAATGACAAGCAAAGAAAGTGAAGACAATCTCTCTTTGCTTTTAAGTGCTACATATGTTTCCCTGACTCTTTCATGCCAGTTGGCCTTTCATTACCATCCAGCAACTCTGATGGCAGTGGCCTACTTCTCAAACTTTATTTCTTTGAAGTAGTAGAGATGATTTTTACACAGAACGTGTAAGTGGATGGAAAATTTCCTGTGTCCAGCTATTTCCCACAATTGCAGAAGAGCCTAGGGAAAGCTTGACCATTAATATTTACATCCTCTGCTCTGGCGGACCCATGAGTGCACATAACAAATAACTTCCACAATCATTTGCACTGAACCTAGCGGGCTACAAGGACGTGTGAGAGCTCGAGGTTTTCAGAACAGAGTGCTTTTAAATACACTTGCCATCTGATATTACCCCTCTGCAAATGTCCTTTGCTGAAAGCATGATGAAGTTCAGATGAAGCCCTTTGACAGAAAGATGGAGACAAGTTGAGCTTCACCCTAATGTGGATGCACACGGATGAGATTCTTTAAATCAGCTCAGCTAAATGAAAATACAGTGTGTCCCCTGCAGAGCCACCAAGGTCAGTGAGAGTGCTGGTAATCTGCTGTATAAATGCCAGATGCACAAGGTATAGTACCTCCAGGCATTTTTAGTTCACATTGTTTATAATGGAAGTCAAACGCCAAGCTTCATTACAGTAAAAAGTTTAGTGTTTTTTCCTTTCTTGTTCTGACATAAATCTGAGTACAAGCAAATAAATAATGGTCTAATGGTTTAGGCAGTGTCTTTTTCCAGGCTGGTACAGCACTCCAGTAAACCTTAAAGGGGACATATAAGAAGGGAATGGAATGGAATGGAATGGACATATAAGAATGGAATGGAATGGAATGGAATGGAATGGAATGGAATGGAATAGAATAGAATAGAATAGAATAGAATAGAATAGAATAGAATAGAATAGAATAGAATAGAATAGAATAGAATAGAATAGAATAGAATGGGATGGAATAGAATAGAATAATAGTTTACTTTGGAAAGAACCTTAAAGATCACACAGTTTCAAACCCCTTGTCATGGGCAGAGACACCTTTCACTAGATCAGGTTCCTCAAAGCCCCTCACAAGCTGCAGTTTAGCATTTCCAGGGAGGGGTCATCCATGACCTCCCTGGGCAACATGTTCCAGTGTCTCACCACCCTCACTGTAAACAATTTCTTCCCAATAGCTAATCTAAATCTACCCTCTTTTAGTCTGAACCATTACCTCTCATCCTGTTACTTCACTTCCTGCTAAACTCTCTCCACATCTTTCCTGTAGGTCCCCTATAAATACTGAAAGGCCAGAACAAGGTCTCCCCAGATCCTACTCTTCTCCAGGATGAACAGCCCCAACTCTTTCAGCTTGGTTTCTCAGAAGAGGTGCTCCAGTGCCCTGATTACTTTCTTGTCCCCCTTCTGGAGCCATTAGAGCAGGTCTGTGTTGCAGAGGGACACGAAGCTGAACACAGTACTCTAGGTGGGGCTGTCATGAAAGCAGAGTAGATAATCTCCTTTGATCTGTTGGCCACATTTCCAGTGATGGTTTTCAGGGCTGCAAGTGCATGTTGCAGGCTCCAGATGAACTTTTCTTGTGACTCAAATAAAGCACACAGACAAATCATGGGGACATAAGCTGAATTAGTGAAATGAATTTGAAAGCATCAATTTTTTTTCCAAAAGAATGTGGACTTTCTAAAGAAAAGAAAGACTATGCCTTTTCTATGTTTTAGAGAGAAGGTTTGAATTGATTGAAGGCTGGAAAAGACAGAGAACACTCTGTACATGCAGTGTAGACTTGAATCTTGACACTGGTTTAGGAGCAACATAAAAAAACCCAGAGAGAATAAAAAAATGTCAAACAATTTCCTTGATGCCATTTGAGTAAGAGAATGTGCACATCCTCTCTCTACCTTGATAAGAAGTAGTCAGTACCATACCTTACAGAGGAGACATTAGGTATTAGGTAATAGGTTGGACTTGATGATCTGTGTGGTCTTTTCCAACCTGGTTGATTCTATGACTTTAATTAATTTAAACAAGGGAGTGAATTAACAAAAATATTGTGAGTTCTTGAAAGGGAATAGCAGAGGCTGGTAGGCCAGTTAAAAAAATAATGCAGAGACACTAATATTTTTAGACTCAGTGCTTTACTTTTGCAGTGATCCAGGCACAGGCTTTGATTGCTGTCCTAAACAATGTGAGCTCCACACATGGAGTTCATGAATTCTTCAATTATTTAATCATCCATATATATATATATATAATTTTATACAAGCTATAAATGAGCAGCACTTGATAATCCCAGAGCTGAAGAATTTCAGAAACACTTCAGATTTGCATCCCTTCCTTATGAAATGCTGTCATTTCTTTGTCTCAAGAGCTTCCTTGATCACACTGTGAGAGGGAATAAACCAAACCACTTTACCGCCATTATTTTCTCCCTGGCTGAGTTACAAGTCTGTTGTTGAGCAAGTATTGAATGGTCTTGTTGTAAAACATAGGGTGCAAGTGAAGAAGTTTGTATTGTAATCCTGGCTGTGTCCCAGGCTTTGTGTGAATCCACAGGCATGTAGTTTAACCTCTTTGATCTTCAATTTATTTTGCAGCAAATTGGGGGGAAAATTATACAGTCTGTCTTGTGAAGGTGTCATGAGGGTACCTTCTGGCACTTTTAGATGGAATTGTGTGCTCCAGAAAAGCAAATCTTATTACCTTCTAACCTACTCCTCTCTATTAGCCATCAGTGGAGATGGGATAAGGGGCTTTAACCATATGCCAAGGGAGATGTATGCAAAACTCAGTTTGAAGATCTACCTAAATGTTCAATGTTAACTAATAAACCCTTCATTAATGAACCCCAACTAGGCAATGATCCCTTTAGTTCCATAATTCCCTTGCCCTTTTAATTATGGCCACTCAAATTTTAAGGAGGAGGTTAATTACTCCTGCTGAGCATCCCCCCTCTCTGATTATTGTAACTTGAGCCATTTATTCTAGGTAAAACCCTCACTTCAAATAGAGCTGGATTCATAAATGAATGGCAATATTGGAAAGTAAGCTTAGCATCTGGACATTTGAAGCTGCCAGGTGTATCATGTGTATGACCACAGCTGTTCACTGTGATAACTGAGGGGGAAAAAAAATGAGCAAAAGAGAAATAGGCATTAGGCAGTGCTATGTTATTATTTTAATTATAAAGGGATGCTCATTTTCTTTGTAATTGCAATGCAAAGTTGCTGCTGAATGTTCAATGTGTGTCTGGAATTACGCTGCTAGCAAGAGGGCTCTTTAAACACACTAAGCAAAAGAGGAAAAAAAGGGAGAAAAGTAAAATGATGACGTTTTGCTATGATTTTGGAAGACTCAAATCCACCTCTAAAACAAGGATTCCACAACAGCAAAATGACACAGGGAAAGGCATCTCTGAAAATCACTTTCGTAGTCTGTGACATAACAGAAATGTGTCACAGATCACTGTCAGGAAAGTAATTCATTCATGTAGTGGGGTTTAAGGGTAATTATTTTGATTTTGTGGTAGTTTGCCCCAGTATGCTACAGAACAATGCCCCATGCTGAATATGGATGCACTGGGCTGGCCTAACACCCCTCATGCCTCAAAAAAACCCCACCCCAAAACCTCCCAAAACAGAATGCATCAGTGACTGGTGTGCATGATTGCATTTTAGTTGATTTGCATTTTGACAACTTTCTGCAATTTCCTAGATATTTTGGCATGCCTCTCCAAAATGCTAAACAGCTGCACATATGGGAAACACGCCTGGCAATAGGAGTGAGAGCAAAGAGTGAGAAGTCCTCCTCAGCAAAGGGTTCCAGGAGGGTGCAGGCACAAGCAAGCCTTACTCCCTGCTGCTTCTGACACTGAGGAGGATGGCTCAGAGAGGCCAAAGTAGTGTTGGCTGCTGAAATGGGAACAGAGAGGGGGAAAGGCAGGCGTGCATGAGGTCTTGTGAATAGCTTGCTATAGTTCTAAGGTAATTCTGCAGGTGTAGCACTGGGTTAGCAGCCTGTTTCTCAGTGCAGCATCTGTTTCAGGATCACAGCAAAAAGCACACTTTCCCATTTAACTGTTTGAGCATGCAGCATCTCAGTCAGCAGCTGAGAAAGTGAGAGCAGTTCAAATGATACAGGTAGCACATACATCTCTTGTTCCCAAGCAGTCCCTCACATAAGTTGTCTCTTGTGGACCTGGCCAAGCAGATGCCTGAATCTCCTTGGCAAGCAGGGCATGAGCATGCTGCAGTGCCCCTTTAGTGAGTACACTGAATGTTTTCTAACCCAACGAGGCTGGGGAGAGGCCTCGAGCACAAACCCTACAAGGAGAGGCTGAGGGAGCTGGGATTTTTTAGCCTGGAGAAGAAGAGGCTCAGGGGAGACCTTATTGCTGTCTACAGCTACCTGAAGGGAGGTTGTAGCCAGGAGGGAGTTGGTCTCTTCTCCCAGGCAACCAGCACCAGAATGAGAGGACACAGTCTCAAGCTGTGCCAGGGGAGGTTTAGGCTGGAGGTGAGGAGAAAGTTCTTCACTGAGAGTCATTAGCCATTGGGATGTGCTGCCCAGGGAGGTGGTGGAGTCACCGTCCCTGGAGGTGTTCAAGAGGGGATTGAACATGGCACTTGGTGCCATGGTCTAGTAGTCATGAGGTCTGTGCTGACAGGTTGGACTTGATGATCTTTGAGGTCTTTTCCAACCTTGTTGATTCTATGATTCTATGCTTTCTTTTCTTCCAGTTTAGGTAGGGATGAGATTTTGGCCAATTATAGCAATGCTGAAGTGAAAGACCCTGGGTAAAATTTAAATGCACATTCTGTTTCCAGAAGCAGGTTTGCACTGCTGAGGTGAGGAAGCGTGGTCTTATGACTGGAATTTCAAAGATAAATATTCAAGTCTCAGGTCTGTGACTTCACGTCTTTACATATGTCCTTGAGCAAGTCATCTGATTTCTGTGGTTCACATCATCATTTCTACGCTCATCCTTTGTTTTCTTTGTTCTTCCTGACAACGAATATTTATCCCTGTGTATTTGTACAGGGCTTATCACACAGGGCTCTCAGTCTTTGAACAGGTTAATGAGGTGTAAGTTATCGTTTGAATTTATGATATCAGCTACTCTGTAATAACTGCCTCTTCTTATGCCATGGTAAATGCAAGTAGCTTTCTTCTTCAGTGAGGTATAAGCTGCCTCACTTTTACTGCAAAGTGAGAGCAAGCAGTCAGGCTCTTGTAGCAAAAACCATTATAAATCTACACCCCACCCGCCTTGTGACTTGCTCTGCATGTTGGTCTCTTCCTGGGCAGGGATTTTTTGAACCCAGACACAATCACCACATGTACATAAATTGACATAACACTGACATTACCAAATTCTTAACCACAGCCTTTAAAATTTGAAATCTAACATATTAAGGATTTATTTTGAGAAACACTGAACATAAAGCTTCTCATCCTGTCACATCATATCTGCCTAGGAAATTCTTAACTGGCTTTTTCACTAACTTTGGTTGCTTTCAGAAGACTTCTGATGGTTTCTTTATTATCATCCTCCTCCTCTTACTCCAAATGTCTGCATGCCAAACACATCACAAGGTGAAGCCTGTAGGTAACCTGTGCTTGCTCATTGGTGAAAGTTAGGCTATTAATGGAAGACATTGAGGGTGAGCTTCTATGAAGTTTCCCTGCAGGTACATTCAGGGGTTTATGTGTACCTTTTTTCACCTTTCTAATACGGACTTTGTCACTCAGGAATAGGATAGGATAGGATAGGATAGGATAGGATAGGATAGGATAGGATAGGATAGGATAGGATAGGATAGGATAGGATAGGATAGGATAGACCAGGTTGGAAGAGACCTTTGAGATAATCAAGTCCAACCTATCATCCAACACCATCTAATCAACTAAACCACAGCACCAAGTACCCCATGCATTCTCCTCCTAAACACCTCCAGTGATGGTGATTCCACCACCTCCCTGGGTAGCACATTCCAATGGCCAATCTCTCCTTCTATGAAGAACTTCTTCCTAACATCCAGCCTAAACCTCCCCTAGCACAGCTTGAGACTCTTTCTTCCTCATAGATAAAAGCTTTTTTCCTGTTTCAAGTGCATCCTCCCAAGTTCTAGCTTTAATTTTTCACCAGTTAAAACCCACTTATTTTCCCTCACAAGAAAGAGTTTTTGAACTACTTTTCTTCCCCTAAACCCTTACATTCCAAGAAGTATAAACACACAAAAAAGATCTAATTACCAAAAGTGGTGGAACACTTCTAATTGTGCTAGTTGTGCTTTCTGCCAGCATAGCTTAATGTGAGAAAAGTTTAAATGATTCATAAAGCATATGGATTCTTGCCTTTTGAAAATATCAGGATTTGTCATTGCAGCAGAGTCAATTTGATTGCAACATCTGGGATTCCCAAAAATGTTACCTCACTTTACAGAAACTTCTATACTTTGCAGCCTTTCCATTTTCCTGTTCAGCTCTATTCAGGCCAAGAATTACTGTGGCTTCCCAGGCTGAATTACAGAATAATCTTTCTTCCCATCACAAAGGTTTAAAATGTTGGGCATGCATCAAGAACAGTGTGGCCAGCAGGAGCAGGGAAGTCATTGTGCCTGTACTCAGCACTGGATAGGCCATACCTTGAGTACTGTGTCCAGTTCTGGGCCCCTCAGTTTAAGAAGGACATTGAGACTCTTGAACGTGTCCAGAGAAGGGCAACGAGGCTGGGGAGAGGCCTTGAGCACAGCCCTGTGAGGAGAGGCTGAGGGAGCTGGGGTTGTTTAGCCTGGAGAAGAGGAGGCTCGGGGAGACCTTATTGCTCTCTACAACTACCTGAAGGGAGGTTGTAGCCAGGAGGGGGTTGGTCTCTTCTCCCAGGCAACCAGCATCAGAACAAGAGGACACAGTCTCAAGCTGTGCCAGGGGAGGTTTAGGCTGGATGTTAGGAAGAAGTTCTTTAGAGAAAGAGTGATTGGCCATTGGAATGTGCTGCCCAGGGAGGTGGTGGAGTTACCATCACTGGAGGTGTTTAGGAAGAGAGTGGATGGGGTGCTTGGTGCCATGGTTTAGTTGACGAGATGGTGTTGGATGATAGGTTGGACTTGATGATCTCAAAGTTATTTTCTGACCTGGTTAATTCTATTCTATTCTATTCTATTCTATTCTATTCTATTCTATTCTATTCTATTCTATTCTATTCTATTCTATTCCATTCCACTCCACTCCACTCCACTCCACTCCACTCCACTCCACTCCACTCCACTCCATTCCATTCCATTCCATTCCATTCCATTCCATAGAGATTTCTTTGTAGTTTCTGTTTCAGGCAAAGTTTGTTACCTCTTGTGCCATCTCTTTCCCTTTTAAATAGGAAAGGAAAAGTGAAGAATGTAGCCATGCAAATTGCTGCATTAAAGCTCATGCCATTTGTTTTTGTAATAGGATCATTATTAGGATTTTTTCCTCCTCAATGTTCATTGCCTTTTAATGCTTCTTGTTATTCCAAATTAAAAGAGACAAGGGAAATTTGTTCCAAATGTGTTAGAAATCAGAAAACCATGAAAAGCTTTGAGCATTTCAAAGTCGGGAAGGAAAATGTATTTCCATGTAATTTTTAAGTGCTACAAATGTGTTATATGCAGTGGCACCTTCTAAAGGTCATTCAGTTGTGTCTTTGCAATCAAGGTATGGTGGATCCCATTTCATTTCTGGCTAGGACCTGAATCACCATTCCCCCACCGCAGTGGAAGTTAGTGGAGCTAATCAGGGGTGTTATCAGCTCTGACTTTTATTGCTGCTGCATAATAAATCAGGCAATAAAAAAACCCACCCCACAGCACCCTGTAAATGCAGGATTTATTCTTTGCAGAGGTGTACCTCATGCTTGGAAGATTAATGAAGAATTCTTGGTTCACTGTTTACTAAAGACCGCTTTGTTCTATACCATTTTAATTGTAAACTCCTTATTTGACATCCTAACTAATGGTTCCTCCTGAATTAATAACAGCGACATATTAACTTTAAATCCCAGATAAAGTAAAGATTGCTGGTTTAATATCCCATCCATATCCTTTATCTTTCTACAGGGGCTTTCAGGCCAGTAGTTTTAATAACATGCATGAATGAAGATGCCTCTTTTTTTTTAACACAAATGGTGGCAAGGAGTTTTTCCTTTATATTAGCAGGCAATCAATTCCAATAGCTTTTTAATGCTTTCTTAAAGAATCAATTTTAAAGCAGAAGCTCTTCAGGGGACCCTCTTAAACTTCTTCACAGCCAGTCTCCTAATTTTCTATTACAATGCAATCTAAAGCAGCTACAAAAATAATGCAGATAATGTTTGCTGGGTAATGATTTCCAATTTCCCCATTCCATGTACCCTGTTATTAGGAGGATCATCTTAGCTGTGTAAATTAATTTTCAATTCACTTCAGGGGAACATTACAATGATTTATTCAGCACTGGTGCTGAGGAAAGTGTTGGGAGGATTTTAGCAATCTGAGAAACAAAATCAATTTGTTCTGATTATCACCACGTTAAAAACTGGAAAGACAAAAGGTTCTCAGGAATATGTTAGGGGCTAGCATATAGTCTAAAAGATAGTCTAAAAGAGCAGTCAGTGTGATCCTGAGTGCAGTTACCTCACCAGTGAGGGCGAGCAAAATGCCTGAAACTTGCTGCTTTCTCCCTGTACTTCAATATTTTGAAAGGACTGAACAGATTCCAGGACTGTGTTATACAAACCCAAACAACGGATCAGCTAAAGCCATGAAGGACATGCTTGCTCTAAGTTACACAAGAAGGAGATTGTTTCCAAACCAGCTGTGTTACTGGTAATGATACCAAGGATTTGGGAGAGTTCCAGACTAAGAAGAAGGAAGAGAGGAATCTCCAGTTTCGCAAATAAAGGATTAGTTGTGCGGTGAGCATCTGGTACGTAGTGCTCAGGGCACTTACACTAGAGTGCTCATACACTGGAGTGCTCATGCAGACTAAACTACTACCTGTAAGTACACAGAGCAGCTGAGAGCTGAGTGTTTGGCTGCTTTGATTTAGCTGTGGAATTTTTAAAAGTGGGATTCAAGTCACCTGGCTTTGAATGGCCACCAAAGAAAAATCTGATCCAGGTGAGGGTCTCCTTGCAGAAAAGGGAAAGAGCTGGAGAAACTTTGGGAGGCAGCACCTCTGCCTTATTTAGATACCCGTGAGTCAAGTCATTTTGCGCCTGTGCTCAGCACTGGTTGGGCCACACCTTGAGTACTGTGTCCAGTTCTGGGCCCCTCAGTTTAAGAAGGACATTGAGACACTTGAACTTGAACTCTTCACAGAGAGAGTTGTTAGCCATTGGAATGTGCTGCCCAGGGAGGTGGTGGAGTCACCATCCCTGGAGGTGTTCAAGAGGGGATTGGACGTGGCACTTGGTGCCATGGTTTGGTCATGAGGTCTGTGGTGACAGGCTGGACTTGATGATCTTTGAGGTCTCTTCCAACCTTGGTGATTCTGTGATTCTCCCCAGCCACAGTAAAGACAATCTGGAGAAACTATTTCTGGCAAAATTGTACATATTGACACAGATATTTACATTGCAGATATTTACATTTGATCTTTCCAATACATTTTACAGTGATACCTATGATATTACAGCAGTTAAAACAAGAGATCAGAGAGAAATACATTTTTTTCCCCTGTGTGAAAAGCTTTGAGAGGGTATCTGAAATCCCCCCAGGGATGTAAGCATCGCCATAGAAGACACTGCAGTTTTGTTCAGTACTTTTTAAAATGACAGAAAACTTGTAAAAAAAAAAATCAAATCAAATCCACATCCACACAAAGGAGCAGCTTGTGAAATTAGTTGGAGGTTTTAGGGATGACCACATTCAATTACAGGAGAGAAACAACCAATCGTTTCTCAGCTGCCACACTGAAAATTGCTACTTTCTGTGGCCACAGTGGTAGGAAGGATACCCCCAAACATAATAAATAGTGCTAAATTAATTGGTCATGGCCCCAAAGGAATTTCTGAACTATAATTCTGGTCTGCCACCATTGCTACTGTTCCCACACATCATGCAATACATAGAAATATTTAGTATTGAACTGCTGATGCATAATTTGAGGCTGAAAGAAGCTCGATTTCAATGAAAGCCGTGAAAGAGCATGACAAATGCTTTTGCAAGTTGATTGCTGTGATGTCTTTCAGGATTTTTCTTCCCCATGGTCTAGTAGGCATGAGGTCTTGGGTGACAGGTTGGACTTGATGATCTTTGAGGTCTTTTCCAACCTTGTTGATTCTATGATTCGAATTCTGTTATTTCACTGTGAACCGTCAATTGCTTGATACCAGTGAAACGTGACTTGTCTTTAAAACATTTTCTCAGCTTCAGTGAGTAAAGCTGGTAGTTTGAGTTTGTAATTAGAACACACTCAAGTTGTAATGGACCTTTACATCTGCAGATCTAGAATGCTGTGTGGATATCTGAACAATTATTCTGAGGCAAAGCAAGTAAAGTTCTAACTGAGCAGCTTTTCTTTGTAGATGGTCTTATGAAAATGCACATGAATAGGGCAACCATACTGTGACATGTTGCCTGAAAAATCATGAAAGCTTTTGACAATGAGCCATTCAAGGACTTCTTGTGGAAGAGAATAGAATGGAATGGAATGGAATGGAATGGAATAGAATAGAATAGAATAGAATAGAATAGAATAGACCAGGTTGGAAGAGACCTTCAAGATCATTGCGTCCAACCCATCAACCAATCCAACCCACCTAAACAACTAACCCATGGCACCAAGCACCCCATCAAGTCTCCTCCTGAACACCTCCAATGATGGTGACTCCACCACCTCCCCAGGCAGCCCATTCCAATGGGCAGTCACTCTCTCTGTATAGAACTTCTTCCTAACATCCAGAGACTGTGTCTGATAGACTTTGATAAATCAAAATTCTTTCTGGGTCCATGTAAACTTCTGCACCCACAACATCATATTGCAAAGGGGGCTGCTCTTTCAAACAAGATGGAAATAAGCAGCATTTCCTTTTTCTATTTCAAACTTTCCCCCTAATGATCTCATTCTAGTCCTCTAAGTCATGTCATCACAGGAAGCAATGGGTAATTGCTCACTTCTTGCTTTCCCATGTTTTCATTCTTTTATTCTCCTTTATCTCTGTCCCTTAGGTTGGAGAGCACCGGTCATTTAAATCTCTTCTAGCATGTAAGTTGCTACAAAATTTTTATTGTCCCTGTTGATATTTCTTATAACCATGTCTGCTCCTAGACAGCTAAAAACTTGTTGTTAATTAAAGGGAAGCTGAGACAAAGAGACACAGCTTACTTTAGCTCTCCCAAATCCCACACCAGGGCATAAGCTTGTGTTACACTTCATGTTACTTTTACCTTACAGTTATTAGCTTTGCACTGTATTTGCATTTTTTTAATAGAAAAATGAAGTTCTGCAGTACACATTATCACCTTTAAGAGTCATGTTGGAGAGACTATTTCCCCTTTACCTGTGAATTAGAGTAACAGATTAATTCCATTTCATTACCCTGACTACCTGATAACATCAATCAAATGAGAAATACAGAAGGGAATTCATTTTATCTAAAAATCTGTCTAGGTATCCAATGCCTCTCTCTCATCAGTGCTAGATGTCTACTGCTTCCTTTGCAGTCAGTGGAGAGAAAGAGGGGCATCTCTGGAGAGCTATTCATCCCATTTTACGAGAGGTGTTTGTGTTATGTGGTCTAAATTGGTCACAAGAGGATGGGAATAATTGCACTATGAAGGTCCCACTCTTTCATTCCTCCAGGCTCTCTCAGTCATTGATAGTAAGTAATAATTTCCTTTGATTAAAATGCAAACTTTTAGACAACTAATTAGATGAGATTACTCCTGTTCTAGTGTCTGTTTGCAGGGAGGAGCCAATACAACAAATACTGTGATTTGGTGACTTCATGGACAGCAAGATGCAATTAAATTGAGGACCAGGGAGAATCCCCTTCTCTCTAAGCTCTCAGACCCTTCTCAGAGGAGAAGGGGAGCCTTTCCTCTTTGTGCAGTGTGCTCCTCTTGCAGAGTGTAGATCTTCTTTCCAGGCTTCTCTAACCACATATTTTATCAACACATCCAGATTAGATTTCTCCCTACCTCCTTCAAGGATACACATCACAGTGGCAAAGGAGATCCTCTTACATTAGTAAAGGAGTTACTGAGACCAGTCCTCCTTTTCCAGACTCCACCACTCCTTCCCCAGCCTCTTGCAATTTCCTCTCTTTCCCTTTCATGTCAGCAAAACCATTTTCAGCAAGGCTGATCCACAAGTTTGGCAAGGATAACAGTCTTAAATATCACAGTGCTCTTATGATAAGCACAGCACATTCCAGGTAGAAGAACTGCAGATTAAGGCAACTTCCAGTAAGTATGGATGATGCAAAAGTTAGAATTTTAGCTTCCCCCTTTGACCACCACCACCACCAAAAAAATAAAAGCCATTTGCAAGCCTGCTGAAAAAGAAAAGCCTGCCAGGATTTCAAATAAAAGAAATGGAAAATCTATTTATGAATCCTTATCTTCTAGGTCCTCTGTATATCTTGGGCAGAAAATTATATATACTGACTTCAGAAATACAGTTACCTTATTTGAACACCTGATTGAAAGGAAAATAGCAGAAATATATGTATATTTGATTTTATTCTAGTTTTATTTGAGAGTATGAAGGTGTAATAAGAAAGAAATGTACTTAAAAAAATCTATATCCCCCTTTCCAAAAAAAATAATGAAAAAACCATGACCTCTTCATTAGTCCAGCAAAGGATCACAGGATGTCAGGGGGTGGAAGGGACCCAAAGAGATCATCGACTCCAACCCCCCTGTCGGAGCAGGACCATACAACCTAGCTCAGGTCACAGAGGAATGCATCCAGACATGCCTTGAAAGTCTCCAGAGAAGACTACAACCTCTCTGGGCAGCCTGTTCCAGTGCTCTGTGACCCTTAAAGCAAAGAAGGTCCCCTTTGTGTTGAGGTGGAACCTCCTGTGCTGCAGTTAACATCCATTGCTCCTTGTCCTATCACAGGGAGCGAATGAGCAGAGCCTGTCCCCTTCCTCCTGACACCCAGCCCTCAGATATTTATGAACATTTATTAAATCCCCTTTAAGTCCTCTGTTTTCCAGACTAAAAAGCCCCAGGTCTCTCAGCCTCTCCCCACCAGGTAGTGCTCCAGTGTCCTAATCATCCTCATAGCCCTCTGTTGAACCCTCTCCAGCAGATCCCTGTCCCTCTTAAACTGGGGAGCCCAAAACTGAACGCAATACTCAAGATGAGGTCTCACCAGGGCATAGAAAAGGGGGAGGAGAACCTCCCAAAGACTAATCTTGTCATAATCAAACCAGATTCATTCCATACTTGACACAAATAAGGAGATTTGTATGAAAGTTTAGCACTGTATTTATCAAAGGTTTTATTGTAAAAGAAGAGTGATCCTCTCTGAAAGTAACTGAAAACTTGTTACCACATAAACTCCTGAGTCTCCTAAATGTTGTTAGTTCTTTAGTAGTTGCTTCCAACAACAGAAGCTTAAACAAAGAACCCACAGAAGTGCAAACTGATGTGCAAATTGATTAGATTTAATAACAGAAGCATATATCAGGGATCAACTAGCAGTTTTCTCCACTTTGATGAGATCAAAACATTAGATATAATTATGTTTTTGTGCAAGCTTTACACAATAGAATCATTTTGTCATTAAAATTACAGTTTGTATTCAGCTCAAATTACAGCAATATCACAGCTGTGTTTTATGAGAACATGCATAAATTCTTTGCAATCAGTTTGGGCTGGACTGACAAATGTCATATTTCCATTTCTCTTTGGAATGATGCCGTTACAGTTGATTTTCCATTTTGATGTGCATGAGATTAAAGGGAAAAAAGGGGGAAAAAGAAGGAAAAAGCCATGCAATATTAAAATGAAGCAAGGAGAATAACACTTTGGGTTTATTTGTTTCTGGTCTTCCAGCTTTTATTTACCATGGATCTTATTCAGTTACGTTCTCCCTCTGAAAGTCATTTCAGATGCAGAGTAAATGGAAGGTATTTTGGAGCACAGAGACCATTCAGTTAGTGTCTGTGCATTGCAAAGAAAGTGGCTGGGTTTTCCTTTGCTTGTTTCTATTGCCCTTTTTTGAAAGGAAACCTGAAACTACAAACCCCAAACTGCCCCAAAAGCCTGTGTGCTCTGGCTTTGGTTTTACTGCAGACTTTGTGATGATGCTTAGTGGCTAGAACATGGCACGTGAAGAATGGCACTGGAAATCACCTTGACCTTTATAATGCTCCTAAATTTGGTTGGCTACTCATTCCACTCATCAACATTTACAACCACACTCATTGCTGGGGAAGGCAAAGCAGGTACTAAAATGGAAAATGTCAAATGCTCCTGGTCTCCAAGGACATGCTAGACATTCAAATTCTCATACTTTATTATCACAGCCAAAGACTGCAACAAGAGTAGGAAATAACCTTACATTAATCTACACACATGACAGATGGTAACAAAGAGGACAAATGACAGAAGCCAGCCTGTTATGACTTTAGGATGTTTATTTTGTGGTTACTTTCAGATGCTGCTCAATCTTTCTCAGATGAGTCATAAACAAGGCAACTACTGCAAGCAACTGTTGATCTGTATGTGCTCTGCTGCCACTCCTGCAGTCACACATGGAAGCATCAGTGCAAGGTCTCCCAGTGAGATTGTACCTGGCTAGTCTGGCACTTCCAGATCTGTTTCAAAATGCAGGTGCATTCTTTCAATCACACTTTCCTGTCTACTTGTCCTTCTGATTCTCAGTTCATAACTTGTTTTCTTACCTTCAGCTCCATCTTTTAAAGCTCACCTTGTTCCTTTTCCTCCTCTCCTCATTTATTTGCACTAATATGATGGGGTCCATGTTAGCAAAAATAAATGGCTTTAATGACATTGTGAATGTGTCACATGTTAAAGGAGGAAAAGAGTGCTATAGGAAGGATCAACAGCCAAAGATTTGATGTTAAAAATTAAAATTAAGTGTAAGAATTTACTACACTGATTAGCCAAACATTTAGGAACATAGTGACATTGAGATAGAAAACCACATGATAACACAGATAGCAAAGGCTGTTCCTTAAAGAAGATGAAGCGGAGCACTGAAAAGATACTCATGGACTATTGCACTCTCCTTTCAAGTACTGATATACATTGATAAGATCCAGAGCCTTCTCTTCTCCAGACTGAACAGCCCTACCTCCCCTCAGCCTTTCCTCACAGGCAAGATAGTACAATCCTTTCATCATCTTCATGGCCCTTTGCAGGAATCTCTCTAGTTTGTCCATGTTTTTCTTACACTGTGGATCCCAGAACTGGAGCTAGGACTCCAGGTGTAGCCTCAGCAGTACTGAGTAAAGGGCAAGGATCATGTCCCTCAGCTCAGGGGCAATCTTTTGCTTAAGGCAGCCCAGGATACCATTCACCTTCTTTGTCACAAGAGCGTGTTGCTGGCTTGGCGTCCACCAAGATTCCCAGGTCCTTTTCTGTCAAGGTGCTTTCCAGCAGGGTAGCCCCTGGCAGATATTTGTGCATGAGACTGCTCACTCACAAGTGCAGAACCTGGCACTTCTCCTCGTTGAACTTCACGATGTGCTTCACCTTATCTGACTGCCTTGTTGCGGTAATTGCACATGCAAGTAGCCATAAAATTTGGCATGCAACTTTTCTGCCAATTGATAACTAAGTTGCTAAATGCCAGAACAATGAGATTTATGAAAGTGATGTCAAACATGATGAATATGTAATTTGTCTAAATGCTGTTTACTTACAGCCTCTAGGCTGACCACATTAGATTGTGTTCTCAACAACTCTAACAAACTAAGCAAAGTCAAACTGATTTGTTGCTTGCTAGTGGAAAACCTTGGGTGCTATTTGATTTTAGCAGGGCATTTGATATAAAACCAAGTTTTGCAAGCAGTATCTTAGGCAGTATGTTCCTCTTGAGTAAATGTTCAGGTGCTGTGGGGGTTAATTCCTCCCTTTTACATCAGCTCTACCATCTAGATATCCATTGATTCAATAGAATAATTGCTGTGTAAAAATAAAGAGTAACCTTGGGAAAATCAAGGTTTATCTCTCATTCTGCTAAGGGAACTTTTTCTTGCAGTGGCTGACAGGGCAGTCACTTACACAAAAGCAATAGTTTTGCCACCATTAAACATGCAATAAAGGCTTTCACAAGCACACAGCATTAGCCAAATTGTCTTACCCTTGTCAAGTGTTTACATTAGGCTTATGAAAGCTTTCCTTTCATTCTGAACAAGGTGTTAATCTAAATTTCTTCTCTGAAACCACTGTGTGCACAGTCAAATAGCTGCTGTGTGCCACCCGAGAAGGCGAAGAAAGTGATTCTTGACAAAACCCAAGGGGGAAGCTTGTTAGGATGTACAAAATTTATATGTCTTGCTCTTGCCTAAGACTGATTTATAGGAGAGGTTCTAGTTTTGCAAGATGATTTGTTGGATAGACCATGGTAAACTACTCAGTTTAGGTTTTCTCATTTAAACACAGACCGTATCTGCATTATAGTACAGCTGTAACTAGTTCTTTAATGTACTGGGGAAATCATTGGTGGAGTAAATCTTGAAGAGCCCAAATAGTATTACATTTTTATAACCACATCTTTTCTGAGAATCAGCATAAGCATTTCTTACTGAGCAAAAGTATTCTCTTCAGATGCTAGAGATGCACAAATTCACACAGTGAAATATATGTCCAGGCTGGATGTGGCTCTGAGCAACCTGCTCTAGTGTGAGGTGTCCCTGCCCATGGCAGGGGGGTTGGAACTGGATGATCCTTGAGTTCCCTTCCAACCCTAACAATTTTATGATTCTATGTCACATTTACCTATAACTTTTCTACATATTGGATCCTATCTTTTGCTAAGTGACTTTTAAACTTCTGTCTTTGGTTTAATATTAAAAGCAGAGAAGCAAGAATGAGCATGGGGTTGAAACTAACTTTTACATGGAAAGCAAAGCAGACACCTGGCACTATGCCATGTAAAGTAAAAGCTATGCAGATATCTGCTTTAGGAAGAGTGAACAGTCTTGTGAAACTGTTGGGAAGTCTGGGTCCTGTGTGAAATTAGGGTCCTGACTCCAAAGGACTGGTTGAAGCACCTACCAGGTCACACTTCCTGCAATAAACTGATGGATACTAAATTGCTACACAGATTTTGTCCTATGTACAGGTCAGTTTGTTCCACGTCGAGGATGAAAGCTTATGTCCCTGCCTACCTCCTACATACTGTTGCTTCTATCCTCTGAGGTCCTGAAATTCCTTAGCAGGAGATTTTCCACAGTTTCTTGGACAGTTTTCTTCAGAGACACGTCCTAGTAGTTAGTCTTGGAAGGAATCAGCCCCTCGGCTACATAAGTGTACACAAGACACAGCACACTTTTGGAACTTAATGTATTTTGATGATATAGTTGTGCCATTCAAGAGTTATAAATCCTGGCTTTGGACTGATTGAATCAGCTTGACTTACTATTTCAGCATCTGGATTTAATTGCATTGTTGATTTTTTTTTATTCTCCCCCTCTTGGTTAGAAAGTCAACAAAATTCTCCATCAAATTTTCAAGCATTGCAAATTGACAGTACAGAAGTAGAAGTACATGGACTTGAACCAACTTAGGCACAGGAATACCTTTCCTGCAGGCAACCAGTTAGAGAGAAAATAAATTGCCAATGAAGTACTCAGCTACCTGAGAAAATTCATCACTGGTGGTTCCATGTAAGTGTTGTTCCTGTGATAAAATTAGAGACTATGACAGAGAGCTTTGCTCATAGGTAAAAATTTGTGAAAGGCTGAAGTCATAATTTGGGTTCAAAGACTCCAAAGAGATAAAGGACTCTCCAAAAAACCTGTGTATGAGATGTTTCCATGTTTGTCTTTATTCTCATGCACACCTAAAGGCAAATTTATCTAAAGAGCACAATTTATCACAGGCTAATAAGTAATGAGGTGGAAGATGGTCTGCACCAAGTGAGGCAGAAAAAGACCTTTTTGTAAATGGCATGACATCTATGGTCTAGACTGCCATGAGTGTTATAAAATGATTCCCAAAATCACCCATTTGTTTAATAGTTTCCTAGAATCCTTTCAAATTCCAAAATCAATGAACAATTCACTGGAGTTGAAATCCAACAAAGACAAAATTGATTGCACTTCTCATGCATCTGTGTCTGTAATAAATACTAATGCCCAGCTATTTGCCAAAGGCTTGC
The DNA here is from genome assembly GCF_014839835.1 of Dryobates pubescens. NCBI lineage: Eukaryota > Metazoa > Chordata > Aves > Piciformes > Picidae > Dryobates > Dryobates pubescens. The sequence goes on along the minus strand of NC_071639.1, from coordinate 8,812,582 downwards.
TAATAGCTTTGACTCTCAGTTGCTGCAATTAATTGAGACCCAGATAATTTATCCCAGGAAATCCTGAGTGAGGGATAATAACAAAATCATACAGAGACAAAGATACTGTCAGGGAAAATTTGAGACTGTCAGTGGCCCATCTATATGACTTTTTAATAAGCTCTGCTGAGGACAATCATTCTACTTGGACATGCAGCATGAAAGATCATAGAATCATAGAATCATAGAATCAATCAGGGTTGGAAGGGACCACAAGGATCATCTAGTTCCAACCCCCCTGCCATGGGCAGGGACACCTCACACTAGATCAGGCTGGCCAGAGCCTCATCCAACCTGGGCTTAAACACCTCCAGGGACGGGGCCTCGAACACCTCCCTGGACAACCCATTCCAGGGCTTCACCACTTTCATGGTGAAGAACTTCTTCCTCACGTCCAGTCTGAATCTCCCCACCTCCAGCTTCATTCCATTCCCCCTAGTCCTATCACTACCTGATATCCTAAGAAGTCCCTCCCCAGCCTTTTTGTAGGCCCCCTTCAGATACTGGAAGGCCACAATAAAGTCACCTCAGAGCCTTCTCTTCTCCAGACTGAACAGCCCCAACTCTTTCAGTCTGTCCTCATAGGAGATGTGCTCCAGACATTGGCTGTTGGGAGCTGGTTGTGTCAGACTGTCTCAGAATGCACGTGGACATAAGTTTGATCCATCCAGCATGAGCAGTACTTTTGTATAATCCCCTCTTCTGTTGGAGGCACATAATATAGGCACATAATGAGCTCTGGAGAAAACTAGGCAGCAGAAAATGCATAACTAAGGACACTGCAAAAAAAATGTTATGTGTAGTTACTGTGCCAATGTAATATGTGTTTGTTTGCAAGCAATTAAAACAATGTCTGTCAAGGAATGGAAGAGTGTTTGAGCAAAATAAGGAGTAATGGATTCTAGTCATCTTTTTGGCAGCTCCATTTAATATAAAACTGACATGCTTTGGTTTTGGGTTCCTCTGCAAAATAAACTTGGGTAGATGAGAATCAAGAGAGGAAGAGCAACCTCACTCAGGACATAATAGGTGAGCTGTAAAGATTTATAGAAGCATAATTAGAACATCGTGCCAGCCAAGACAATGACTGCCAAACCCACTTAGGTAGAAAGTTCCTTAATCAGACTTCTGAGATGGTAAAAAGAAGAGAGCAATTGCTTGTCCTCCCAAAAAACAGGAAGAAAAGACCATCTGCTCCCCTTTAGTAAATGCATCAGAATCCTGTTATTCCTTTTCTGAAAGCAAACATGTTGGATCTGGAAGGAAATGCCTTTATTGCATTTGTCTCTGGAAAAGTAAACAATGATAATAACAATAAATCAGTGAATAATAAATAATAAATAACATCAATAATAATAGCAATATTTAAAATTTTCTTTTCCTTTCGGGGTTAAAAAGCCTTTTAGCTCTACACCCACAGGCCTATTTCCACAACCTGAACCAAATATCCTTACCAGGCTATCAGTTTCTTCAGGTCCCCTCCTGCTTCAATGCATTTAGTTTTCAAAGGTGCTTCACAATATAACTAATTTTAAATCTAGAATTAATGTGGAAAAACCTAAAATACCAGCAATTCTTTAGAACCTGTGTCCTTTTGGATAGTATTTTTCCCCCAACACTTGACAGGGAAAAGTTTAATGGAGAAGAAAAACTTAGCATAGATTTTTACATTTGATTTCTTTAACTAACACCAGTCAGCTCAGAGCTGAGTATTAACAGCACGAGAGAGATCCTAACTTGATCCTACTGTACTGTAAAGATGCTAGGGCAGGTTTTATCCTGAGTATCATGCTTTGGTGGATACATCTTGGAAAAATGGTGTTTAGGCTCCTGATGTAGTGCCAATTGTTATTTTCAGTGCCAAGAATTTTTGTGTAAAAGCAAAAACCAATTGAATAAATAAAGACAATAAAACCACCTGATTTTAGTGCTAGTTCCTTTCTCTCTCTTTGATTAGAATAACAGCCATTCCTATCTGTATAATTTATCTCTCCACAGTTGGTAGGTGGTGTAGATGGTAGTGAGGTCAGGGAAAAAGATGAATTTTCCAACTACATGAAAAAAAGAACTTAATGCAAACAACAAGCATTGGAGCATTTAATAGATGCAAAGCCAAAGGTTGTAAGTAATTGATATTCAAGTAGATAACAGTGTCTGAAGGCTGGGCGACACAGTGAGACAAACATGCTATTCACATATGAAGACCCAGGTTCAGGTTGCACAGTTCTAGCTTGATAGAATGAGAACACTGTCTAGAGATCATCTACCAACCAAGAATCTAAATGTGAAAGATGTAACTGGGCTCAGCTAATCAACTGTGTCTGTCATAACAACAGAAAAGGAACATACACACAGAGTATCTCAGCTAAGCAACAGAAATCTCCAACTGTAGGAGGTATTTTCATTCAACAAATTTACTCACTCACTTGAGATCACATAAACACATCCCCAGAAACAAGAAGACAGAATCTGGCTCAAACTCTGGGAGAGTTACCTAAGCTCTTCTACTCAGCATGACAATTAACTAGAATAGGAGACTGAAAGTGACTCAGAGTTTGGAACTAGAAAAATCTAAACATTACAAAGTTAGAGAGGGAATGATGGGGAGGGACAAAAAACTTGCTGCAGTGATTCATTATGACAAACAATGCTCTCCCCTCCAGAGTCCTCAAAATTCCATATCACAACTTATAAGGAAAATCCAACTCCTTCCAAAGGCCAGGAAATTCCTACTTTTATCTATGTACCCTACAACTTGTCTATTCTAAAGCAACCTGTACCTAAGCAAGCAGAACCCATCTGGTAGCTTTGTCATTAAATGCCATCTAGACAGCTAGCAAGGAAAAACAAAAAAACCCCAGGCAAACAAAACCAACCAACCAAAATAAACCCAAACAAACAAAACACAAGGAAACAAAACAAATAAAAACCCAAACTCAAAACCTCAAGCCAAAAAGAGTGTCCAATGTACAGCAGATGCAAATAATCATAGCCAAAAATGTGTTTGGCACAAGAGCTTAGGCAACTACCAGTTCCTTAAAGCCTGTCTGTGATTGCCTGCTGCTAATCATCATCAGGTCATGCTTGTGCTCTCCCCCTTAGAAAATAATGTAGTGCACCAAATTATTTTCATATTGTAAGTCTGTGTCACCATCATACCTTTTAGAATAGAATAGAATAGAATAGAATAGAATAGAATAGAATAGAATAGAATAGAATAGAATAGAATAGAATAGAATGGAATTAACCAGATTGGAAGAGACCTTTGAGATCATCAAGTCCAACCTATCACACAACACTGTCTAATCAACTAAACCATGGCACCAAGCACCCCATCAAGTCTCTTCCTAAACACCTCCAGTGATGGTGACTGAGCAAAGTGAAATCTGTTGTATTCTGACTCTCTACTAAAACCACCAAGATCATTATTTGAACAGAAGGCTTTACATAAATTCAAGTTTTCTGCTGTGTGCTCTTTGTTTGTCCATTTTTTTTCGTTCTCAAAGCAGCAGTGCTTTAGATTAATGCATCATCACAAAGCAAAACAATTTGTGCTCCACTCTCTGAAAATGCCAGGGGTTTGGCTTTCTTTTTCTCCTAGTAAATTGATAAAAACATAACTGATTCTTTTGTTTATAAGTGGGGCTTTGCTGGTGATCTTCCTCTGGTGTAAAAAAGGGAGGCCAGACTCAGATACTTCTGCAGCATGGCCTGCGTGTTTGCAAGCAGCATACAACACAGTGCTGGGATTCCCTGCACACAGACTAAAACACCACAAGGATGTGCCTTCTACATGGAAACTTGCTTTCAAACCTTTTGTCAAGGTTCAGATATGTCTTCAGCCATACCTGACTCTTCTTCCTTCTTTTTTTTCCAGGAAATCCCTGCCTATGGGAATTTCTTTCCCTCTTTCAGTTCCACACATAAGTCCCATTTCCTGGTGCTTGAAGTAAAGCACAAGAGAACGTCTAGTCAGCTGCACAGACCAGATTCTGCTCCAGCTTGCAGTGGTTCTCATTATTTTAGCAGCTGGTAGCATGAAGAAATGAAACTTCTTTTTATGTTGATCCTGTGAATAAGTGTGTCCTGTGGGGAGAGTCAAAGAGGCAACAATAAGAGACAAAGAGATTGCGCTCCCTGATTTCAGCCAGTAGTGTAGCACAACATAAAATGCTGGGGAACTTCACTCAGTTCCAGGACTACCACTGAAGATAAGAAATGTTCTTTAACCTGGGGTGTGTGTGTGTGGTTGTTTTTGTTTGGGTTTTTTTTGGCTTCATAATGTTTAATCAAGGTTCAGTACATACTAAGCTTCCCTCGGACAAGACTCTCTTAAAATATCTGTGGAAACAATCCCTTGCTTGCCTCATTTTGTGAGGAGAAATGATGACTTTCAGCATTGTTTCAGGCAGGTACAATGCCTGTGAAAACATTCCCAAGAATTCTCTGCAGCATTAGTAAAGGCAAAAGATGGACTAGATGACCTTTAAAGATCCCTTCTGACACAAACGAATCTATGATGCTATGAGAAGCCGTAGCAGCAGGCATTGCTATTTCATCACTTCTGCTGGGTTTTGCCTTTCTTTACATTGCAGAACCAAACTTAAAGAGTAGGAAAACTGTGCACACAGCATTTGCAGGAGTGACCTAGTCCCGACTCAGCGCTGTCGCAGTACCATAAAACTTTAAAGAGAGACTTGGCTGTAACACTGACATTTGTGCAGACACAGCACAAGGTCACGAGTCAAGCAAAATGGCTGTCAAGGTTATTCCCACCAAGATAATTAATTATTCAGGCTGTGATGATTGCAGCAGAGCTGTGCTTTGTCTTATGCATGGCCACACTTTTCATGGCAAGCAGTAAGGAAATTTCCTTCATCTTTACATCACGCACAAAGGGGCTAGACACATTTCTAGGTCCCATTCTTGGCTGAGCACCAAGATTGCTTTGCTTTGGTTTTTTTTTTTCCTGGAGAAATTCTTCCTTCCTTCCAGTATTTTTTTTCATGAATGCAAGGAAGGGAGAATAGACATGTGCTGGTTTGGGGGATTTGTGGAATTGATGTGCTTAATAGGCAGAAAGGGGAGGTATGTGTGTGTCCACTAAAGAACAGAAACAGTGTGATCCAGTGCAGTACCACACTATGCATGATTTCCCTGTGGGGCTCAAGGAAAGGAACAATCTGTGCTCCAGTGAGTATCTGATTTTGCTGAATACACAAAGTTGAGGTTTTACAATTAGAAGAGGAGGAAAATGAAGTGACTGAAGAAACTTTATTACTCCATGGTTGTGTGGGCTATTAAGGTATTCAGTTATCTGTCTAGCCTAAATTCTAGACTAAAATGTGACTGAGATAACGGGTAAAGAAGCAACAAAAAGAGGAGATAATGATGGAATGGAATGGAATGGAATGGAATGGAGTGGAGTGGAGTGGAGTGGAGTGGAGTGGAGTGGAGTGGAGTGGAGTGGAGTGGAGTGGAGTGGAGTGGAGTGGAATAGAATAGAATGGAATAGAATAGAATAGAATAGAATAGAATTAACCAGATAGGAAGAGACCTTTGAGATCATCAAGTCCAACCTATCACCCAACACTATCTAATCAACTAAACCATTTGTGAGAAATAACTTCACTTTATTAGGTATTCATTTAGAACTAACACATACAACAATAAAAGCTGCTGTAAACTCTTCTTTTGTACTCTTCTTGGCACCTCATCAGTACTTTTTGGTAAAGCAAAAATCTGATATTTCTTTTTTTTCTAGTGCTATTTTTTACCAACAGTTTCAAAATTACATTTCTTAATGAGAAATCACTTTTCATAAAGGTGTCATGGGAAATCATGATCTTATGTCAAGGAGTGACATAAAGAGTGAAGGATTTCTGTGTCTTCTCCTGGGCAACCAGCACCAGAACAAGAGGACACAGTCTCAAGCTGCACAAGGGGAAGTTTAGGCTGGAGGTGAGGAGAAAGTTCTTCACAGAGAGAGTTGGTAGCCATTGGAATGTGCTGCCCAGGGAGGTGGTGGAGTCACCATCCCTGGAATTGTTCAAGAAAGGATTGGACGTGGCACTTGAAGCCATGGTTTAGTTAGTCATGAGGAGCTGGGTGACGGGTTGGACTTGATAATCTCAGAGATCTTTTCTATGATTCTAAAAATTTGGATCTTAGATTGACTGTTAGAACATCAAAGTGAGATATGACCTTGAAAAAAATGCACTGTAAGCATCTGACTTGTGTCAGTAGGTACAGATTCTCAGCTGCTTCTTTCACTATTACACTAGCTGCTCACAGCATGGTCCAGTTACTGCGCTGTGGACTGGACAAAACTGTGTGTTGGAGATAGTTTTACCTTTGCCTCCATGTCCTAAACCAGTGTGCTCCTGCCTGCATGAGTGGTTTTAAAGATACAGCCAACAGGAGCTGTTCTGCCTGTGTGTCAGGTGAGAGGATTTCCACAGCTGGGATTTGATCTGTCGATTAGACCATGCTTGACTAAAACACAGCATCTGCTTGCTCCTTATGAATTTTTAACACATTAACTCTACATTAACATTTAATTAGAGCTTGATTATATTTACTAGACTTTGGGATAGAGCTTCTAAGTAATGAAAAGTTAATGTTTAATAATAGGTACATGGAAAAATAAAGCTGCTTCTTTAACAAATGTTAGTCTATTTGCTTCTTTGCCTTTTTTTTTACCCCCTCAAATGCAGTTTTTCACCCTGTTGGTTTTAACTGGGATGGAGTCAATTTTCTTCTTATAGCTGTCATGGGGCTGTGTTTTTTGGATTTGTACTGGAAAGAGTGCTGATAATACAGGAATGGTTTAGTTATTGCTAAGCAGTGCTGACACAGAGGCCCATTCTGCTTCTCACCCCACCCCACCAGGGAGCAGGCTGGAGGGTGCAGAAGAAGCTGGGAGGGAATGCAGCTGGGATGTCATGCTCAGAATATAAAGCTGGGGGTAGAAGGAATGGAGGAGTATTTGGGGCTATGCCCTTTGCCTTCCAAGTTACTGTTATACACAATCCACAAGTTTTCTGACTTCTACCCTTCTGATTCTCTCCCCCCCATAACTGAGAGAATGGCTTTGTGGGGCTTAGCTGCCAGCTGAACTCTTCTCCCTTCTACTCTTCTCCCTCGATTTTAAACATCTGTTATTTTAGTTCATTGTCCTCTGTCTTCACTGCAGTGGAGAGCTGCCTCCATCTTCTTAGCACTTTCTTTACAGGTGTTGGAAGGCTGCTGTTGGATAGTCTGAAACTGACCCTGTTTGTCAATGTCTTCCCTGCATTAGAAAGCCTGAAACTAGATGTGGCCCAACAAGCTCTGAGTAAAAGGACTTCATCAAGAGGATAATCTCACTTTCTTGCAAAGTCTCTTATTTTCAATGTACTGAAAAATGCTGATAGCATCACCTACGTTCTGACATTTTGCAGAACACATGCAGTTACTTGTTTCTGGTCAGAGGCAGAATACATAAACTTGCTGTGGTGGGATGCTGGCATGCAGCCACAAGACTTAGAAGGTACTGCACCATCTATCACACTAGGAGGAGCACTGGGAGATGGCACAGACACTGCTGGTCCCTGCTCGGGAGCTCTGGGCTCTATGCTCATTATTAGGAGATATGACAGGCTGCTTCCCAGAGCAGCAGTACTGTTTGGCTGGTACAGAGGCTAAATGTGATTTATCCTACCCTTTTAGCTATTGGAGTAAGGCAGAGATGAACAACATGTTTTCTGTTGCAAGTTATTGTAAACTACCTGGGCAAATGTTATTTTGGATGCTTTAGATGTGGCCAAGGGTGGGTATTATACAGTACACCTGCAAGTCAGTACAGTTTTGCTGCCCTTTAAGTCTCACTAAGGATTTGGATTACACAGTAGGTTCCAGATTTTATCTGTGTGATAGATTTCAGGCAGATATCCTTCATGAGTAAGCCAAATGAAAAGAATGAGATTGCTTGTGCAGGAGTCCAAGAGCTGCTCCTCTCCTGCCCAGCTGCAGAATAAACCTGCCTGTGTGACTCTCACTATTGTTTGTTACCCTCCTTGTGTCTAATTCCCACTGAGGCTCAGCACGACCTCTTCAATCTTCTTGTTCATTTGAAAGCAGGCAGAAAAGATGAGCAATTAAGAACTGATGTAGAAGCCTGCATCCCCAACAGAAAGAGGAGCTGTCACATTACTCATAAGAGCGAGGAGCAGTGTAAAAGTGCTAGCAGTGTGAAAGAGGCAACCATGTGGACAATGTAACCAGGTAGATGGGGCAAGAAAAGGAACTTCCTATTGACTGTGATGTCTGCTTTGCACTCAGACTGATCTGTAAACCTGAACATCATACAGGTAGAGTCGTGACACCCATTAACCTTCACATTATTGTGAGGTAATGAACCACTTTCAGATTTCATCTCCTATGGAAACACTCAAGTTACTGCAGATGAGGTCTGAGTGCGAGATCTTGTTCTGCATTACACTGTCTAGAGAGACAGACTGTGACGCCACAAGAAGAATGTAACTGATGCATATAAATCTGACACACACTACTCTGTTTATCTGATAGCAAGGCATTATTATCAGCCCTTTGGATGGAGAAAAATGGTATTTCCTCTGTCTTCAGAAAGTTATTCTTTCATGGCACAATAATGCTGAATTTTCATTCTTCTGTCAGGATTCATGAATTGTGTATCTGTTTCTCTCTTCCATGTCACCTGAGTATGGTATGACAAAATCAGAACTACTACAAATGAAGACATCTTTAATTATTTTGATTTTTCTTTTGTTTTCTTTTTTCTCTTCTCTTCTCTTCTCTTCTCTTCTCTTCTCTTCTCTTCTCTTCTCTTCTCTTCTCTTCTCTTCTCTTCTCTTCTCTTCTCTTCTCTTCTCTTCCCTTCTCTTCCCTTCTCTTCCCTTCTCTTCCCTTCTCTTCCCTTCTCTTCCCTTCTCTTCCCTTCTCTTCCCTTCTCTTCCCTTCTCTTCCCTTCTCTTCCCTTCTCTTCCCTTCTCTTCCCTTCTCTTCCCTTCTCTTCCCTTCTCTTCCCTTCTCTTCCCTTCTCTTCCCTTCTCTTCCCTTCTCTTCCCTTCTCTTCCCTTCTCTTCCCTTCTCTTCCCTTCTCTTCCCTTCTCCCCAAATGCAAAGCAGCCTACTTTTATAAAATACCAAGTTTATCATTAGTTTGATACTGTGTGGAAGTGTCAGCAAGTAACCAGGACTCCACAACAAGTACCTGAAGAAGCACACTGGAAATACCTCTCTAGATACCCATGCACAGATAAGTGGTGTTAACAGCTGGATTAAGAACTAGTGCAGCCTGGTTCACATGGTGAGAGGGCTTTGAACACATCTGTCTGATACTCAGTCTCCTCTCTGAATGACAATCTTATTATTTTCTCCATTCTCTCTCTCTTTCTCTTAAAATACAAAATCATCCCAAATCACTCATCTGTGTTACTTTGCAATTAACCCCTGCAAGTGTCAAGATATTAAACACAGAGTTTGACTGTAAAAAGAAGATGCAATGGGATGCTATGAATGACATTGCTAGCAATCTTGTTAAGGTCTGGGGCATATGGAAACCCAGTGAAACTGCTTAAAAGGTTAATAGAAATGCCCTATCTTCACTTCTACCAGCCTGATCTCTGAAAACTTGCTAAACTTTGCATCTTCTGCACCTCTGTGTGATAAAGAGGTGAGCTGCTGAACAGATGGTGAATAAATGGCTCTCACTTTTGCTGCTTTCACACTTCCCAGAAGCAAAGCTGGCAAATTGTATTTGGAGCCTGGAATGTGATTTCTTTATTTAAACTACATACTTAGCACTAACAAGGGAGCACTCAGGAACATTAATTCAAACATGCAGAGAGCCTCACTCTGGGAACTGTGTTCAGCCTTTTTGAGAATTTATTATTTCCAGAAAAGATTCCTCATTGCATCTCTGTGCTAAAAACACAGTCATGATCTCTTCATTCTGCTGTCAAAAACTACTAAAGTCAAGGCATGTTTGTATGCATATGTGCATAAATAAACAGAGGTACGTATGCATTATGTATATAGCAGACAACTCTTGAGATAAATGACATTTCTGTGCTTGGGAATGTAGTCCAAAAGGGCTGCAATATATTATTCTGAACAAATAACCTAATCCTTCAGGGAAATGCATTCTAACTTTTCCCTCTGTCTTTATTATAATGTCCTATTTCACACTGTGCATATTGTACTGCCTCCATCCACAGTGAATTCAGTATTCTATCCCTTCCAACCATTAGCTTAATAATGTTATGTTCTGCCTCATTCCTCTTTACAGTGCTGCTGCTTCTACATTGTGTTTCATTTCTCTTTGCTCCCCCAATCACATTCCTCAATGCACATCGCCCTGTCACCGAACCCTGCTGCATCCATCACCTGCCTAATGTATTCTATTTCCTATCTGCTACAGAGAACATTTCCTCATCTTTACTACATTTGTTGCCAGCTGAGCTAATTGTTGTTTAGATTTCAAAAGTGCTTGGCATCACGTCAGGCAAAGGACTGTATCAGGAAGAGAACTTCTGCCACACTTCTCTTTGTCATACACTTCTCAGCATGAAATTATTCCTGCTGCAAAGGTATTGGATCACATGGAGAGGAAGCAAAGCAAAGCAAAACAAAACTTGTACTGTGGATATTTGCTGGACTTGCCAGTTTTCTCAAAGGTAGCTGTTGTAAGGTGCTGGAACTCTGGTTGCAATATATTCTCCACCACTCTTATCACACACAGACATAATGCTGGATCCAGTTTCAGAAGGCTGTGTATAATAGCTCACTGCTAGAACATTTTGCTGCCGTCAAGGCTCAAGTTCTTAACAGAGCTGTGAAAGTAGAATGACACCACAGATTACTAATTAATCAAAACAGATCTCTCTCTCCATGACTGTTTTGTTCAGAAAGGGAACAAATATGCTGCTTTACAAATGATAGAGATGGATCTGTGCTATTTGCTCTCCTTTGCTACTATATCACTACATATAGCAACTGAAGTTCAGGTTCCTCAAAACAGATTATATTCAGGTTTCTGTGATGGTCATAACTTAAAGTAAGCTTGTTTTCTGTTTTGATATATTCTCTTTTGCTTTCTTTATTCTATTCTGATCATACAATCATAGACTCAATAAGATTGGAAAAGACCTCAAATCCAGCCTGTCACCAAGTCCTCATGACCAATAAACCATGGCACCAAGTACCACATCTAATCCCCTCTTGAACACCTCCAGGAACAGTGACTCCACCACCTCCCTGGGCAGCACATTCCAATGCCTAACAACTCTCTCTGGGAAGAGCTTTCTCCTCACCTCCAGCCTAAACTTCCCCTGGCACAGCTTGAGACTGTGTCATCTCATTCTGGTGCTGGTTGCCTGGGAGAAGAGACCAACCCCCACCTGGCTACAACCTCCCTTCAGGTAGCTGTAGACAGCAATAAGGTCTCCCCTGAGCCTCCTCTTCTCCAGGCTAAGCAACCCCAGCTCCCTCAGCCTCTCCTCACAGGGCTTGTGCTCAAGACCTGATTTCCTCACTGATTTAAATATTCCCAGAATTGTTACTATTTAGAAATCTATACACTAGATGCATTTGTTAAAAACCATTCTTTGTTTACTTGATCATGTGGTTATTTAGTCTGATTCCTGCCATCTAATAATGGTCAGAACCTTCAAGGGCTTATTTAAAAAACAAAGCAAAGCATGGAAAAACAACTTCCCTACAACTGTCTTTGAAAGTAAATGAAGCATTTGCAGATGCTGGGTGTATATACCTGGGAAATATAATACCAGGGAGATGGTGAAAGTTGCATGTGCTCTTTCCTGAGCAAGAAAAAAACCCACAAAGTTTATCAGCAGTGACTTGGCTACAGGTATGATCAATTGCAGTCCCTAAAATCTTCTGCTGGGCTGGAGGAAGTTTGGCCTTCAAAGCCACAGCAAAAGGAAAACAGTAGTGTGCACAGCCCAGTTATTCTCAAAGAAATAATCTTTCTGTGTTTCCACTCACTCTCCTTAAGGTCACTATGATAGTTCTTTCCTAGCTTAATGGTTGGCAGAATGCTGCAAGTGAGTGCTGTCGAACAGCCAACTGTTGTTTTACTACGTTTATTACTATCAGTGCCCCATAATGAAAGATGACTAAGAACCATTTCTTGTTTCCACCTTCTTTTTTTTCCCCCTCCTCTCACCCAGTTTACTTACTGATGCATTGGATCAGACCTGCAGAGGATGTAAATCAATGTAAAATGTGCTGCTCTTAACTGTTACACAATAAACCCTCTTGTATGATTTCTTATTAATTAGCTCTAGCAGGCAAGTACAGAAAGAGGACAGATGCATTATAGGACTGTTCATTGCACTGCCTGGAGATTGTATTCAGTCTGCAGCCAACAAATGGTAGCTGTTAAGAGCATGTTAAGAACTGATGTGAAAAATCTCTTACATGGAAAACTTGGAAAATAGCTGAAACCTCTGAGTCAACAAAGTAAACTGACTTTATTAAACAGGTTTCCTACTGCTGAGTGTAAGTGCTACCTACAACTCTGCATTTTTAGTGTATGAAAGGAGAAGGGCTGAATATAGTATTCATAAAATACCTGTAAGTGAAGTTGGCTTTTAAAGAAAGCTTTCTGTGCTTTTTGTGTGCTTTCATGTTCTGTAATACTCCACATATGCTGCACATTGTGACTGGTGGTGATAATCTCAATGCTGAGAACAGAGTTTGTGCTCTACTAAACACTACAGAGTCATCCCAGAAGAGAAAAATATGTAGCTATTCGTTTTCACCAGGATATACCTGTTAAGCAATATTGATTCTGGCAACTGGGAATAGTGTAGTTTATTAATCAATTTCCTCCCCCCCATCCCCCTTCCCCAAATGGTTTCTTTCTTGTACTTGCATTTTACAGCGGACCTTCTCCCCCCAACAATAAATTGGCTCCTCTTCAGGGCACAGTGACATCTAAAAGAAATCCACCATGCTGCCTCCTATCCCTCTTGCCATCCATGCCATCCATCCTTTACCTTAACAGACTTCTCAGACCCACTGCCAGGACAAGGTGTTAATCTCCTTCAAGTCATATTACCCCACAGCAATGTCCAGAACAGTTTAGGATGGATAAAAGCTCTTCTCTTGCTCCACTTCCAGTAGCCATCCTGGCCAGTATAATTTCTTTTTGCATTTCATCTCAATCACATTTCTGTGGGGAACTCAATCCCACAGAGAGGATTTGCAATGGGTTCTCCTAAACAAAGGTGTAAATCAGCTCTCTCTTCCCTGCTTCCTCCAGGTTGTGGAGTCTCCGTCTCTGAAGACTCAAACCCCACCTAGACGCATTCCTGTGCAGTTTTCCCTGCTTTGGCAGGGTGGTTGGACTCGGTTATCTCTGGAGGTCCTCTCTAAACCCTAACATCCTGTGATTCTGTGAAAACAGAATTAGATTAACAGAAATTATGTGCTGAAAATAATATTCCTCTTTTGACAGATACAACACACAAAGAAACATATGAAGAACAATAAAATATATAGATATATAAAGGCAGAGACATTATAGTGAGGAGTGTAAAGAGGATTATAGTAAAATGTACCAATATATCACCTATGGAGCCAGGAAGATTCTATTCCTTAGTGTACATAGTTCAAAAAAGGGAAGCAGAACTGCACTCAGTATGTGCAGGGCAGGTTGGTCTCTTGGGGCAAGTTTCCTTGCATCAAAGGCACAGGTTTGCAAATATGACTTGGATAATGAATGTGAAAATGATGTGACATAGAGTACAATAAGATTAGAAATGTACAAATGTAATAGTATTGAATCATAGAATTGCTAAGGTTGAAAGGGACCTCAAGGATCATGCAGTTCCAACCCCCCCTGCCATGGTCAGGGACACCTCACACTAGATCAGATTGCTCAGAGCCACATCCAGCCTGGCTTTAATAACTTCTGGGGATGAGGCTTCCACCACCTCCCTGGGCAACCTGTTCCAGTGTCTCACCACCCTCATGGGGAAGAACTTCCTCCTAACATCCAATCTGAATTTACCCATTTCTAGTTTTGTTCCATTCTGCCCAGTCCTATCATTACCTGAGACCTTAACAAGTCCCTCCCCAGCTTTCCTGTAGGACCCTTTAAGATACTGGGTTTGATTTAAGTGTAAAACACTGTAAAAACCTCTGACTTTGTAGTCGAGGCAGAGTTATTTCCCAGCCTGAATGGTCAAGAAAAATGATGATACTGGCGTAGCTTGGTTAACTCAATAAGCATCTGATAAATGCTTGTACAAGGAGGGAGAAGAGTGTGTAAGTTGTTGCAAAATAGGTTGTGGGAATGAAATGAAATAAAGAAAAGTAAAACCTGACTTACAGTGTAAAATATATCTGGTATGTCTAAGGATATAATGGAAACAGTAACAGACCAGCTGAATAATTTAGGGTTGGACTGGACATCACACTTAAAAACATAGTATATCATAGACAAGCAATCTAGCTTTGGCAGTGGAGTAGACAAATGACTTAGTAGATCTCCTCCATTACTAATTTTTTTCATTCAGTGCTCTTTGTAGACCAATGTTAAGTACCTTTAAAAGGTACTAGAAAGATGAGACCTCCATTTACTTCTTGTCCTAAAAGCTAGCCTTCGATCACGGAGCAGCAAGATACATCTATTAGCTTTCATTGTTTACTCTGGAATGAAAGAATGTTTAAGGACAATGGATAAAATAATAGTTTCTAATCAATCAATGTGAATTACTCCAGGAGTTTATGCCAACAGCCTAGCAACCTGCCACTTATGATGAGTAATATTTTAGAAACAGTCATGGCTGCTAAGCTATCATTTCATTAAGAAGTATCACATGAAAAATGAATTCCTTATCCAGGATTCAGGGAGAGTTAAAGAAGCAAAAGTTGGGATTAATTCTTTAGCACATATAATTTAGCCATCTCAAGGCAAGTGTAAAGAATGAAGCTTTTTAAGGCAGCATATTAAAAAAAATCACATCAGGGGAACTCCAAATTCTGTGTTGCACAACCAAGACAAACTCAGGATTATTTTCCTATTGTTATTTAGGACATTTCACAAGGTTTCATCCAGGAGACAAACTAATTAGGTTAGGAAACAAACTAATTAGTGTGGCCAGCAGGAACAGGGAAGTCATTCTGCCCCTGTACTCAGCACTGGTTGGGCCACACCTTGAGTACTGTGTCCAGTTCTGAGCCACTCAGTTTAAGAAGGACATTGAGACACTTGAACTCTTCACTGCGAGAGTTGTTAGCCATTGAAATGTGCTGCCCAGGGAGGTGGTGGAGTCACCATCCCTGGGGGTGTTCAAGAGGGGATTGGACGTGGCACTTGGTGGTGCCATGGTTTAGTCATGAGGTCTGTGGTGCCAGGTTGGACTTGATGATCTTTGAGGTCTCTTCTAACCTTGGTGATTCTGTGATTCTGATATCCTAAAATCCACCTTAGGAGAACATATTTCCCTGTGTTCTGCAGTCTCTCAAGATTTATTCCCTTGATCTTTTATCATCCAACATTGTTATGGAGTATAAACAATTAGGTGTATTGCAAAGTGATTTAGCAAGGGATTTTTTTTTTCCCTGGGTAAATTATCAATTAATATTTTAAGTCCTTTGTTATTTGATGCATTTCTTCCAATCTTCCAACACAGAAATTTGGAAACACAGTTGGATGGGGTTTTTTGGATAAGCAGTTTTAAATACCTTTCCCCCTTTGTCTTCATTATGAAGCCTTGTTTCTGAGTCTAAAGACAACCACAAGTGATATTTTGACATTGTTTTGATTGATGAGTAATAATTACACCTTTACTCCCTGAGGCAGGAGTTGAGTGTAGAGCAAGCTCTGTAAACACAGCAGAGCAGAGCAGAACTTTTTTGACCAAACACCACCCCAAATTTTAACTGAGATCATCACAACTTCCTTTCCCATTCCCTTTTTCACTTGCTTGGGGTTTTTTGTTTGTTTGTTTGCTTTGTTTGGTTGGTTTTGATTTTTGAAGAGAAAAGCAAATTCCATGCTTCACTCAGTGTGTTCACTCCTCCAAGAGCTGGGTGTTTGAAAAGAATAAACAGATAATGTTTTCCTACCCTGTAATCTGCAGCTGAAGTACACAACTTTTACTCCCTTTAGAGGTAGAACTTGCCATTTCAGGATCCTTACAGTGCTAAGGTTTACCCTTATTATTTACTGTCTTACCCCCCCCCTTGCTCCTTGAAGTATGTGGGAAGGCTCTTGGGGACATTTCTGTCAAGAATTTGTTTATAGCATCCAGGGGGAATTTTCCTCATAGCCTGTTTATTGAGATAAGGTTCAGGATGACATAAGCATCTGGGTCTGTTTGGTTTCACAGGAAGAGCAAGGCAGAGAAACTATAGCACATAGAATTTATCCTAAAAATCATGTAGGTTTTGAATAAATTCTGCTTCCTTAAGCTAAGAAACCTGAGAGCCTGGGACTGTCACTATTTTATTCACAACGTGGAGTGTCAGTTAATATCAAGTTAGATGAGCATTGGTTGGATTCTCTTCTTTTCTGTGTGGGCCATAGGATTACATTGAAAAAGAAGAGAGAAAACAAACAAACAAAAACTACTTTGGAGAGAATTTTGTATTTCAGACTGGTTTTGTGTCAGGGCAGTCATGGGATTTTCTAGAAAGGGATGCCAGAAATATGAAATATATAGAGATCCAAATTTGACTAGAAGAGAGGTGAGGAGAGGTGAGGAGAGGTGAGGAGCGTCGAGTTGAGTTGAGGAAAGTGGAGAGTTGCGTTGCGAGAAGGAGAGGTTCGGAGAGGAGAGGTTCGGAGAGGAGAGGAGAGGTTCGGAGAGGAGAGGTTCGGAGAGGTTCGGAGAGGAGAGGTTCGGAGAGGAGAGGAGAGGAGAGGAGAGGAGAGGAGAGGAGAGGTTCGGAGAGGTTCGGAGAGGAGAGGAGAGGAGAGGAGAGGTTCGGAGAGGAGAGGTTCGGAGAGGAGAGGAGAGGAGAGGAGAGGAGAGGAGAGGAGAGGAGAGGAGAGGAGAGGAGAGGTTCGGAGAGGAGAGGAGAGGAGAGGAGAGGTTCGGAGAGGAGAGAAGAGGTTTGGAGAGGAGAGGAGAGGCAGCACATTCCTTTGAAAAGTGGTAGCAAATAATAGCTTCCTTTCTGGTTTGTTCACTGTTATTGTGTGAAGAAGGATGTTAACTGCAGTCATTGATTAAAAAAAATAAACACCTTGACAACAACTATTGTTCCTAAACAGGGTAAATGTTCACCTAAGGAAGCACAGGCGTTACTCACAAAACAGAATCTCAGCCATTTTGGGGAAAGAAAAGACTTAACCTGCTAAGAAATGTTTAAAAGACCACAGATCCTCTTGAAGAGAAGCAACTCCAGGGAAAGACATAATCTTTTTAAGATTTCCAAGCCAATTTGACAGCCCCTGAGGGAGTGAGAACAAAAATAATACTCATTGCCAAGGGGGTTAATTTTATTATATTTTTTTTTGTTTTAAATCTTGCTCTGGAAAGGAAGGGAAAAGAAACTCCTGGAACCTGAAGAATTCTTTCTGACATGATGCAGGATTGAACTAGGCTGTTGAAGCAGAGTGAATTGTTGGTCCATTGGTCTTTGGAGAGAATCGAGAGATGAACCATTCTACTTTCTGTCACACTCTGCTCTCTGCCTCCTTGGAAGAGATTCCCTGCACTTCCTCATCTATACCACAGTGTTGCAGGACCTTTTTTTTTCTTCTCTTTTCTGCATCCATTTAGACTGGATGTTAGGAAGAACTTCTTCATAGTGAGAGTGATTGGCCGTTGGAATGTGCTGCCCAGGCAGGTGGTGGAGTCACCATCATTGGAGGTATTTAGGAGGAGACTTGATGGGGTGCTTGGTGCCATGGTTTAGTTGATGAGGTGGTGTTGGATGATGGGTTGGACTTGATGCTCATGAAGGTCTCTTCCAACCTAGTTTCTTCCATTTCATTCCATTCCATTTCATTCCATTCCATTCCATTCCATTCCATTCCATTCCATTCTATTCTATTCTATTCCATTCCATTCCATTCCATTCCATTCCATTCCATTCCATTCCATTCTATTCACCTGTAGAAGCTAGCAGGACCCTTACCCTTCATGAATGAAATATTGCTGGTGTTTAAGCTAACACTTGGCTCAGCTGCAAGCTGGTGTAAAAACCCCATACTTCAAGGAAATCATATGGTATTTACTAATGCATTATTAATGGACAGCTGAATGGCTTCAATAATAACTCTTAGTATTTATCATCCCTTACAAGGGTAAAACAGACAGGTCTCCATTAATCTAGGTTATTTTAAATGAGCTACACAAGAGCTAAGTGGGCCCCTTATTTCCCTCACATCATCCCACAGCAAGAAAATATAATGTGACAGGGACTTGTCTTGAGTTATATCAGATGAAGAGCAGGCCCGAAGTAGACATAAAACTGTCTTTCTTTAATGTCTTCTGATTGTTTCACTGAATTTATATTGCTTTGGCACATTAATAATCAGTCTTTGAGAATTCCTTGATATATCAGCTAGTTGTCTCCAAGGCACTTGTATGCTAGCCTCTTGTAACATTTCTGTGCTTGTCTTGGAAAACTAATCTTATTTTTTGATGGGTTTACCAATATGTGATTAGATTGCATTGTAACCCTGGATATAAACAGCATTTACAGTATCGTTATTTCTATTATTACATGATATCAGCAGGGTAGAATAATCAGACTTCCCAGACTGACTGCAAGTTTTGGTGTCTGAGAGACTAAGCTTTTCAGTGTCTAGCCAAATTTTCCTCCTTTATGACAGCTTTCTGTTTAAAGTGTCTGTTTATGACATGGATGCACCTCACTTTTAAAAGTAATACAAATGATGGAACAAACTACAGGAACTTTTTAGGCTAGGTCCATGGTTTTCATGCTGAGCAGAAGCTCTACTAGAGACCAGAATCCTGTAGCACAGCATCCTCTGCCTACTGAATGTTGCTGAAGCTACAGTTTGCATGTCCATGTTGATTTCTAGGAGGACTAGAATGTTTTAGGATGCCTACTACTCTTTGCAATCACTTGATAGGTCACTATGCAGTTGCATAGCTTTTCAAATCACACTTCAGTCCAGCTTTGGCTTTATCTACACTTTAGCTTTTGATGATACTGCTATCAATTAGGAATGAATGAAAAGTAATTTAGGCTAATCTCTGGGGAAAGATTTTGCTCTTAATACTTCACAGTTTTATGGGAAGATTTCCAAAGATGTTTAACCCCTTTGAAGAGCTATCCTTAAAGTAAAGCAGCTAATTAAGTACTATGGGTTTTATTATTTTTTTTCCTGACTGGAAACCCAAGCACAAAGTGTGAAGAGACACAGAGAATCACAAGGAAAAGCCAGACCTCACTTTTGATTCACAAAATGGTGAGTACAAGACAGGTTGCTCTTCCCACCTGCCCAGGCTCCAGCTCAATGAGATTAATAATAGTCTAGCATGTTACTCAGAGGGTGTTAGAAGAGTGCAACCAGTGTGTATCATCATGGCTTTCTGTAAGCTAGAGCTGGCTGCAGACTACAAAGAATGGCAGAGATGAAAGAGGAGAAAGTATTGAATTTCTCCATTTAATATCCAGAAAGGCATTTTCCATGGATTTCTACCATCAGCTCAGATTTATATGTACTGCTCTACATAATCATTTCAGTGCTCTGACTGATCCTGCAAGGACTCTTTTCATTCCTGGTGGATCTAACCTGAGCCCACAAAGTTAAATGACCCATGGCCATGTGACAGATGAGGATGAAAGCTCTCTTTGCAGGGGCTTTGAAAGTATCTTAGTTCAGTGAAGTGCCATCACTGGGCTTAACTGAAAACCCCTCAGCTTGCTAGTGGTTGCGAGGAGGTGCTGGGCTGAAAATTTCTCTTCACTGAGAATTTCCATACTTTTCTTAAATGAAGAAAGAAAGTTTCCTGCAGACACTAAACTTGCTGTTTCCCCCTCTCTGGTTATTAATATATGAAGCTTCAAAATTCAATACAATCTCTTCTTTTGGAGAAGACACAATGAGCCAGCTGGCATGATTTGTGAAGTGAGTGCCAGGACTTTCAGCCCTACCCAGCACACGAAGTAAATCTCTAAGCACAGATTTTCAGCTTGAAAATAAATAAATAAATAAAGGCATGAACCAAATAACAAGCAGACTATTATCAGTTTTGTTAGTAAAAGGTCAGAGTCTTCCAAATGAAAAGCACTGATACATCAAGGACAAACAAACAGGCTGCCTTGCAAGCCATGTGGATTTCTATGGCAGTTTATTTGTGTATATCCTGGGGGATCTACAACACATTTAAAGAATGCATTTGATCCTTCTCTCCTAAATAGATGTTTCTGTTGCTAGGTGATGTAATATCTTTGTAACCCTAAGAAGTCCAAGGACGATGGCATTCAGTGACATTTCTGTTGTCAGCAGCAAACTGCTGGAAAAGTGGGATGGAAGAATTTTTTAGCTGATGTTTGTTCTAGAAGACTTTTCAGTTCAATATATTTGAATTAACTTCAACACTTTCTCCTAAAAACACAGCCATGCTGTTTGTACTCTTGAAATGTTGGCTTTATCAAATGGTCTTTGGAAAGTTTCAGCATTTAGTTTTAATCTAAACTGTCTCATCCCATACTGAAGGGAAAGCAGACATTGGAGGAGTTATTCAACTCTTGACTGCTCAGTGAGCCATCCACTGCAGGGCTTTAGTGGTCCTGAGTATGCTCCAGTGTGTGTACTGGGAGAGGGAGGAAGTCTACAGAAGACAAAGAGGTTGGAGATGGAACAGAATAGAATTGGAATGGAATGGAATGGAATGGAATGGAATGGAATGGTATAGACCAGACCAGGTTGGAAGAGACCTTTGAGATCATCATGTCCAACCTATCATCCAACTATCTAATCAACTCAACCATGGCACCAAGCACCCCATCAAGTCTCCTCCTAAACACCTCCAGTGATGGCAACTCCACCACCTCCCTGGGCAGCACATTCCAATGGGCAATCACTCTCTCTATGAAGAATTCTTCCTAACATCCAGTCTAAACCTCCCCTGGTGCAGCTTGAGACTGTGTCCTCTTGTTCTGATGCTGGTTGCCTGGGAGAAGAGACCAACTCCCACCTGGCTACAACCTCCCTTCAGGTAGTTGTAGAGAGCAATTAGGTCTCCCCTGAGCCTCCTCTTCTCCAGGCTAAGCAACCCCAGCTCCCTCAGCCTCTCCTCACAGGGCTTGTGCTCCAAACCCCTCCCCAGCTTTGTTGCCCTTCTCTGGACACATTCCAGCAAGTCAACATCTTTCCTAAACTGAGGGGCCCAGAACTGGACACAGGACTCAAGGTGTGGCCTAACCAGTGCTGAGTACAGGGGGAGAATGACCTAGCAGAAAAAGAATGTTGGCAAGATAGCAAAATTTAGTTTAAACTTCTCTAACGACTGAATTTGAATCAACAATAATTTGTTCATAACCTATAAAAACTGTAAACCCAAATTTTATTTAAAGGCAAATACTGGTTTAGCTATCTACCCTCTTTTGTCTTTAAATAATAATTGCAGCCTCTTGGATGCCCTCAGTTTGCTTTCAATATTTCTTGTGAAATAATGGTTGTCATATGCTTCTGTGGATGCCTGAGTGTGAAGGACTGACCTTAAGACTCTTCACAAGAGAAATGTACAGTTCAGTAAAAGTCCAGGCATCTCACAGGAATTAAAACATCACCTGAGACCCGAACGTGGTGCCTGTCTGTCCAATACTGGTCCTGGAAAAGAAAGTAGCAATGCTAATACTAAGTGGAATATGAAATATTTAGACAGTGTAAGGTGTGGAAATCAACTGGTTGATAACAGCTTTTGCCATCTGTGGTAGACAGCAAAACTGCTCAGTGGATTTGTTTACAGTTTGTAGTGGCTTCCTGCACTTCACTGCCAACTGCATTCTGCTCTGATTATAGCCTCTTGGGATAATTGCTCCTGCCTTGAGAACAATGGAGCCTGCTTCATTTTGGAGAAATTTCTGGGGTGTAGGAGGGAAGGCAGAGAAGGATTAACATGGAAAGCAGGGAGGCTGCAGGTGTGGAAATAGGTGGTGGAAGGCATAAGGGATGTATTAGTTCCAGATACTGTCTTGACAGCAGTCCTCAGAGGTGGTGGAAATAATGAGACTTTCAAAACAGGGGCAGAATGACCTCCCTGCTCCATACTGCAACGTGAAACTAAGCCTGACGAAGGATCTGTCCTCTTTCACGTGGTTACTTTGGAATCTGCTAATCTCACAGGAATAGCAAATCCCTGGCTTTTTGATCAAGCATTAGTTTTCTTAACTTGTGAGGATCTGTTTCATTATTTTTTTTGCTTTACCAGAGGACTCTGATGCTGGAAGAAATGTACTGGAGAAGAGAAAGTGGCTTTTCATATTTGTGCAGCACACAGGTAGCTACTCCTATCTGCTCTAATAACAACAGTGCTGCATCTACATCCCCAAGATATTCACTGCCCTTCTGCAACGCTGCCTTCAGCAGCACTTTTCATCTCTGCCAAGCCCTTTCTCAGCACTGGCTGTGACAAAGCGGCGCTGGGTGTACACAGATTCATTTATCCTGCTCCAGCTAATGTTGCATAATCTTTGCACGCAGGCACGGGAGCTCTCCTATCAGAGTCCAGCAGTTTTCAGAAGAGAATTGCTCTGGCTGGCAGGAAGGCAACAGAGGCAAGCGTGTGTGTGTGTGTGTGTAGCTGCATTGCTGCACAGCTCACCCAGAGGGTCATGCACACCAGTGGACAACTGCAAGGAGGCTGGATGCAGCCATGTAGATGCAATGGAACATATGGCATTGGGGAGGACATAAACAGATGGATTCAGCTAGAGGAATTCATAATTTCCACTTTATAGCTATGTTTACCTATATATCACATAATGAGGAAAAGACCTCCAATTTTTCCTAAGCTTGTGTTTCTGTTAAGTCAACAGCTCTCCGAAATAGGTGTTCAGAGTACAGCAGAATAAGCTATGAAGGCAGCACCAATAAGCAAAACTAAACTGACAATTGTCTGAAGAAGTTTTTCCTGCTTTAATTTTATTTATGTGTTATGCAAATACGCAGCACAAGTTCTTCACTCAATCTTCACTACACTGACAAAAGCTTTCTAGGTTTTATTTATTCCACCTCTTGTTCCATTAAAATCTTAAATTGGGTGTTGCAGAATGGGATGGGATGGGATGGGATGGGATGGGATGGGATGGGATGGAATAGAATAGAATAGAATAGAATAGAATAGAATAGAATAGAATAGAATAGAATAGAATAGAATAGAATAGACCAGGTTGGAAGAGACCTTTGAGATCATTGAGTCCAACCTACCACCCAACACCATCTAATCAACTAAACCATGGCACCAAGCACCCCATCAAGTCTCTTCCTAAACACCTCCAGTGATGGTGACTTATCCTGGCAGTATGTGTCATTGAGTGTCTTTTACCAGCATTTAGGACCATTGGACTATCTTCCAAACTTGTAGGTGTTCAAATTTCATTTCCATTTGCATGTTGCAGCCTTCATGCTCTATCATTGCATTTTCTGTTGAGCATTTTCTGTGTTTTAAAAAGAGAGTCAGCTTTTACCTTTCAACAAATGAGACATAGCTTCACTCATCATTAAAGATCAGACCCTGGGCTCCCTTCTCCCTTTCCTTTCCACAGCACTTACAATGGAGATTGGATGTATTATGACTTTTTAAAATATTTTGTTCCTTACTCTTCATGAAATTAAGTACTTTGTTTCCCTGTCTCCTGCCAACATGATTGATCGTTTTTGTTTTTCCCTGGGTCATTAATAATGCAATTATGAAATATGCTATTACAGAGGAATGTAGGAAATGATAACTCTAAGAGTAATGTTCACTTGAAAAACCTCCAGACTTTAACCCTGGGCTATTCAATGTGCATCAGTTCTGTTGTGAGTGGAAGCACAGAAGGAACACTACGGTGCATAACACACCATGTCTTTCCCTCTTAATTTTCTTCAGATACCTGATTTGGACAGAAAGAGAATATGCAGCCTCAGATGTTACTGAATCTGGCTGCTCAGCTTTTCCATCTCTTTTCTTACAGTGTTTGTATTAGATCCATCTTGCACCTCCAATGGGAGTTTTAAATACCCTTACCCGACCAATTTTTATTAGATTTATCCGGGCAACATTTGCATCTGGAATGGAAATCTAAAACGATTTCATACAGCCGAGATATTGAACTTCCAAAATGAAGATGTACAGATGCATAGTCAGGAGGTAATGTGGCAATATATGCTTCACAAAATAATATTTTAAACAGAGGCTAGAACACATGATCCAAACAGATTTGTCAGCTCTTAAATACCATCTTGCAGTCGTTTCGAAATTGAAACATCCCAGAGCCGCATTTTGTGCTGCAATGTGACAGGCTTTCCTCATTCCTGAGCAGGAAGAACTTTTCTTGAAATTAAAATAAAATAAAATAATATAAAATAAAATAAAATAAAAATAAATACAGGCAAGAAGAGAGACAAGCCACAAGGGAAAAAGCAAACTCCAAAGTTTCTGTTCTCTAACTGTCCAGTAACAATCTATTAACTTCATTTTATCTACCAGAAACTGACTCTGTGTATCAGCTGAATGCTTCCTTCCTGAGGAGGGGAAGGTAATGTATTTTAAAAGAATATCAAGCTACACTCCTCACTTTTGAAAATAGATATTCCCCAGGAATGCTGACAGACATTATGCCTCAGGACAGCCAAATGATACTGTACAACAGCTCTCTAGCATCACTAAAGGCATCATTTAAAGCGCATTAAGAAAAGGAATCGGGGAGCTGCTGAATGGTGTTGTATCTTGAGCAAATCACCTTTCTAATTATTTTACCTATTAGCATGGTCAGCTTTAATTGAAGTCCAAACCAGCTACTGTAAAAGCTGCAGTGTCATCTTAGGGTTTCTTTTTAAATGGACACTGAAAGTTCTTTTGCTATGCAAAGGCTAAACCTGTCCTAAAGTAAGCCACATACAAAAATGCTGAAAGCAAACTATACTTGCCTCTATCTAGGCTTTACTCCATTGTTCAGAGAAAACATTGGGTTACCATTTGTGCTTGACATCTTGTAGAGACCATACATCAGAAAAATGCTCCAAGACCATCTTTTCTTAATTAAAGCAATTTGTTACTGGCTGAAGCAAAGTGTCCTTTGTCCTTCTGCCAAAAATGCCTTTCCTGTCATCTGTGTTTGCTGAGCTCACACAAAACAACAGAAACACTGTGGGGTATGCTTAAAACAACAGCATTACAAGTAGGACACACTTGATTGTTCTGAAACAATAGACATGGGGATGTTCCTCTTCGTCACACTTTTATCTACCGTAGAAGCTCATTGACACGGCGGAGGTTCAGCATTCCTTAATTGCCTTTTTAATTTAGTCCAGTTTTCCCCCAGGGCTGATACGCTGATTCCTCTCATTGCTCTCTCCTCCCACTCTCACCAGTGCTGCGTTTATGAGATGCATTTTAAAGCAGCTGCCTCTTTTATTACATTCACATATTCTTATAGAGCCGGTTTTCCTTCCTTTATGAATTTAATAAGGACTGCAATGCAAGCGATAGGAATACTTAACGGAAATACAGATGTCCTGGGAGCAGAAGGTGTTTAAAAGGAAGTAGGTCCAAAATTATTTTAAAAAATAAAATAAAAAAGGGAAAAGAAAAGAAAAGGAAAGATAAGGAAAGAGAAGAAAAGAAAAGAGAAGAAAAGAAAAGAGAAGAGAAGAAAAGAAAAGCGAAGAAAAGAAAAGAGAAGAAAAGAGAAGAAAAGAAAAGAGAAGAAAAGAAAAAAGAAAAGAAAAGAAAAGAAAAGAAAAGAAAAGAAAAGAAAAGAAAAGAAAAGAAAAGAAAAGAAAAGAAAAGAAAAGAAAAGACCAAAAAAAAGGACAAAAAAGGAAAAAAAGGGGGAAAAAGAGAAAAAATAAAGAAAAAAAGAAGAAGAAGAAGAAGGAAAGAGGGGGTGGGGAAGAAGAAGAAATAACCTAGGAAAGAAAAGTGCAGGCTTGTAATGAAAAAAAACAGATGGTAAAATATCTCTTAACTAAACAGATTACCACAGGCAGCCTTAGGAGAGCAAAGCCATCTAACTCCATACACATGGCCTTTCTCTGTACAGTCAGCACTTCATGGTGGCACTGTAGAAAAGAACAGGATTGGTGGGCATGTGGACATAAGAATATTTAGAGGACAGCTGAGCTGCTTAATGTAACACTCATTTCTTTTACTGCACAAGGTTTTGAGTGCTCTAACAGAGCTCTTCAAAAATGACAGGAAAACTCTTCAGCAATCCTTTAAGTACCTGTAGGATACATGAAGCAGTGTCCATGAGGTTGTTCAGGCTGGTAAGATGAGTAGTATGCTTTACATGGCTGTCTTTCTATCACAAAGGAGAAAAAAAAAATTAGAAAAAAAATAATCATCATATGTTGTGGAAAAGAAACTGCAGAGGAATATGAAATATTCATGACTCCCCTCCTTTGAACAACTGTGCTTAAGCCAGGGAGCTAATGTAGACAGATAAGTCAAACAAAATGTTGTGTACTACTGAAGAATGAAGGCATAAAGGAGAGTTCTATATATGATGCAGTATAAATCAGTTGTATCAAAAGCCACAGCTTGTAGAGCACCAGAATATCCTTCTTCTCCACCTACAATATGCTCAAATCATATTTACTGGAAATCGAAGGGATTTATCTAGATATTACCAAAAGAGAAATGCTCACAATGCAGAGGCCAGCTGGCAAGGCTGTGTGCCATGTATTGATGTTAACAATGACATGGTATGTATAGAGACCTAGTAATAAAAATTTGTTAAGGTTCTTGGAAAATATGAGTGCAATTTTTCATATTTATGTGGCTTGCCTTTCAGGAGAAGAATGAGAAAAGATTGTACTGTGTCCAGTTCTGGGCCCCTCAGTTTAGGAAAGATGTTGACTTGCTGGAACGTGTCCAGAGGAGGGCAACAAAGCTGGGGAGGGGTTGGTGAGGAACACAAGCCCTATGAAGAGAGGCTGAGGGAGCTGGGGTTGCTTAGCCTGGAGAAGAGGAGGCTCAGGGGAGACCTTATTGCCCTCTACAACTACCTGAAGGGAGGTTGTAGACAGGCGGGGGCTGGTCTTTTCTCCCAGGCAGCCAGCAAGCACCAGAACAAGAGGACACAGTCTCAGGCTGCACCAGGGGAGGTTTAGGCTGGATGTTAGGAAGAAGTTCTACACAAAGAGAGTGATTGCCCATTGGAATGTGCTGCCCGGGGAGGTGGTGGAGTCGCCATCATTGGAGGTGTTTAGGAGGAGACTTGATAGGGTGCTTGGTTGCATGGTTTAATTGATTAGGTGGTATTGGCTGATGGGTTGGATGTGATGATCTTGAAGGTCTCTTCCAACCTGGTTTATTCTATTCTAGTCTAGTCTAGTCTACTCTAGTCTACTCTAGTCTAGTCTATAGAACTTTCTCTGCTGCAATAAAACCTAACCCTTTTTAAAATACAGTTTTGAACAAGTAGTTAATTCATTAATGCATCTTTAAAGTGCTATTTAGCTCTTATTAAACTCGAGGCACCACATCATGGGACAATGCAATGTTAGTTTTCACAAAGACCCTACTGGCTGCCTTGCTGTTTCTCTGCAAACACTATAGATTGAGTCAGCTTGAATCCTGTCCATGCCATGGCTGCCAAAATTAAATACCATCCCTGCTTCTCTGTGAGTTTGCTCCCCAATATCCCAGCACATGCCAGATACCAGCTGCACTATGTATAACAAAGACATGATAGGTTCAAGCACCTGCAAATTAGGAATGAAAGACTCCCTTAATTTATTTCACAGTGTCAGTCCATTGTTGAGTTACTGTCACCCTGAGCTGGGTTTGAGCCTGTCTCTTACACACCTATGCATGAGAGTCCTTGCAGATGAGTGACAGGTTTAGTTTCCTACCATTGGTAGGAATGAAAATAAGATTTCAGGTTGTGTGCAATAAAATTATAGGAGGATCTTTTCTCATTAGGAGATTCCTGAGTGTGTCGCTGTTCTTGTTTCCTCCCATACAAGCTCTCTCACAATCTTCCACACCCTTTTCAAGTCACTTCAACTAAAAATAAATATAAGGGTTGGAAATAATTTTTAAATGCCTGTCCTATACACAGTAGAAGGTTATAAAATGATTTGTTAAAGTTCATTTTTGGATGTGAGGAAATGCTTTACGTGGGAAAAAATGGGGGGGAAACAGGGAATGGAACAAAAATAGAAAAGGGTAGAATCAAATTGTATGTTAGGAAGAAGTTCTTCCCCATGAGGGTGGTGAGACACTGGAACAGATTGCCCAGGGAGGTGGCGGCAGCATCACCCCTGGAGGGTTTTAAGGCCAGGCTGGATGTGGCTCTGAGCAACCTGATCTAGTGTGAGGTGTCCCTGCCCATGGCAGTGGGGTTAGAACTGGATGATTGTTGAGGTCCTTCCAACCCTAACAATTCTGTGATTCTATGTTCATAACTGAATGTGGAAAAGAATCCTGTTTTTTCCTCGTGTGCCTCATCTAGTTACTCATCCTTCCTCCTTCTTCAGCTATCATTTCCTCAAATAGCTACACACTTATCTTCCTTTCCCTGTCTCTAGCTGGAACCCTGTTTGGAAAGGAAAAAAACATCAAGGTGTGCTGCACTGCAGGGAAGATGCCTTTTGAATGCTGCATTTCTGGTCCTTCTAACTGTAGATGAAATGGCAGAACTAAGAAAGGAACAGAGAAGTATACCAACATTGTCTACAAAAGAAGAGGTACAGCAGGTGATACCTCTTCAGCTCAGGAAAGAGGCAGTTGAAGAGGAATATGGTGGAAGTTAATGAAATCCTTTGCAGTGTGAAGGAGGTAATAAATATATCGTGAAACTTGCTGCTCTGGGATGTTGTGAGGGCCAAAAGGATAATTAGTTTTGGAAGGAGATTTCAAAGCTCCCAGGAAGATGGTTGTGTACATACTTTATATCACCAGATATATTGGTGGCGATTAACCATCGTGATACAGATATATTGGTGAGAAAACCTTGACTGCTGGAAACTAGCAAGCTTTGCCAGCAGTGAGATTGTTCTTTTCTTGCCTTCATTAATACACTCTTTCCTTAGAGACAGTACTACCACTGTCATGCCAGAAGGTTAGGTGGACTTTTGGCTTGATCCAGTTTGATCAGTCTTCTACTGTTGACCTTATTGCTGTCTACAACTACCTGAAGGGAGGTTGTAGCCAGGAGGGGGTTGGTCTCTTCTCCCAGGCAATCAGCACCAAAACAAGAGGACACAGTCTCAAACTGTGCCAGGGGAAGTTTAGGCTGGAGGTGAGGAGAAAGTTCTTCACAGAGAGAGTTGTTAGCCATTGGAATGTGCTGCCCAGGGAGGTGGTGGAGTCACCGTCCCTGGAGGTGTTCAAAAAGGGATTGGATGTGGCACTTGGTGCCATGGTTTAGTTAGTCATGAGGTGTTGGGTGACAGGTTGCACTTGATGACCTTTGAGATCTTTTCCAACCTTATTGATTCTATGATTCTGTGATCACAAACCTCTTCTCCACAGAGCCCTGATTTGTGACTTGATGCCTGTATCAGATCATGCTCTCTCCTTTACAGACTATTTTGCTGTCATTAACCCCAGCAGCCTTTCTCACTGGATGCTTTAGAGATCCTGGCTCCACTGATTTTATTTTGTTTCTTTTTTTCCCTGCTTCCACTCACCCATGCCAGAATTAATTTAGGCTGGGTAAAATAATTTCAACATTTTAAAAAGAAGTGATTTATGTTATGTAAATGCAAATCTGGTCCTGTTTGTGTTCCCCTGAGGCCTGACCTGCTTGTGACAGAAAAGCAGGCAGAGTAAGTATTGCACCCTGTTTCTTTTGTGGCTTTTTTCACTTCCATCCACAGTAAGAACTGCATTTCTTTAACCCATTGCAAAAAAAAAAAAAAAGGCACTATTTTTACATCCAATGTTTTAGGTGTTCACAAGCTAATGACCCTTTTGCTGAAGGTTTATACCCATCCTGGTTACATTCACAGAGAAAAAACCATGTTTATTTTCATTCTGTGTGATGTTATCTGTAAGGCATTACAGTGAAGACAGAGATGGGAGGGCCTTTCAGATTGTTTTGTTGTTGTGTTTTATTTGTAGTACTCTGTTTGCTTAGTCCAGGCAGAAATGTGAGTACTTATGCAAAGGTTTCCTGTGGCTTCAAAAGTGGAATCCAATATGCTCTAATGCACATCTCTATTGGAGCTTCTGTCATAATAAGGTTGATTCACTTATTCAAACCACTCTTATTCCCAACTGAACCTTCACTGGAAATAGATCCTAATCGCTGTCAGTTCCCTCGAGACTTAAAAAGCTGAAGCAATACAAAAGTGTGTATAAGTTTTAGATAATGTAGCCACATTTTTCTAATCATATTTCTAATTTCACTAGCTTGTTACACAAAAGCACTGATTGGGGAACAAGATCATAAAAGCCTAAGAGATAATACTGAATCACTCGCACACCAGAATGTAATAATTGTAGAGTTGCTTAAAGAGCTGGCATAAAAAACGCAATGAATCCCCAAAGCTGCGTTTGCAGGGTACTTTTAAAGAGGAGCAAATAATGCCCAGGAGTGAGGGATGATGAAGCTTATACAAAAACAATGATTTCTGCAATAATTAAATTTTCAGTGAAGCCATTGATTCCCTTCCCCATCCCTGCAACGTTTCACTTCAAACAGGGAAAGGGGCATTTACCAGCAAGCACTTCACAAATGCATCCTCATGTACATTTGAAATAAAGGAGAAAACAAATGTGCTGTAGCTGAAGAGCAGATGCCTTTGTAGTTCTTGGTTTCACATGTGTTTTAAAAGCACTGGAATCACTTTGAAGCTTAAAAGAAAGAAAAGTCTGATTTCCAAAGATTGCTCAAGATAGAATAAAATGCCATCTTTGGTAGTTCTGTATGTATTTTTTTCACAGCAGTGCTGAAGGGAACTCTTCTGTGTTGAGAAGGGAGCTGATGGCAGTGTAATGTTGTCTTAGCAGAGGACTGTGAAATTCTTACCCTCTCTTGATAGGCCTACTAAAGGACATGATGGACACAGCACACCAAGACATGGAACAGTGAGGATGAACAGTATTATGAAGTATCTGGAGGATGTCCCTTAGCTCTCTTCTAGAGTGAAACCCCAGGGCTCAAGAGCAACAGAGAGCAGTGAAATCTCTCCTCTTCCACCACTCTCCCGTTCCAGGCACAGCAGATCATCAAGCTGGGAGATTGAATGGCATCTGCATGTGATGTAGGGGTCACACCACCAATCTACTGAAGATTTGCAAGCAGAACCCCTGTCTGTGAGAGTCTGAGGCAAAACCACATGCATCAGGGAACGCTGAGTACACAGGCTTTGGCAGAATCTACCATCAGAGCCAGGTTCCCAAACCCAAGCTCCTGCAGCAGCAGAGTAACATTGGAGAGTCAGCCATCTCTGTCTACAATAAGAAAAATCCTTCTACCTTTCCACATAGCAAAGCAAAGATGAAAAATACAACTCAAGCATGCCTGTCTGGAGCTGCTGATACCATTAGTGTAATTATTAAAAGACTTGGAGCCTGGCCAGATGACTTGCAGCAGTTGAAGGTCTTATCACTTAGAACAGACTTGTATCAGTTCAGCCTGATGGACACAGGTGGGAGCTGGGAGGTTAAAGCAGAAACTCCAATAATGTCTTTTTATGGGGTCTGTACTTTTGTGACAACAGAACAGAGTAGCCTCTTAGGGACAACTACATCTTCCAGGGCTTACCTGCCAAAACACTAAACTGACTCAGAAACTGTTTTGATTAAATCAGTGCAACTGCATCCAAGGAGAGACTCTGACTGGATTAACTACCTCCTAAAAACCAGTAGTGTAAATTTAGGATGTTGTGAAAGGTAGTTTCAACCAAGGTGCTAGACTGCACCAGGGCATCTGAGGAGGTCTTGTACTTCCAGTCTGCCTTCTCTAATGTGGAGTACTACCTAGAAGAGACATGAAATTAAATAAATGGAAACCAATTTACATCCATTTCTTAACATAATGTTGACCTACAAGTCAAATATTTTGGTGTGGTGTTTTCTTTTTTTTCCTTTCACAATATTTCCACACCCAGTGGGTAAAGGAATTATTTATTTCTATCTCTTTGCATAAAGAGAGCTGTCATATTGTGGTGGTACAAAGCCCCACAGAGACACTTTGCAATGTCAGGACCAGCCAATATTGTGCTCTTCTTTTGGCTGTGCAGTGAGATGGAAATATCAGGTACTTATCCTGGCAGTGGTACAGTGAGTTGGGACAACCAGGCACTTCTTAATTGTACCTGGAATTCCTGCTGCCTGGATTGTGGCCTACCCTACAAGGTATCAAGATTGCATAACAAGATGTGTGGCCAGAATGGAAATATACTGACCAAAGCAAATCATCTTGTGATCTCCTTTGCAGTGATCTCAAGCAAAACCTTTTGAGCTGTCCAAGGTGGCAGCAGCTGTGATCCAGTATCTCCCCCTGAGCTGGGATGACTCTCACAGTAGCTTTCATGAGGATTTTGAAGAGTGGACTTTCATGAGGATTTCCAAGATCATCTTCTGACAGGTGGTGATGAAGAAGAAGGGGTCAAAGATCACCTGCTGACAAATGCTAATGGAGGATAATAGTGAGTAACTCACTACAATTAGATTTTACAAGGTTTCAAAGACCATTTGGTACCAATAATTTACTACAATTGGTAAAGAGAGAAAAATCTTTATCGTAGGTTAACCTCTGTGTGTCTGTACAATTCAATTTAGGAAATGTTGTAGTGCTGATTATTGCCTAATCTTGTGCTTTGCCATAACAGTGCCAGCAAATCTTGAACTGCTGCTGTCTCAAAGTTGTGTAACAACTTTCTTTCTTTTTTTCTTTCTCTTTCTCTTTCTTTCTTTCTTTCTTTTTCTTTCTTTCTTTCTTTCTTTCTTTCTTTCTCTCTTTCTTTCTCTCTTTCTTTCTCTCTTTCTTTCTTTCTTTCTCTCTTTCTTTCTTTCCCTTCCTTCCTTCCTTCCTTCCTTCCTTCCTTCCTTCCTTCCTTCCTTCCTTCCTTCCTTCCTTCCTTCCTTCCTTCCTCCCTCCCTCCCTCCCTCCCTCCCTCCCTCCATTTCCTCCTTTCCTTCCCTCCCTCCCTCCCTTTCCTCCTTTCCCTCCCTCCCTTCCCTCCCTCCTTTCTGAAAACAAGAAAACTTTGTCTCCCAGATCACAGCACTTAAAGACAGACCTGTTGGTAAGTTTAGAGTCTTTGAAGGAGTATTTGGTGTTCCAAAATTAGATTGACGGCTCAGACTTTTTGCTACAGCCTAGTAAGCTAAAAGCCATGCATTTCAAAATCAAAACACAGATTCTCATATAATTATTAGACTGTAGGAGTTAAGTTTGAAAAAAGACATGACAAATACTCCAAAGCTTCTAATAGAATTGCAGGAGGTGGCCAGCCTTGAAACTCAATTCATGGTGTGTAATTGCCTTGGCAAGGCACAAAGTAGCGAGAATGTGCATTTCCTTGTACCATATGGGAATGACCTGAATTCTTGATTTTCCTACATCTATCTACACAAGCAGCACAGTGTATGGAATTGTTAGGTGAAGTTCCTGTGAGAAAAAAAAAGGAAAAGAAGAAAATAAGAAAACCTTTCAAGGTGCTTTTGTCTCCACGTGCAGCCCCTGCACATCACAAATGTCATAAAATCAAAATCTTCACAGACAGGGCTGGCCTGTCTCTTTCACAGCACAATGAAAGAAATAATCAGTGTTTTCACTTGGAGCCTTCATTATGCCATTTGTATGGATGTCTCCTGGACAGCAGCTACACTAAGTGCCATAAATTTTCCAGACAACCGGTTTGCATTATCTTCTGTATACACTGTAGAGAAAACAAACAGATTGCATCTATACAGGCAGGGAAAAGGCTGTTATTGCTGCAGCTTCAAGCAGACTTGAACAACTTATGATGCCTCTCACAGGATTTGGTGCTTTGCACATAACAACTATGGCTTCAACTTTCCAAGAATCAACCTTATTGCAAACAATCATATTTGTTTAAAGCTTTAATAAATTAAAGCTATTATGGTTTTGAGAGCTCTGGAAGCTGTTTTTACAATGCACAGTTTTCCTCTGAGAAGGAATGGCTTATGTTTGACCTGTTTTGAGCAGCAAGAAGCAATCCTCCAAGGCATGTTGAGATCAGTGATATTGATGTATAACAAACAGGAAAAATGAGAAAGAAAAAACCCAATTCCTTTTAGTTTCAAAGTGGGTTAACAGTAACAGTAAGGTGTGTAAAATACTCCACTCTCACCATGATAAGGTGTTGTAAAGACAATAAGAATACAACAGTAAGAGAAAATTCAAGTACTTCTGTCTTGGACTTCTCTCAGTATCCAAAGCAATATTTATTTAAACTTACTGGCAGCCAAGTGATGAAGCCAATGAAAAGTGAGAGCACTCCTGCCATGGATATTTAGACATGCACTGCAACTGGGTACTACAGCTGCCATGAAAACCCACAGAATCCAATCAAGTTCCAGATTTTGGGGAGGGAATGATTAACACAGCACTGCCAGAAGCAGTCAGTTCCCAAAGAAGACAGAGTTACTTGGCACTGAGTGTAGTCTGCACAATTTCCATTATGTTAGGTCATGTTTATGCAACCTGAAATCTCTTTTCATGACTGTAAGCAAATCATTTCATGTATTCTGATGCTTTGTTTCCCTAGGCCTGCTTACTTGATTACTCTCTTAGAGCATGCCTGAGAATTCCCTAATGATCTTTAATTTCTTCAATGCCTTATTGAGGCAGCCAGCTGTTGGAAGAAGAACCAGCTCATGGACTGGCTCTAATTTCAAGCTCCAGTTACTTTAGATCTCTTAGAAGAGCTGTCTCAATGGCTGTGCCACTGAAGTTTCTGGATTTCTAACTGTGTCCAAAGATTTTATGCCATGAAGTAAAGGGCTTTTGGGAACTTGTTTCTAACCAGACCTAACAAAAAAATGAATGTTCAAGCAATGTGTGCACAATAAAATATTCATGGAATTCCCACCTCTTTAAATGTTTTTGGGTTTTAATTTTGGCTTGACTCCAACTATGTGAATTAACTACAGATTGGAAATCTACAGTCAAGTAAAGATGTCTCACTAGCCCAGAATAATTCCTTTCTTCCCCCAAAAGCATAAAGATTTGGAATAGTCTGTTGGAGAATGGAGTTCCTATCCTGTTGCTAGTGAGCAGACAAGTTCAATGAAATCCCCCTTGCTAATGGAGAAAGTATTGGAAAAGAAGACATCCTATTTAATTTTATCCCATAGCTTCTGGCTTTCCCTTGACAAGAATATTGATTTTAGAAAATAGATAAGGTAGGCAGCAGAACTTCAACTAGGCTGAAGACATGTCCCTAAGGATCTCTTCACAGACCTCCAGGCTCACTAGGTGCAGTTAATTGCTCAGGCTGAAGGAGTTTCTGTTACTTCATAATGAAAAGTATTTGGTGGATGTCCTCAGAACTCCTCAGCCCTTTCTGAAGATGGGCCTGGAACTGCAATTTCTTCTTTGGGACCCATTCCTGCAAACACTGTTGTGGATTTCCAAATCCAAGAGCCAAGCAGAAGACAGGCTGCTGCAGCTCAAGAGTTTCCAGCTTCAACCATGTGTTCCCTGCAGGCACAAACCCACAAACCTGTACACAACCCACATATACAATGTGAATGCTCCAGAACTGGGCTCAGACTCTCAGTCTGCCCAGTAGCTGTCCCTAGATTCAAGTCTAACAGTTATTGTCACCTAGGCACTCCAGCCCTTGAAGTCACAGCCCCGCTCCAGCTGCTGGTGCAGATCCTCATGCACATACTCGCTGTGTGTAACTGGGAACACAGACCATCCAGCAAGCTGCCCTGGCTCCTCACCTATTGCCTCTCACAAAAGTACACACAGAACACAAAATGGATCTCTTAGTCAAACCCCAGGCCCCAAGGTCTCCCTGGCATTTGGTTAGGACTCTCTAATCCCTCTAGCAGCCAGCTCCTCCTTGATATGTTAGGACAAACTAAACCTGACTCCAGCTCTTCCTTAGGAGATGTTCATAAAATGGGAGGCAGTACCAGGACATGAACAATGAAAACTTGATTCTTTGGCCCTCTCTCTATAATCACTGTCTGCACAAATATTTCTAATCCATTTGAAAGCAAAACCAAACAGCTAACAGAATGGTAAGAGTAGTCATAGTTATCCAGAGGATAACTCTGAGGACAAACAGAGGGAGTTGGGGCTATTCAGTCTGGAGAAGAGAAGGCTCTGAGGAGATCTTCTTGTGGTCTTCCAGTATCTTAAGGGGGCTAAAAGAAAGCTGGGGAGAGACATTTTAGGGTGTCAGGTAATGATAGGACTAGGGGGAATGAAAAAAAAGCAACTAGAAATGGGTAGATTCAGGTTGGATATTAGGAAGAAGTTCTTCACCATGAGGGTGGTGAGAGACTGGCACAGGTTGCCCAGATAGGTGGTGGAAGCCTCATCCCTGGAGGTTTTTAAGGCCAGGCTGGATGTGGCTCTGAGCAACCTGCTGTAGTGTGAGGCATCCCTGCCCATGGCAGGGGGGTTGAAACTAGATGATCCTTGAGGTCCCTTCCAATCCTAACAATTCTATGATTCATGCTTGTGATGTGACATGCTGCTGAGCAATGCTCAGGAAGTGTTTTGCCTCCGAGAGCTGCTAGTTTAAAGTCCATGGCAGACCCAGGCACAGAACTCAGGGACCATTTATTTAACCATGAGGCAATCAGACATCCACCACAACCCATAAAAATCCACTACCAATCACAAGTGAAATAAAATATGTATTTATTTTTTGTTTGTTTGAGGGGCATTTTGTAACAGTTCAGAAAGATGTTACCTGGGATATTTTTTTTTACAGAGAATAAGTGTCTTAGTTTTCCAGCAGCAGCAAAATATCTTCAATCTGTAATCTAGAGATAAAAGAAGTCTTTAAGCATTGTATTTGACTAGATCAAAAATCCTTCAGTGTTACTTGAAATATTTACATTTTGGACTATTTTCTCCCAAAATCGAATATAAAGATACAGGGGACAAAATAAAACCCTTGTGCAACATAAATTGCCCGGTTTTGAGCTGCATTTAAACAAGAGTATACACATGAATTTAACAAACCTGAGTCACTCTCTTAGGACAGAATGCAAATTTAATTCATTAATTGCCTTTTGCTTTATTTACAGGTTAAAACTCCACTGAGACACATCACTTCACATTTAGGAGATCCTGGTTGCATGGCTATCAATCAGCATTATAAATTAGTTAATCATATAAAAATTAGTTTTCTTTTTTTTTTTTTTCCTTTTCTTATTTTTTTTTTCCCATTACCAGCTCAGTGAAAATATTCACCCACAGGAAATGAATCAAAACATCCATGTGCTGCTCTGTGTAATGTGAGTTACAGCTGCCAGTGGCCTCAGAAGAAGCAGGATGCCCCATTAAAGGTAAATTAATCTTTAGTCAAGTGGCAGTGAACGCCTGGCACTTGGTGGTAGCTGTTTGTACTCTGTGGAGGGCTGTACCTGTGTGAGGTTGGTGAGCATTCATCCTGACTTTCATTTTTAAAAGACATATTTTTCCTCATAGGTGCAGTGGTATTTGCAGCTGAAAGTTTGTTTGGCACGGGCTTCAGCTGAACAAACTCTGCCCCCACTCGTGTTGAACTCTTGCACTGATTTTATGATCCACACAGAAATGAATAAAAGATGATGAATTTTTAGCTTTGTTACATTCTAAAAGATGATGAAGTTTTAGCTTTGTTACATTTTAGCCAACCAAAGTTCAAAAGACTTTAGGACTACAACAGAGAGGTAGGAGTAAGGAAACCAGGACAATCTCCTAGCAGAAGAGGTTACTTGCAGATGCAGTTTACAGCTTTGTAAGTGTAATGGTTCTGGAAATTCAGACTGCAGGGAACCTGAACTTTTGTGTAACTCACACTGACCAGTACCAGGCGCAGAAATGCATCACAGTGACAGAAGAGTCTTGGAGAACAGAAGTCAGATTAAGCAGAACGGGAAGAAGATAGGACAAAAGAGACTCAAGATTCTAATATTTGTGTCTGCAAACTGTGCTGCTTTTGATCTGTTCAGTTTTATTGTACAGCAGTGCATGTGAATGTATGATATCCAAATCTGTGTACACAAAAGGGAATCACAATGTTTTGCAGTCACACAGCAGCCCACAGAAGTCAGATATGCAAAACCATACATCAAACAGGACTCCATATGAAGGAAGCTGAGGGTGTAGTACAAACAAGAAAGGTTCCACGAGAATCATCAGATGTGTGACCTTTTCCTTATGTATAATGATGTGGAGTGGCTATATTGTGAAAATCAATAAAATTATGAATGGTCAGGAAAGAGTAAATAGGAAAATTTCATTCAGATACTCAGAAGAGTAGGAAAAGAATCAAGAAATGACCAAGCAGGAGATTTTAAAAGAATGCAGTTCTCTTACCCACATGTAACTGAACTTTGGATTAAACCACCAAACAAAGGTGTGGAGGCCAAAATTGTAAATGGATTAGAAAAGTAACTAGGCAAATGTATGGAATTTATTTCCATAGGAAATAGAAAGAGCAGAGGTCTAAATAGAACTTCCAGTTCTCAGAAACTCTAAGCTGTATCTTTCCACTAACATCCTATTTCAATTCCTAAAAAGTTTACCTGCTAATTATTGAGAAATGGAATTTTGGTTCTAACCTTAGATTCCTGTACACTGGGACTGCAGCAAGTGGTTTGAATGTGTCATGCTGGATCCTGTAAGAAAAAGAAACTGCTTTTTTCTCTCAGCGAGAACACTAGTGCAGCATTTAACAAGTCATCTCAGGATTCAGATGTCATTGTGTTAAACAGGAAAAAGCCTCTTAAACCACAGGCCATAAGCTTTTCTTTAGCGATGGGACACACTTCACTTAACCACACACAAACATGTGAGGGGCAGTTATCCAAAAATCTGATCACAAATAATTTGTCAGCCTGGCTTTGAAGTCTCACACTTCCAGCGTGAGAAGAGAGCTGCAGGGATGAGAAAATAGGCAGCTTAGTTCCAGTGTCACAGCCATCTGAAATGGGAGTAACAAGTTGTACAAATGATGAGGGCTCCCAAATTAGGTGCTTGAAGTTATTTCAGTTTTAATAAATCAAAGTTCTTGCCAGCAGCTCTGAGACAGAATTTTACGAAGTGTGTGATGCCTTTCTCCACACAGACTCCTTCTCCTTCTGAAATAATGCATAAATTACAAATGGAGCTCTGCTAGGGCAGCACTGACTGCTATCCTAAGAGCACATTTTAACTAGACTTGTCACCAGGTTGAGACCAGCAATTTTTGCAGGCACAACACTTCTTTTTCTATAAAGCTGGCATAATAATTTCCTTCACAGTTGGACAAGTATTTAATGTTTGTTTCTCTGCAATAAACTACACCTAACTGAAATAAAGCCTTGGGTGTCCTTAATAATGCAACCCTTAAATCACACGCAACCCTTTTTGGCTACACAGGTAGTATGAAATAGAAGATGAATTCTACTGCATGCCAGGAGATGAGCAGAGAGGTGATAATTTTCTGCTTTTCTCTTCTTGTGACAATTGCATATTAAGAAATATTTTCTCTCTCCCCTTCTCCAGCTATGATTAGTATTTTCAGAATCAGGCCAGCTCGCTTGCATAAACAGCACATTGCTTCATTGCACCAAGGTGACAGAGTACCAGACTATACAGTCCAGAGGAAATATTACAAGCATGCTTTATGTCTGTACAGACTTAGATTATTTCAGATGTGGAAGAAGTACCAGTAGATGGTGCTCAAGAATATATTGCATAAACAGCTATGCATGGGCAGAGAGAGGAGTAATGGTAATGCCTTTCTGAAACAATCTTCCAACAGAGCAGTAGAGGCAAGCAACCTCAGCTAGTCCAGAATAGAAAGAGTAAGAAAGCTAATATGGGACAGAGTAGGGGAGATCCTGCATGAACAGTTTTGTGATATGAGGCTTAGCTACACACAACAATCTACTTTTACTACAATGTCTAGATCACAGCTTGTTGTTCACACTCCCTTTATACACAATGGAGAAAAAAAAACAAAACAAATCAAAACAAACCAGTAAGCCAAAAACAAACAAACAAACAAACCCCACACAAACAAACAAACAAAAAACCCCATTGCTAGTGAAAACCTCGTTTTCTCTAAGGTGGACACTTCCTGGACTTCTAGGTTCCACAGATCTATGTTGTATGCGGCATAAGACTTATCATAGAGTCATAGAATGGTTTGCTTTGAAGGGATCTCTAAAGGTCATCTAGTCCAACCCCCTCTGCAGTATGCAGGGACATCCTCAACTAG
The DNA here is from genome assembly GCF_014839835.1 of Dryobates pubescens. NCBI lineage: Eukaryota > Metazoa > Chordata > Aves > Piciformes > Picidae > Dryobates > Dryobates pubescens. The sequence continues at coordinate 8,771,988 of NC_071639.1, read as the reverse complement.
ATCATCCTCAACCACCTCCCTGGGCAACCCATTCCAGTGTTTCACCACCCTCATGGTAAAACCCTTGTTCCTAACATCCAATCTAAATCTACTCTTCTCTGGTTTGAAACCATTTTGTTGTTTAGGTGGGCTGGATTGGTCTATTCTATTCTATTCTATTCTATTCTATTCATTGCCCTTCATCCTATCACTGCAGGCCTTTGCAAACATTCCCTCTCCATCCTTCTTGTAGGCCCCCTTCAGATACTGGAAGGTCATGATTTGGTCTCTCCAGAGTCCTCCCTTCTCCAGGCTGAACAACCCCAGCTCTCTCAGCTCATCTTCATAGCAGAAGAGCTCCAACCCCATGATAATTTTCATGACATTGCTCTGGACATGCTCCACCAGCATGCTCCACCTCCTTATGTGCACCAACAGTTCACACCAACTTTTTGAGAAAGTCTCCAGGGCCTCCAGGCACAGAGCTGCATTGTGCTACATCACATTAATTTTTGGCTCCTCTAACATCTTGTGTGCCATCATTAGTGTGATCCTAAAACCTCTATAAGAATAGATTAAAAACCATGCAACACAAAGATGCTTCCAGATGAAAGAAGTTCAAAGGACTTTGTGATCATCTTTCTGACTCTATAGCAAATCCATTCCAGCTGCTCTGTGGATGTCTATGGGCTCTGATGTCCACATTCTTAGACAAAACCAAAAAGAAACTTCAACCTACCCCAAAACAAAACAAAAAACCCCAAGTTGACTGAAAATATTTTCACAAGTCTTCATGACATGTGAACCCCTGAATGGCTACCTGTTTGATTGTGTTTTGTTTTTAAAGACAACTAGATTCTATGAGTTTTTATGTGTGTAAATAGAATAGAATAGAATAGAATAGAATAGAATAGAATAGAATAGAATAGAATAGAATAGAATTAGCCAGGTTGGAAGAGACCTTCAAAATCATCACATCCAACCCGTCATCCAACACCACCTAATCAACTAAACCATGCAACCAAATACCCCATGCAGTCTCCTCCTAAACACCTCCAATGATGGTGACGCCACCACCTCTCTGGGCAGCACATTCCAAAGGGCAATCACTCCCTCTGTGTAGAATTTCCTCCTAACATCCAGTCTGAACCTCCCCTGGCACAGCTAGAAACTGTGTCCTCTTGTTCTGGTGCTGGTTGCCTGGGAGAAGAGACCAGCCCCAGCCTGGCTACAACCTCCCTTCAGGTAGTTGTAGACAGCAGTAAGGTCTCCCCTGAGCCTCCTCTTCTCCAGGCCAATTAACCCCAGCTCCCTCAGCCTCTCTTCACAGGGCTTGTGCCCCTGCTGGCCACACTGTTCCTGATGCCATTGGCCCTCTTGGCTGTCTAGGCACACTGCAGGCTCATGTTCAGCTTACCATCGACCAGTACCCCCAGGTCCCTCTCTGTCTAACACACAGAGGCATATGAACATATATTGATACATATAAAGGTCCTTCACTTTTTTGAGTTTTGCCTTTCCAAAGGAATAAAAAAAAATCAAAAAAATGAAAATCTAGCCCAGATGTTTCTAATAGGAAAAGGGAATGCAATTTTTTTTGCTTGATTAGTCATTTTTCCTTTGCATTACCGTGGGATATTTGACACTGAGAGGAAGCTGTTGATTTGGCATTCTTCCCTCTTGTAGTAAAGGGTTGGGAACAAGAGTGAGTTCAAAGGAAAATCACACTGGGAATCATTCATAGCTGGCCTCTTGTGGAATAGGCATTAAATTGAAATTCTGTGTCTGCCAGGATATTTGCCACCTTTTTCAGGATCCTTTCACTTAAACCTTGTTGCAGTCTGATGAGATCCATGAAGGAAATCCCTGGAACAATGTTTACAGTGACCTATTTATGGATTCTTTCTATACCTCTGAATTGAATGTTACAAGGTGAAGTTCCTGCTATCCATTCACTTGAAAGACAAAGATGGTTTCTGCCCCAGTAATTTCAAATATGCTTCATAAGGAATACTAATACTGCTGAGATTTCATTAAATGCACAAGTCTGGTGGCCTCCATAGTAAATATGCAAAGAGTATTGCAACCTTTGCAACAGAAAATCTCTCTCTGGATAGCTCCACCCTGTCAGAGTCATCCAGCTAAGCATTACTGATGGGAATTTGAAGACAGAAATTAATTACAAGCTTGAATTGTTTCACCACAGTGTGCTGCCATGTTTGTCACATCACTTTCAGCTCCAGTGCTTGATGCCACTTGTCTCTCAAGAAGTATTAGATTCTAGTAATTTTACAAATATGTAAAAAAGATGTATTTGGAGATGCCTTTGTGGAAATTAGAATTCTGTTGGTGGCTCATGAGCAGGGGAGATCTATTCAGGTTTTCAAAGCTTTGAATGAAAATCGTTGCTCTGAAATGTGACACTATCATCAGTGGACAATGAGACAGAAGCAGGGAATGAAGAGACAAAGGCCAGCTGGCCTGTTGCAAGGAGAGCTAGGAGCACCAATAATTACTTTTGAAGAGTCTGTGGAATTTAAGTCCATTGTTTTCTAAAGACATACCTGTCACAGACTTTAAAAGTCCACTATGGTTGTGCAGACATGCCTAAACTTATGGCTTGCTTAGCCTCTGATCAACAGGTGAACTGAAGCTCTGCCACTTATTTTGACAGAGTTCATTTTTATGTTGTTACTAATGAGGCTGAACATGAGCCAGCAGTGTGCCCAGGTGGCCAAGAAGGCAACGGCATCCTGTCGTGCATCAAGAATAGTGTGGCCAGCAGGAGCAGGGAAGTCATTATGCCCCTGTACTCACCACTGGTTAGACCACACCTTGAGGACTGTGTCCAGTTCTGGGTCCCTCAGTTTAAGAAGGACATTGAGACTCTTGAACGTGTCCAGAGAAGGGCAGCCAGGCTGGGGAGAGGTCTCAAGCACAAGCCCTACAAGGAGAGGCTGAGGGAGCTGGGATTGTTCAGCCTGGAGAAGAGGAGGCTCAGGGGAGACCTTCTTGCTGTCTACAACTACCTGAAGGGAGGTTGTAGACAGGCGGGAGTTGGTCTCTTCTCCCAGGCAACCAGAACCAGATGGAGAGGACACAGTCTCAAGCTGTGCCAGGGGAAGTTTAGGCTTGAGGTGAGGAGAAAGTTCTTCACTGAGAGTGATTTGCCCAGGGAGGTGGTGGAGTCACCATCCCTGGAGGTGTTCGAGAGGGGATTGGACATGGCATTTGGTGCCATGATTTAGTAATGTGGTGACAGGTTGGACTTGATGATCTTTGAGGTCTCTTCAAACCTTGGTGATTTTATGATTCTGTGAATTATAATCCTAGTCTGAAAGGTCATTTTTTAAAGGAAACAACAACAGTTAATTTCTGACTCAGTAATTTGCAGCTCAGGCTACTCTAATGTGTGTTACAAAAGAAGAGAGGGAAAGACTGCTCCTCTCCACTGTCCCTTGTTAATTTCTTTTTCCATTTTGCCTGTGCTTCTTATTATGTTTCTGATTACACAGATTCTGCAGTCTCAGCCTGGAGTCTACAAGATAAATTAACTTCTTTCTTTTTCTTCACAGCTAGTCAAATAGGATTCACCAAATCAAAAGTTAGATTGGGATAAAACTTCTTTTGTTTCATTTAGAAATCATTCACAGCCTGTTTCTGACATTTTAAATGTAAACTTTGTCACTTGCTTTGATGGACTTCCAATTTTGGGGTCTGTTCATTGCAATTATTTACTAATTTTGATAGTGAGTCACAGTGATATTGGCACTGCTCCAGAGCTCCATGTCTAATACTTTTTCGTGGAGATAAGCACAGTAATAAATTATTCTGTGCTATAAGAACATGAATTCATGAGGCCTCATCTGGAGCACTGTGTTCAGCATTGGTCCCCACAGTCCAAGGAAGAAAATGCAAATGCAGCAAAAGGCTCCTGTGGTGGGATTTATGGGGGGGGGGGGAAAGAAAACCACACTGGCCCCAGAGATCCTTCCTCTGTGCAAGGACAAAAAGCAGTTTCTCTGCCTGATAGTCTCACTTATACCCATCCTGGTGTTACTGTCATGCCTTCTTCATTCAGCTTTTGCCTCTGCTTCCTTTCCCTCTCAGAGCTTTCCCCCTTTTAGCTCCTTTTACAGACTCCATTCCTCTTCAGTGTGTTCTCCTATCATGTCCTTCCTTTGAGGGCTCTCATACTAAGTTTTCCAGCCCATCCAGTCTTATCTAATTTCAGATATTCTTTTTCACAGCAGTCAGAAATTTTAGTCAGCATCTGCAGTTTTTCTGTAACAGAACTCCCTTATGAATCTATCTCAAAACATTATGACATTGCCAAACGTGATATTTATTACGTGGTAAAGCAGCTCTGCAAAATTACAATGGATAGGATGGAAGGCTGAAGCTTGGAAAAGTTACTTATTTGTTTTTTATTATTAAATATTTGCAAGAATTTGTTTTCAATAGCTAAACAACATATTTGCCCATTCCCAGAACTGGCCAGAGTGTATTTATGGAAATCTCAAGGAGCAAAGTTGCCTCAAGGCAGACACCTGGCATGGGAAATTGGAGCAAGAATAGTTAAAACTCTGTAAAGTCTATAAATAGTTTAGAACTGCATGTTGAACATGAAGGTATTGGATAGAGGAGAGGTTTCCAATTTGACTTATATTGCTCCACAGTTTTATTTTTGTGCCAGTGTGGTGCTTTGTGATTCTATTCCTTCTCCCATTTATTGGTAATTTTATACTGGACACAAGCAAATACTAAGTCTTGAACAGCCTCTAAAATTACAACTGCTCAATTTTCTTTTTCTTGGCATTCTGAGATACTCCATGCAAACATGATTCACTGCAGGTAGATCAGAGCATTCCCTACATACATTATTCCTTCAGTCACCACCTACCTGTTGGTAGACAAGACAGGAATCTACCTGCTTTGTGAGTCAGCTGTGTTTTCCTGTTTGCTCTCGCAGGCTGAGATATTTTTTGTGTTATCTTTGTAAAACATGAAAGCACTTTAATTTCACACAACACTATGTGCAGAGCAGCTCAAAATCGTTACAGCATTGCCATTTTATTACTCCTTTCAAAATGCAGTCACCTTATGAATTCATAAGGGTTTTCTTTTTTAACGTAGCTTTAATTAGGTGAATGATTTAAATGCCTTTTCATGCCATTTTAATGTGCAAAAAGCTAGACTGGAATATACAGACCTGTTATATTCCAAGCATGACCCAAAGAAAAATCATCTGTGCCAGTAAAGAAATAGCTGCTAGTATGTATTGCTGAAAAGAAGAATTGTACACTGCAAAATCCAAAGGAGTCCCTAATGCAGTATTAGAATTTCTGGGACTTTATATTTGGTTCTTATGACTAAAACATTTATGGCATCATCAGAACTGCTTAATGAATGCACTGCCTAGTAATGCCCCACAGGGCATACTTCATTCTCTTCCTATTATGGTCTCTGTGTCTACAGATAATTCTACAAGCTCACTGTTAAGAAAGCAGAACAGCTACTGGTCTTGTATGTTTATTAGAAGGAGTTGGTCATGGAGTGGCTTGAATGATTCAGACTTAACTGGATGCTTTACACATAATTACACACAAATGAGAACTGATGACTGCTGGGATTTTTTCTGATTTGCATATTATGCTTGATCATGTATTGGTACGTACTGCAACCACATTGTATCTACTTCTTTAAGGTTCCTGGGGGTGATCTGGTGTATGAGTTCATGTCTTCAGATTTTTCCACAAGTTTGTAATTTGTTATGATCACAGAATCACAAAACCATAGAATGATAGGGGGTGGAAGGAACCTCTGGAGATTGCTGGTTCTTTTGATCTCCCAAGAAATCCCTTTCCTTTTGATGATTCATTTTAAAATCCAGTATTGTACAATAGTTAAGAATCTTCTATTCTGTCCTAATTGATTTAAGTTTCATGGATAGGACATCAGTTTGGTTGTTTTTTTCTTTAGTCCTACTATTTTACATGGCAATTTAATAGCTTTAAAGCATGTCTAATTCTGGGCTAATTTGCTACATGCATATTATCATGTAGGACAGAGCAGTGGGAGCAATCCTACAGAGTGAAACCAATGCTTCTGAGGACTCTATGTTTAAAACCAATTATATGACTGCTTTAATATACTTGTCCCTTAAAATTTATGAACATCACAAGGTAACAGATAGGATAGGATAGGATAGGATAGGATAGGATAGGATAGGATAGGATAGGATAGGATAGGATAGGATAGGATAGGATAGGATAGGATAGGATAGAATAAACCAGGTTGGAAGAGACCTTCAAGATCATTGTGTCCAACCCATCATCCAACACCATCTAATCAAGTAAACCATGCAACCAAGAACCCCATCAAGTCTCCTCCTAAACACCTCCAGTGATGGTGACTCCACCACCTCCCTGGGCAGCCCATTCCAATGGGCAATCACTCTCTCTATGAAGAATTTCTTCCTAACATCCAGTCTAAACCTCCCCTGGCACAGCTTGAGACTGTGTCCTCTCCATCTGGTTCTGGTTGCCTGGGAGAAGAGACCAGCTCCCGCCTGTCTACAGCCTCCCTTCAGGTAGTTGTAGAGAGCAAGAAGGTCTCCCCTGAGCCTCCTCTTCTCCAGGCTAAGCAACCCCAGCTCCCTCAGCCTCTCCTCACAGGGCTTGTGTTCCAAACCCCTCCCCAGCTTTGTTGCACTTCTCTGGACACACTCCAGCAAGTCAACATCTTTCCTAAACTGAGGGGCCCAGAACTGGACACAGGAATCAAGGTGTAGCCTAACCAGTGCAGTGTACAGGGGCAGAATGACTTCCCTGCTATCCAGAACATAAAGGAAGCTTTTTTTCCCCATCTTCATGTTTCTTTAGAACAGGGCTGACTCCCAAGTGCAAAACTTCTTCCAGCAGTAACATGGAAAAGTTTTCTTTGCTTGTGTAAGAGAAGTCTATATGAAGTCTCAACACAGCCTCAATTGAGGTCATATCCATGTCAGGCCACAGGGCATAGAGTGTAATTGGGAAAACAGCAGCAGTAGTGTTTCTGTTCGTTTGTAGATAGGAAGACTGTATTTATTTATTTATTTAACCCCCCCAGTGATAGCAAGGATTTTACTTGGCTGGATGCTTTTTTTTTTTTTCTTTCAAAATGAATCTTACTTTCATGCTCTAAAATTTGTTCTTGGAAAAAAGGAAAAAAAAAATAGATAGGAATAGTTAGTTACAAATGTGTTCTTTAAAGTTTACTGCTTGGAAGATACCTGCTATCAGTGAGCAACTCCTGTCATTTCCCTGAAGAGCTCATATTTCAAGGTGATCTCTGTCTTAGGGACAACACTGCACAGTTGAGTTCAGCTGGATACTAATATAGTCAATTATGTAATGAGAGACATATGGTACTCTGGACAAATGTGGAAGAAAACCATTGAGTTCTTGACATTCAGCTTAATGTCCATATAGTGTCACTTGTGATCTCCCTATACTGACAGTCTTAAGCTGCACCAGGGGAGGTTTAGGCTGGATGTTAGGAAGAAGTTCTTCATAGAAAGAATGATTGGCCATTGGAATGTGCTGCCCAGGGAGGTGGTGGAGTCACCATCACTGGAGGTGTTTAGGAAGAGACTGGGTGGGGTGCTTGGTGCCATAGTTTAGTTGATTAGATAGTGTTGGATGATAGGTTGGACTCAATGATCTCAAAGGTCTTTTCCAACCTGGTATATTCCATTCCATTCCATTCCATTCCATTCCATTCCATTCCATTCCATTCCATTCCATTCCATTCCATTCCATTCCATTCCATTCTATCATTTTAGTCAAATGGAAACTAAATCATCAGAGCAAGAGCTTCCTATTGGTCAACATAGGAAGTCCTGTAAAAACACACATTTGCAATATTTAAGTTTGCATTTGCTGTTTCTTCTTCGCTGCAGCTGTTGATCAAGGTCCACATCTCTCCATATGCCTGATACGTAGACCTTTGCCAACAGAAGTCAGTAACTTAGACTTGGTCATAACTACCTGATGGTATCCCTATTAAGTGGCATTACCATCCTCATTAAACAGCAGTTATTGTTATTAGGTATCATTAATCTGAAATTACTTCCTTGGGAAACATCTCAGTTAAGCAAATACCCCTGTTAAGTGCATCCTGATTAACTGAAGTGCACCATACTGCTTTGTTTCTTTATGTACCCACTTCAGTAGCCTTCATTCCTCATTTACAGCTCTCACACAAATTAAGTCTGGCCTAAGAGTCACTAAAAAGTACACCCAGTTGAACTACTGACTGCAGAAGACTCTCATTTGTCTTGCCACACTTGTGTAGTTGAAAATCAGGGTTCATTTTTACAAGGTGTTACTATTTTGTTTGGTTGGGTTTGGTTTGGTTGTATTTTTCTCTGGGGATTTGTTTGTTTGTTTGTTTGTTCATTTGTTTGTTTTTTTAATTGTGCTTTGATTAGTTACTAATTGTCTTGTTACAGGGTGAAGGCACAGTCTGTCAGTTGTGGCCATGCAAAAGACTGTGTGATGTGATTTTAGTTTCTAACACACTTGTAGAGAAAGGTATAAAAACAATTCCATTGCTAAAATGATTTCATTTTTTCCTCCTCCAGAATGCTTCTTCTTCAGAGGTCTGAGTGGTTTTGAAAATGATATAGCAATGAATCTCACCACTTTAATTTGTTGAAAGAGCAGCTTTTTTTTGCAAACATGTTAAAGGTGAAAATAGAACCAGATGTATTTATAGCAATCATTAATTTGATGTTCAGTTTTTAACAGTTAGCATAGTGCCGGATGATGTTGGGAGGAAAAACCCAAGAAATCCAAACAAACCTTTAAATCAAATCAAGTCAAATTTAAACCCATGAATATTAATGTGCCTCCAAGAAAAGTGAAAAGCAGAACAGCCTTCTTTTAAGATGTTGTTATATGCTTTTAAATTTAAAATGGTTTGCTCAAGCTGCACCAGGGGAAGTTTAGGCTGGAGGTGAGGAGAAAATTCTTCACTGAGAGAGTCGTTCGCCATTGGAATGTGCTGCCCAGGGAGGTGGTGGAGTCCCCATCCCTGGAGGTGTTCAAGAGGGGATTGGATGTGGCATGTGGTGCCATGGTTTAGTCATGAGGTCTGTGCTGACAGGTTGGACTTGATGATCTTTGAGGTCTCTTCCAACCCTGGTGATTCTGTGATTTATAAACTTCTTACAAATCCAGATGATATTCAAATGTTATGAATACAAATTAAAACACATTAATAAGTTGGACTACTGACCTCTTTTCCTGCTAGTTGCAAGAATAGCATTTCACAGTGATGAGAATCTTAACATCAAATAAAAATGAGATTATAATTTCTTGTAATCTAGCTCGTGATGAAATACAACTCAAAAGCACCATACCTGCACCTTTCTTATCCAGTTGTACTACATTTAAGGCAAAAGATTTAACTGAGCTATGACACATGAACTACTGGACTTGTGATTCATGGTTTCAGCAATGAATTAACAAAGAAAGAATCTGCTTTAGATGTGGTCAAGCTGAGTATGTCATTTGCTCGCTCCCAGCTCATATGCCAGTTCAAACAATGTGCCACATGTTGCCGCTTCATGCTGTGAGCTCAGGCGGTATTGACTTTTGTTTTGGGGTGTTTGTTTGGTTTGGTTTTTTTCAGGTTACAGAAGGAAAATGGACAGTGTATGGCAAATAAATGTGTTCAGGAGACCTGTCCCTAATAAATCATGTCATGAATAATTGAAATTGCTTGCAAGGCCATCCAGATAGGATCTTCTTGTGCCACGTTGAAGTCATGCATCTTCAGACTTTGTTTATCGAAACGTCATGTGGTGATTTATATTTAACTATTGTCTGTGTGTGAGAAAAAGGTTTAATCAAAGAATCACCTCATCTTAGTTTGACAGGATCTATTTTCCAAACACATTCATTCTATTTCCATCTTTAATTCCTTATTAATGACTTTCAGATTGACCATTCCGTTAGTTCATCTAGGACGGGCAGCTGGAAGACAGATGAATATTTGCACAGGTTTCTTCCTTCATTTTTAGTTAGGACATTGTGTTGTTTACTAAGGAAAGCTTCTTTGATCTGTAAAAAAAAAAAAAGTGAGTTAGACAGCCTGACAATGATTTTTTGGGAAAGAGCTATCAGAGATACATTAGACATCAGTGTGAGACCAGCAGAGATCAGGTAGGTCTGCTGTGAGAACCAGGCAACAGCTATAAGCTAGACAAGACATCTCAGAGTGCCCAAATTGACAGTAAGCATTCATGGGGTGCATAGTGAATGTAACCAAATGCAGAAAGTTCTCATTAGTAGAACCTCATCTGAAAGAATAAATTTCAGTGAAACAAAGCCTCCCAACATACCACTTCCATTTAAAATCTGATTTTATCTTTACTACTGTTTTGTTTGGGGTTTTTTGCTTCCAAAGCAACCAATCACTTAGCCAACAGGCAAATTTGCTTTTAACATTTAGTCAAAACTCATAAAAAAAGAAATTAATTACTTCATAGGATAATTAGGGGGGAAACAAGCAAGACATGAACATCTCTTAGATTTTTGACATGAGTAAAGCATTATGTTAATCCAGCCCTGACCTTTAAATGAAAAATCATGGAAATACATTGAAATCTCAATTTTCTAAATGATTGGGAAGTTTGCATAAAGATTAGCCCAGTCATCTGGAGTCTGACATTTAGCTGTTGCCACATGGAAAAATATAAAGCTGGGATGTCCATTTTCTTCCTTTTTACTTAATTTTGTGCTGCAGGCAGATGAAGGTTTCCTTCAAAAGTTGGAAGATGCAGGATATGCAAGAATTTTACCAGCTACATATTGCTCATGTATAAAGTAAGCTTTTTAAAGATTGAGAGGTGCAGTTTGTTTGGCTTCTTCCCCCTCACCCAATCTGAAGTATGCTGCAAGTTTTAAACAATGAAGAATCAAGGGGCTATCATTTTAGTATGTAACTAATTGTCTCATGGAACTGGTGACATTTAAATGATGATTCTCAGTTAAACCCTCTCATGTGAGATGTGATCCAGAAGTGCTGAAGAACAGACAGCTCTCCCTTGAGTACTCTGTCCTTGTTATATTTCTGAAGCTATAATGTCTCTTTCAAATCAGCAAAATAACCTCTGATTTCAAGTGAGAGAGAGAAGGAACTCCTGTCCCTGCTTTGTTCCCTTCCTATTCTTCAAGTTTTAAACATCAATATTGATATTGAGGTATTTATTTTTGTCAGAAGCCTACATTGCCCAAGCTTTCTTTGGGGTGAAACTCTAATTACCTACCAGATCAAAATGCTATTTTGGAGGAAGAATGGAACATTCATGGTTTGTTATTGGGTACTAAGCCATTAGGGTTTATTACAAAACAAAGCAAATGTTTGATACTGCATTTTGTTTTCTGTGTTAGATGAGACAGTACATTATTGATAGGCCAGTTAATGTGCTTCACGTTTCTACTGTGCAAGGAGACCCTCTGGGAAACCTCAACTTATTTACAGTTGAAATGATCTGCAAATAAACTGACTGGGAAACTTCAATATATTAAATGGAGGGAGAACATTGAAATGGCAGCCTCAGACTATATAGATTTTTGCCTTTAATCCCTCAGGTCTATAAAACAATTAGAAAATCAGTGATGTGGGCTTCATTACTAGTGGAAACAGCTACACTATCACCAGTGAGATATTTTCATTTTATGCCAGCTGTGCATTATTTATTTAGATATGATGAATATCTGAGATAACTACATCTAAGACAAAAAAATCAACCCCGTAAATTCTCTAACAGTTGATAAGGGAAAAATGAGATGAGCTAACATGCACTAAAAAACAGGGTTTTCTATGTTTAAGGTTGCTCTTGACTTAGTATTCAGGACTTAGCTGCCAGTAGTTTTGCAACAGTTTAATTTCCCATGTCAGGTATTCCCAGACAAATTGTTATGAAAATATGAGAAAATGCTCAGCCAAAAGAACCCCAGGGCTTTGGGGAACAGGTTGGAGGAAGCACACACGTTTTGGGAAGAAGCAGTGGATAGGAACAGTAAGGAGACAGGATGACAGAATGTCAGGGTATAATTAGGGTGTCAGAGGAACAGATACAGAGCTTGAAATCAGGCTTTTGGATAGCAAAACATAATTACTGCATCATAAGCTGAAGAGGAATGAAGAGGAATAAGCTGAAGGCCTGGTTTGTATGGAAAGAATAATATTGAAAATGGGATTTTGACCCACTTTGAAGGTGGGAAAGGGATAAGTAAAGATATTTATAAGGTAAAAATAGTTCATCTCCTCACCAAAGCTTAGCTGAGGGCCACATATTGATATATAAACATGTAAGTCTTTAGGTGCTCCTCCAGCTGCAACTTGACTGAAGGAAAACTTGAGATTTTACCAGAAATACAGGACTTTTTCCAGAGGAGTGAACTCTCAGCTCATAGCTCCTAACCACTAGATTTCCAGAAAGTGGTTAGTTCTGTCAGCACTACCATTCAGTCCATGCCCAGCTCTTACACTCTTTCCCTCGATGTGTTTTATTGCTTGTTGTGGGAGGTAATGTGTTAGGGTTTATGCCACTGCATTTTTTCTTAAGTTTTACAGCCTTTTTGGAACTTCTTCAGTACTATTTGTTCTTGCTGTGATGATGTATTGATACCAAACTACCTGCCTCAATTCCCATCTGTTTATCTTTCCACAACATGGGACTTGAGACTTCATGGTTGAGAAGACCTAGATAAGTCTGCTCTAAGTCCTATATATTTGCTGCCAGAAAGGGACCTGGGGATGCTGGTTGATAGGAAGCTGAACATGAGCCAGCAGTGTGCCCAGTTGGCCAAGGCTGGTGGCATCCTGGCCTGTATCAGGAACAGTGTGGTCAACAGGAGCAGGGAGGTCATTCTGCCCTGTACTCAGCACTGGTTAGGCCACACCTTGAGTCCTGTGTCCAGTTCTGGGCCACTCAGTTTAGGAAAGATGTTGAGTTGCTGGAACGTGTCCAGAGAAGGGCAACAAAGCTGGGGAGGGGTTTGGAGCACAGCCCTGTGAGGAGAGGCTGAGGGAGCTGGGGTTGCTTAGCCTGGAGAAGAGGAGGCTCAGGGGAGACCTTCTTGCTGTCTACAACTACCTGAAGGGAGGTTGTAGCCAGGTGGGGGTTGGTCTCTTCTCCCAGGCAACCAGAACAAGAGGACACAGTCTCAAGCTGTGCCAGGGGAGGTTTAGGCTGGATGTTAGGAAGAAGTTCTTCACAGAAAAAGTGAATGGCCATTGGGATGTGCTGCCCAGGGAGGTGGTGGAGTCACCATCACTGGAGGTGTTTAGGAAGAGACTTGATGGGGTGCTTGGTGCCATGGTTGAGTTGATTAGACGGTGTTGGATGATGGGTTGGACGTGATGATCTTGAAGGTCTCTTCCAACCTGGTCTATTCTTTCTATTCTATTCTATTCTATTCTATTCTATTCTATTCTATTCTATTCTATTCTATTCTATTCCATTCCATTCTATGCTATGCTATGGTATTCTAACCTTAAGGAGGAAATCCTGATGTCTTGTTGCAGAGTACTTCTAACTGATGCTCTACAAGAAGCAGGGATATATATAAGATGCCCTCTCTCCATTTCACATAGTCTTAGAAATGCTTTCTTATTAAAAGAAAAAAAAAAGGCATCTGCTTTTCTGTTTTGCATAATACTAATAATTATGTAATTATAGTTCATTAGCATGCACATGCACATGGTGTTTTGTTCTGTTTTGTGGTCTGACATAGACAAACCTCACTAGTATCTGGAGGATCATTTAAAAATAAACCATTATTGAATAAAAGCCAGAAATGTGTGACAGGCTTTATTCAGAGCAGAATACTCAACATTTGTCTTGGCTGGGGTTTAGCTGCTGTGTAATAGACTATTAGCTCCAATTTAGTACTGCTTTATTTGTGTCAGTGCACTCTGATCTGAGCATTTTTGTGTGTGTGTGGACTGTTTTACTCTGAATATAACTAGGAAAATATTCCCAACATGCCATTCAGCAGCGAGATGGAAGTTGCACTTGTGTGTGCTTAGCATGACTTGAACGTCATTATTAGCAGGATGCTTTTACCTTGGACTGAAAGCTTTCAGATGAACAATTTTTAGTGAGGAAAAAGAGAAATCAATATCACTTCCACAAGATCATGTTGATTCTAGATTTTCACTAGAAACTTTCAAATTAGTCAGAATTTGACTTCAACATCTCTGGCCAGCAGAGAGGATCCTTCTCAATATAACCCAAAAATCAGCCCAACAAAAATCCCAACCCCAAACAAACAAGTGTTGCTTTCACTCAAGATATCTCATTCTGGTGAACACAGCAGATTGTTGGGAAAAGTAGGTTGACTCTTCAGGAAGAATAATATTTAAGAGTCATGCCTCAGGGTTCTTTATTTGTAGATAGGCTGTCACCAATGTTTTTTCAGAAGCATTTTGCTGCCAGACTTCTATGTGGTTATCACCACTCAGTCGGGATAGGAAATGTACTCATTTGGGTTTGTTATCATAAATTCTTCCATAGTGAAGCTGTATTATGTTTATAAGGCCACCAATCTGCCTTAGTTTGGTTGGGTTTTTTTCTACAAGATTGCTAAGAGAATATGAAAAAAGTTCCTCTGAAACACTCACTACCTTTCATGTCCCCCTAGTTTAAGAGAAATGCAATTTTCTGGTTGAGTTGAACTGGCATTAGGCTGAGTAAGTAAACCTAGAAGGCTTATCAGAAGCCTTTGATAGTTCTAGTAGAAGTCTACCCTGTTGTTTGTCCTGGATTCACCTTTCTGAGATCTAAGTCTCCAAAACATTGCAAAGGTTCTCTCTCGTGAATATTATGTCAGTGAGAAAGAAGGAAGGACATGACAACCATAAATCAAACTGCCAATCTGAAGTCCAGGGGAAAAAAATGATGTAGCCAACAACTATAGGGGTACAGTTCAATGCCAGTGTGGTGTTAGAAGCAATTCTGAAGTAGTAAAAAGTTGCCCAGGTGTTTCTGGTCATAAGTAGATAGCTATGTTGTGTTGAACATGTTTATTCTATGCACTGCATTGCATAGCTAACCAGCGATATCACCAGATATTCTAGAGAAGTGTGGCCAGCAGGTCAAGGGAGGTGATTCTCCCCCTCTACTCAGCTCTGGTGAGACCCCACCAGGAGTACTGTGTCCAGTTCTGGAGCCTCTATTACAAGAGGGATCTGGACATGCTGGAAGGTGTCCAGAGAAGGGCCACGAGGATGAGCAGAGGGCTGGAGCACCTCTCCTATGAGGACAGACTGAAAGAGTTGGGGCTGTTGGGGCTCCAAGGTGACCTAATTGTGGCCGTCCAGTATCTGAAGGGGGCCTACAAGAAGTCTGGGGAGGGACTTCTTAGGCTATCAGGTAGTGATAGGACTAGGGGGAATTGAATGAAGCTGGAGGTGGGGAGATTCAGACTGGACATGAGGAGAAAGTTCTTCACCGTGAGAGTGGTGAAGCCCTGGAATGGGTTGTCCAGGGAGGTGGTTGAGGCCCCATCCCTGGAGGTGTTTAAGACCAGGCTGGATGAGTCTCTGGCCAGCCTGATCTAGTGTGAGTTGTCCCTGCCCATGGCAGGGGGGTTGGAACTAGATGATCCTTGTGGTCCCTTCCAACCCTGACTGATTCTATGATTCTATGATTCAGATCAACGTAAACAGGCAATCAGAAAACCGGTCTCAACAAACACAGAGTAACCTGCAGCAACAGATAACTTTTCTGTAATCTCATTATGTAGAACCAGCATTATACAGTATTTGCAAAGTAGCTAATAATAGCACTTCCATGGTTTATTTTGGATAAATCCAGATATAGCTCAAAACCACTCTCAGCAAAGCATCGTTATTACTTTATTAAATACTACTTTTGCCTGCTTGAGCTTAACAAACAAATCTAATGGTATGAAAGAATTTAATTTCAGAGCTGAATGATAATTTGTCAGGCATGGTTAATTCACATAATTCAAAGTTAATTATGTTTGCAGTATTAGAGAGTGCTGTAATTTTGTTCTGTTCAGCTGCAGCTTTTATTAAATCTTACATTTTGATTAGGAAAGCCAGGCTTAAAGAGTGTACAGCAAATGAAAAATAATGGCAAGGTGTGGGGAAGGGGTTTATAGGCACGTGCTTTTCTCCATATTCACACCCTCCCTTCTGCTGCATCACTTTGACAGTCCAAAGCTGACTGAGACACGCTGATATATTTACTTACAGTCCATCCTCTATGCGTTTCCTTTCTGCTATCCAGCATTTGGGAATGTTACAACTGGTGTTCCAGATCCAGAGGATACACTGGTGTGATCTTCAGCTGTACTTTTGGGGCTAAGCAGCACTTCCTCAGTGATAGTCTTCCATGGAAAAAAGAAAAATCCACGCTACAGAGATCTGCAAAATCAATTAGAAAATATCAGAGACTTTTTGATATTGAACCAGATCATTTTGTGGTTATATTTGCAGCATTGATTAGACACAGCTAAGTTCACATTCAAGAAATGCATTGAAGCAGCAGTGAAAGGCATAATACTCTGCACAAACTGGATTTCTAGGAAAAGAAAGACAAGTTAGTGGGGCAAACTGGTGTGGTTTGCAGGCTGGGAACGTGGGAAGTGTTTGTCTTCAAAGGCATTCACATGGGTTCCAGTCCCCTACTGAGTTGCCTGCTGTATAATCTTGATTATCCTTTATCACAACGGATTTGGGTAGATTAAGATGACCAATGTGAATGAGTTTTCTTCATCTGAGGTTTTGTTATATGCTATAGAATGAGAATACCTTAGCACTGTATTAGAGGCCACATGTATTTCTGTCTCTTTTCACTTCAAGGACTCACACACTCTGGTCCAAATTCTTCAGAAGGCTGGTTCTGCTCTCACTGGACTTTATCTCTGGATGCATACATAGAACATTAAGCACCTTCTCCAGCATGAGCTTCTCACCTTCTCAGAGTGGCTTTGAACTTCCTTGTGCTGCAGTGCTTTTTTTTCTTGTTTGTTTATTTATGGGTTAATTTATTTGTTTTACATGAAGTAATCTTTTTCATTACAACTTTCAGTTTTGTTTTCCTTATTAAAGAATAGAAATGAAAAATAGAGCTGCTTCTATATTTCCTTGCATGCAAAACAAAACTATGGCAAAACTATGCTCTCAGTCTTGAAAAGAACATAGAGAGAACAATCTGATTCCCTGAGATTTCTTGATTCAATTAATCACAGAAGCCCATTGTACCCTGAAGAAGGCAGGGCCCTATAACAAAAGCAAAATGAAATCTATTATTCATTAGCTCAGAGCTCATCACACATACTGCTGGAGTCCTAACTGCATCAATAATCCTCGTGTCAAGTAAGGAGGGAAGCCTGTGTAAGATCTTGAACATGTAACCTTAATTCTGGTCTTTCTTATCTTTGGCTGTTCTTTTAGTATATTGTTTCTGTGAGCATTGTATGCTCATATTTGTTCTTGGAGATAATTGTGTGGAGTATGTCATCACTGCTGTCAGACTGCAGGAAACTGAGAAATAAACCAGGCCTTTGAAGTCAGCAATTTTATTAAAGTGCTAACAGCCAGTGAATATCTGTGGACACTGAGGACATAAGTCACTTAATGACTTAAAACTCCAGGCCAAAAGGTTCCCATGGACCTGAGAATCTATGCTGCGAAGGAGGATTGTTATTGCGGTGAAAGCCATTTTCTCTCCTTGTACCAAATTTAATCACAAAGAATCATGTTCCTTTCCATTCAGTCTTCTCTCTCATGCTCTTGACAAAGTAAATATAACATTTGACTATGCTTGGGAAGAACAGGAACAAGATGAAAAGAAACTTCTGAAGAACAGTGAGATCATTTATGTGTAATTACAGCAGTGTCAGGCCCTGGGTTGGCTCTGAGTGGATTTACTAAGGCAGTCATCATCTTGCTCATAGAGGCCACACTGCTTCAGTTCTAACCAGATTCATAATAAAGACACAGAAATTTTTTTTCAGAGGAAATACAGTTTCCTAGCATGTCTGAAATGTCACTGGTAATGACTGGAGTAAAAAGTCAATGTACTAAACTCTCATGGGATGCCAAACATTAATGTCCACAAATGCTAGCAATTAATTTTCTTTGATTTTATACAAAATTATGCTCTCTAACATCAGGAAATGTTTGGAACCTGCTGGGATGAAATGTTTCTCCAGCAGAATGTGGCGATGTTTGATAAAGCAAGCCTCACACTGCACAACACTGCTGGGATAATGCCTTTCAGCTTCACCGTTGAGTTTTCACCAAGAGAAGTCATGCCATCGTTTCCCTGGCAGCAGAAGCAGAGGGACTCAAGAGGCTGTGTTGTTTACATCACTAGAAAAGTTACAAAACTTTGCTTTTGCTCCTGCACTACTCATGTAGCTGCTCTCAGCTGCTCAGAAAGCTCACTCTACTTAGAAAGCTGGTTGCTGCAGGTAGAGCTTTTGCGGTTTGTGTTGCCGAATGTCCCAGCAACTTGCTTGCAAGCTTAAGTGCACTGCTCCAGGTTAAATGTGTCCAGTGGTGGTCTGCTTGGTATATTTGATAACTGCAAATTCTGGAGGAAATGTGTCAGCTGTAGTTCAGCTAAAACAAAACTCTCTGCTTCTGGTTCTCCAAACCTCCGGGAGCTCTAGCTTATCATCTAGTGACGTGTAATAGCTAAAACAAATGGGGATAGACTCTGCAAAAGAATTTCCAAAGCCAATTGTTTTTCACATTAAACAGTGTAAGAAAAATACAGATCTAAGCAAAAACAGGAAATGTTGAATGATTTTCTGATTGCTGTTGTGTGCTCTTTAGGGTTTAGTTCAGAGTGCATTATGGAGTCCAACACAGCACAGCTCACAGCACCTGGAACTAGAACTGCTTTATGGTTTGTTTAATCTGGTTTACAGCTGATGGAGACGAGTGGCATCCCAGTTTAAATCACTCAAAGACTGGCATGAAATCCACTGAGAGGATGTTCGAGAGCATGACTGCTCTTACAACTATAAATTCCCTAAATTGGGGAGCACTTTACACATTTATTTTTGTATCCAATGTGTTTGTTAGCTTGCATAGTTCTTTTCCTCCCCTGTTATTTACATTCACTCTAGTGCAGAAACAGACATGTAATACATCTCAGTTCAAGCTGCATTATACTATAAGTTGTGCTAAAAGAGCTTTGCAAATACAACAGGTTCCTTTATCATGCTTCTTACAAATTCCAGCCATAATGCTGGTTTTTTTCCAGGTATGGTCTATTATCTTGCTGGTAACACTTTGCCTTCTTTTTCCTACCCTCCCTCCCCCTAAAAACAAGAAATGAGTAAAAATGCATCAGGAAGAAGCATAAAATGGCAACTATGTAAAACAGTTCCAGATGCAAAATACATCATTTGGATTTTATTAACAACTTGTCAGAATCTGCTCAAGTAGTACAGACTTTCACTTCCTTCCCTGTTCAGATGAGTTTTGCTCAGGAAACCAATGGACATGAAGATTCACTGATTTTCTTTCTTAATTTCTTAGCCAGAACACAGTGGGGAGGATTTAGATAGATGTAGAATAAAAACTATGTGATAGCTGAGAGTGTGCTTCTCAAATGCAAGGAAAGATGACAGCTTGTTGGTTTAGTTTCTCACTTCTGGGGAAAAGAGGTGTAGTAGAAGTTATTGAAAGAAAGTTCAATTCTGCTTATTAAAGTAAGCAGCTGAGAAGCCAGGGAATAACTTTCCCCATTTTTATGAACTCTTCCCATTCCCCTGCTAAAGGAGTTATTTGTTCAGCAAGAACTGAAATACTTGCCTAAGCAGTGTAGAAGATAAAACTAATTTGCTATTAATTATGGCCCTATCCTCCTCCCACACCATGCTGCTTGCTTTCCAAGTCTGGGCCGAAGCAGGAATCCCAATAGCAAGTGTTAGAGTCACATTTTTCTCTTTCCTTTTTTCATTATACTCCCAATATAATGACTATAATGAGCAGCCATGCTTCCCTTGGCACTGCTTTGGCATTTCTTATGTAATATATTAGTACCATGGTGTGATGTAATAGTTGGTTTTGCTCGGGAAATCCTGCCTGAGAATATTTTTTATCTATTTAGTACTAGATAACCCACCTAAAATAAACCATCTCTCATACTAGAGACATCCATATATATGTGTGTGTGTGTGTGTGTGTGTGTGTGTATACACTGAGAAGGCAGGACTAATGAAAGAACACATCCAAATGGACAAAAGCTAGGAAAAAGGGCAACTGATTATTTCCTATCTTGCAGATGATTCTGCAGCTCAACAAAATAGTGAGCCAGATTTTCAAGCATTTAGCAACCTAAAGATGCAGATGGTGCCTTTGTGTTTTCAAAAGCACCTGTCTGTGCATTAATGCAGCTGTGTGTTAACTGGCTCTAAAAAATCTGGGCTGGAATTTGTTGTCCAGCTTGTATAGGAAATCTGCAGTACAACTAGGAATCGAGCTCTGAATCGGGTATTTTAACAATGGTCTGCTCTATTCTCTTTCATATAAAGGTATAAAAGCACATGAGATGACTTTTCAGCTGACACAGTCTATGAACAGAGCTCCTGCAATTAAAGCTGACATTCACACAGGCTAGAATGCTGGAACATTTTCTCAGATCTTTCCCCCTGCAATCTTGGGCTCCTTTCTCAAAGTTCCCTGCAGGCTGCACTCTTTTCCCTGCCTTGACTAATCCATTTTAAGCTTGTCTTCCTCTTCTACCCAGCAAACAGAGAGTGGAAGTTCATTTGTATGAATTCTGGAGGGCTGGTTGGGTTGCAACTCATTTTTATAAGGTCTAATTGCATTTGCTTACTAAAAGCACATCAGGAACATCATTATCATTCCAAATTTGTAGTACAAAATTATAGACATGACAAGGTGCTTTTAAATGGATGACTTCAAACACAGGGAAACACTACCTTGGAAAAGGGTTGGCAAAGCCTTGTTTCATGTGTGTTTTATTTTTACCTGATTCCTCTCCACACTTTGAAAACACACACACACTCACTCACACAAACACAGCCTCCTCAGCATCACCTCTTCTTTCCCATTTAGCATCTATGCACAGGTAAGCTCATTCTATTGTACCTGTTTTCTTTTGGGCTGCTTTTTTCCCCCCCTTATTTTCTCTTGTAGGGAAGAGATCAGGTAAGTGCTCTGAGGAGCAGATCAGGTAAGTGCTCTGAGGAGCAGACCAGCCTCTTGAATGTTCAGTAACTGGCATTAAAAATTGCAGATGGGATGGATACACTGAAGCTCCAAGCAGTACAACTACTCTAAATGTGTTACTCCACGACAAATCTACAGACAGCCAGTCTGAGGTACAATGTTGTGTGTGTAAGAATAAGCCAGAATTTTAAAGGCAGGAATAAAACACAAATCTTCACTAATTTGTCTCAAGCTTCTAAATGCAGATGAAGAACTCTGCAAGTACTCCCCTGGGGATCTCCCAACATTTGCTGCAGATAAAAGGTCTTCCTACTATGTCCAGACTCCATATTCTGTTGTGTCAGCAGGTTATGTTTAAAACCCACTTAGTAAACTTGGGGTCTAGGTATGTTTTCCTCCTAATTAACCTACATAATCTGTTGGGTTTTTTGTTTGGTAGGGGTTTTGGGTTATTTTACATAATTCATCCCTTAATTTGCATTTTAATTAGAGAGTGTGCAAAATGTCAAGTATAATTGGCTCAGAAAGGTTTGGTACAACAAAGCTCTGGACTAAATGTAGCTGTGGGCAGTTGGCAACCAAACAGCTGGCTGGTAGTTCAGGTTAGGACTTCAGTATATGTTAAGGGGTTTCCTCCACCAGTTTTCTGTGATTAAATGTAGCAACACTAACTTCCCAAGGAGGAGGGCTTGCAGACCTGTTCCTTCCTCTTCTCAATTGACTCTCTTATCATTTCATTATTCCCTGTAGAAGGATTTTTTTTTTAAAGTAGATCATTTCTGATGGAATTGCTTATAGGTGTGAAGATATGGTGAATTATTTCCAGTTGCAAGTGTACAGGGCTTGGTAGCTGTAATTTTGATATATTAATTTCCTTTTTTTCCCCTTTTTGTGAACTGCTGTATTTACTGTCAGAAGTTGGAGACTCAGAGTATACCAAAGAACATACATTGAGAAAGGTTATTTTGAATGAAAGAAAAAGCAAATCTCTATTTCAGAGGAATTTTATAGAAACCTTCTTACTATCCCAAGGCTCTTTAGGTCACTTGGCTGGCAAAATCTAGGCATGCATTTGAGCTAGAATATTTTATATATGCATATATATATATATATATATATATATAAACTCAACATCAGACAGAAGAGTTAATAGTACTTGAACAGAATTTACTTTGAGCTATGCTCTTCCACTCCCTTTATTTAGAGGATGCCAGCTGAGGACTGGCAGACAGGTCCATGCTGTACTGAAAAACTAGTAAGCCCTCCAGTCATAATCTCAACCTTGCTAATCCATACCAACAGATCTGAAATATATTCTATGTTACCTGGGCCCTTTGCCCTTTCATTCTCACTGATGGCATTATTCAATGGGAAATGCTAAGTTACTGAGACAGGCTCTGATCTTTCTTGTGTCAGTCTAAACCCAGCACTGTTCCAATGAAGCAGGTAGCTTAAAGGAATTATTATGGATTTAACTTTGGTCAATATCTTCAGGGTTTGGGGTTTTTTTAATATGTAGATGCCCAGGGAATTAAATTCTACAATCCAGAGGAGAACTTAGGAAATTTCATTTACAGGGAAGTGGGCATTACAGAGCAAATGTGTTGTTTTTCCATGTCCTAGGTATTAAGAGGATGGTGTTTTCATTGGTATACATCCCTGTCCTGGGCTAAATGGTTTTCCCTCACAATATTGTTACATCCAAAGTCTGGTCATAGTGAAAAGTAAATGTATTTTACATGTTAAAGCCTAGAAATTATTGATACTGTAATGAAAATCTTAAGACTATAGCAAAAAAAATGTAATATATAATTTCAGATAAATAATACTTGCAGAAAAAGAAGATGCAAGAAAGAGCTTTATTGCAGAGAGGAAAAGGATGGAATGTCTTGCACTTCTGAGTGTTTGCCCCCTTTTCTGCTCTTAGATTTGCATTTCTTTGCCTAATGAGTGAGTTGTTTATACCCTGGGGTCTTCACTGTCATCCTCTGTCCTTTCTCTTATCATCTCATGTCTATAATCATCTACTTTGTGTCTTGTGTCCCCACTTTCAAGGTCTCTGCTATCATATCAGGACTGTGTTCCTCTACAGTCCATCACAAAGCTAAAGACATAAATTTTACATGATGTGGAATAACTACTTGCTACTATGTTCTACAAAGGAAATATGGTTATGCTCCACAAAGATAAGTAAAAGTAAACTGAATAAGGCACAGCCACCTGATCATTAGGGGAAAAATGGCTTTTACAAACATTTTTTAGCCAAATAAGCTAAAACAAAGCTCCAGAGAAGTCAGTACAAGATCAGACCAAGAAACCTGACAGCACTCAATCCTGAGGCACTGTAAATCTAGCACAAAGGCAGTGGCATATAATGAGATACAGCAATACTTCATGCACTGGGCTGCAGGTCTACAAGGTCAAGGGAAAGCACAGCAGTTCTGCAGCTTTAACAGGTCCAACAACATCAACAGTACTTGGCCATTTTCCCTTTTTTTTTTCTCAGTTAGAGACCACCTAATAATATATTTGACTTTTCAAGCTCTCTTGAACAAACTGCTTGTCATATTCCGTGAGCTCTACCATTTCATATGCATGTGCAATTCACTGTAGATCCTTTAAAATGATTTGTTTCCCCCTGACATATTATTGAAAATAATCCAGTACACTAGTTCAGTAAAACCCAGGGCAGGCTAGAGATGTGGAAAGCTCAAGATTAAAATTTCCTCCAGCTGTCTTCACTAGAAGAAATTCCCCTTGAAAGCCACTTGGTAACCAGATTTTCCTTTGGGGGCTACTGAAAAAAAATAAGTTGCTATTCCCATACAATTTTGTGCTGGCAGAGCACACATCGAGTATCTCAACTGTTTTGCTGGTCTTGATTTCAGCCAGTGTGCTGACAATTGGTTTGTAATGGTATTAGCATAATAAAGCTCAATACAGGATGTTGTGGATTGAAAAGATGCATTTGTTTTCAAGGTTGTAAAGCAAGCTGATTTTATGCTTTCACACGCTCTCACTCCCATACTCACCAGAAGCATCAGGTCTGTCTCTAAGTGGTCTGACCAAGATCACTTGTGCTCAACACAGAAGACAGCACACACCATCTGTCAAGTTCTCTGCATCTCTGGAGCTCCTCTTGACTGACAAATGAGTCTTTGGACAGATATTTTTTCTTCTCCTTCAGAAGCTATCACCTGTTTAGGGCTGATCTTTGCTGCAGAATCTGATTGCTTCGGTCACTACAAAGATAAAGCCACATCGCTGTCTCTGATTTTCCAGTTTTGGCATACATGTCAAAGACCTCTCTTGTCTGTTCTCCTGGCAGGTGAAGAGGGAAAGGAGTGATGTATGTGGTGCACTGAAGCCTTGCTGCCACACTGCCAGTGCCAGGGCTCTGCCTTTTTGACTCATGAGTCACCTACTTTGCAGACTGCAGGCTTTCCATTTTCAACCCTAACCATGACCCTAATCCTAAACCTTAACTCCTAACCCTTTCTTCTTCATGCTTTCTTGTATAGTCATTTAACCAGCTTCAAAGGAGCCCCAACTTAAATGCCTATACACTAACACACGGAGCGTAAGGAACAAGCAAGAGGAATTACAAGCGTTCACATGCCTGCAGGGCATCTTCATACACACTTCCTTCGTGCCAGTCTTAATATTTTTTTTTTAATGACTCTCCAGTGTGTAAACAAACAACACACCACTTTTCTTGGGTAAGTGCTTTTCCCCTAGAACTATTTTAGATTTATGAAATCAAATATCACCGTTTCTCTTGCTGTGTGGCAGATTCTCAAAGGTCGTCACAGGTGAAATAAAAGCAGAAGTTAGCAGAGAGGTAAAGAAAATGCAATCTGTACTCAGCACAGGTAATAGAATTTCATCATGAAGCCACATTAAATTAGTGTCCTACAAAAGCAGAACCCTGCCTACAGGAAAAAAATATGATTCAAATATTGTGTGATGGCTGCCCAGTAGCATTCCTATTGTTTGCTTTACCTTCCTTTCTTAGTGATTGCATCCATTTGTTGGGTCTTGACTTAAATTAGATTGTGAAAGGTCTCAAGGCAAGGTCATGTCATTCTATATGTTTCCAGCACAGAGTCACCTCACCTCATAGGTTTCTCAGGAATTGCTCTAATAGGAATAATAACAAGTAACATTTGACCTAGTAGGATTACTACATGTATGTCCTAATACATGCATGTTGGCTTAATCCCTTGATGTTTTGTCAGTGTTGGCTTCTTTAGCTTTAAAGCATAAAACTCTATCCTAAATATCTTTCCTAAAAACATAGCTTTGATATTACTCTTTATTTTACTCAAAATGCCATTGCTGTGTTTAAGCATTCTGCAAAGCAGTGCATAGCTAGCTACACATTTATTTTCTCTAGTTACCTGCTCTTACAAGAAAGCTGGGGAGGGACTTTTTAGGATGTCAGGGAGTGATAGGACTGGGGGGGAATGGAACAAAACTAGAAATGGGTAGATTCAGATTGGATCTTAGGAAGAAGTTCTTCCCCATGAGGGTGGTGAGACACTGGAACAGGTTGCCCAGAGAGGTGGTGGAAGCCTCATCCCTGGAAGTTTTTAATGCCAGGCAGGATGTGGCTGTGAGCAACCTGATCTAGTATGAGGTGTCTATGCCCATGGGACTAGATGATCCTTGAGCTCTTCTAACCCTGACAACTCTATGATTGCTGAGGCCAGGGGACTGAATGATGAACACACTTCAGCTTGCTAAGCAAGAGAACTTCTCTGTGATAACCTTCTGTTTGGATTTCCACGTCTTGGTACATTTCTATGTGTGACAATGCTTCAAATTCCCAGCTGGGGAAATTCACATCTCCAGTTTATAAGTGTTAGAGACTTATGTGACTCTTGTGCCATGGGATTGAAATGTAATTGTGGCCAAAGCCTTTTATGTGAGTAGTGTGTTAGCCTGCCGACCATAGGAAGTCACAGCTAGGAATCTATTGCATTGAGAAAACAGCTTGAAAGATCTCATGAAATTCCAGTGCATGAAAGAAAGAAATTAACAGCTATGTTTCCAGCCTACTAAGAATAAAAGACAACTACTAAATGCTTTTACACAGTTAATATTGCCTTAGTTGCACAGATATCTAATCAGCAAACACATGAATAGCTGCATACAGACTCTTTGCTCACCTTTCTCTTTCTTTAGGAAAAGCTAAATATGTGTTACTGCAATCTGCAGCTGGACTCTTGCAGCATACAATTGACTGAATTATCATAGATTCTTCAAACTTGTTGTCTCTGTTTCTAAAGAATTGGTCTGTTAATCCTTAAGCTTAATAGATTGCTGCTCTTAGACTGTTGCCCAACTGAAAATTCCTCCCCCACCCCCTATTCTTTATTAATTAAGCTTAGTAGGATGAAAGAGAGACACTTCTGCAGAGCAAACACAATTTGAGACTCTGCTGTGCAGTTGCAAAGACACTGCAGATGCTGAGATCACTTAAATCTCAAAGGGACAAAGGAAGATGGCTGTCATCAAAGCACAGGGATAAGCAGAAATAAGAAAGCTAGTTGAAACACCTGCTTACTGTAGATGAGTGTAACAAACATTCAGCAAATTACAAGTTTAAATCAAAATGAAGAACAGAAGTGTCTGAATCCCTTCCAGCTGGAAAACGCTCTGAACAAAACACCTCCCAAACCCTCACCAGCTTCAGCCTGCTGGTGCTTTTCCCACTCTGCACTGCACTTAACCATGTCACAGATATAACTGCATTACTTAAAGAAATACATTCCCCTCACACACCACACACCCTCCCCACCCCCCCCACACGTTTGCCACATCTCTCTCCTTTATTATGAAACCTCAATCTGAATTCATCTAAAAATGTCCCATGTGATTTGATCTGTGCCTAGTACATTGTGCTGTCTCCACATAATAGTTCTGCACTTCGGAGGGCCATTCACTGTTGGGTGATCTTTACATGTCCCCTGGAATTCCATCCCTCCTCATGCTAACAGCTGCTTTAATGGCTTTTGTCGTTCTGCAGATTTGCTTCAGACAGCTTCAAGTCCAAGCAAGCTTGAGGGAACACGTCTCACTTGTGGAATCCACAAGAGATGGGAAAGTGTTAGACAGATGTTTCATGCATTTTTGTGATTGAAATACCTTTAAGTTCAGGAAATATGAATTTGGTGTTTAATTAAGCCATAGTTCTCCTGGATCCTGGAGGTGTTCGAAAAAGGATTGGACATGGCACTTGAAGCCATGGTTTAGTTAGTCATGAGGTGTTAGGTATTAGGTAATAGGTTGGACTTGATGATCTCTGAGGTCTTTTCCAACCTTGTTGATCCTATGATTCAGCATCAGAACAAGAGGACACAGTCTCAAGCTGCACCAAGGGAAATTTAGGTTTGAGGTGAGGAGAAAGTTCTTCACAGAGAGAGTTGTTAGCCATCAGAATGTGCTGCCCAGGGAGGTGGTGGAGTCACCATCCCTGGAGGTGTTCAAGAGGGGATTGAACATGGCACTTAGCGCCATGGTTTAGTAGTCATGAGGTGTTGGGTGACAGGTTGGACTTGATGATCTTTGAGATCTTTTCCAACCTTATTGATTCTATGATTCTATGGAAATTTCCAAAGTGTTTGCTTAAGTCCTATTCTTTTGGTCTTCTGGGAAAGAAATGGGCAGCCCTAAAATTCTGCAGCCTGTAGTCCTTAATGTCATTCTGATCTCATAGGATCAGCTTTAAACATGACAATAAAAGCCCCAATCTCACAAAGAACTTACATACAGGCTTGATACTTCTTAAAGAAGTTTATTAAATCAGTGGGATACTCAAATGCTCTCCTGTTCAAGCATGCATGTCCTCTGTGAAAGCCCTGACTTAAACCCTGGAAATAAACAACATTGTTTTACTTTTGTGCACACTCCTCAAGTATACCTCAAGCACTGTGTGATTCCATCCAGCCCTAGAAATACTGAAAGGTACACTTGGGTGATGGCAAAGCCTTTGGCTTTAAGGTTCTTTTTGTGTTCATCTACTTCAGTCTTAGACTTCTGTAGCAAACAGGATTTCTCTAATTCCTCTGAGTAATGGATTATGTTACAAGCTCTCCTAGGCATAGTTTCCTCCTGTTAAGCCTAAATTTAGCTATTTCCTCCATGTATTTATTATTTTTTCTGCAGTAAACATAATTATGAAGCCACAGAGAAGTGAAGGCAGAGAATTTTTTGTAAGTGAAATCACGTCTAGTGTGTGCTGAGACTGAATAGTTCTGTGCTGGGGAACACCATGCTGCAGCAATTCTTCTTTAATTTTCTTGAAGTTCTGGTCCTTGCTCTGAGAAATATTTTTCTATTGTTGGAAAACAATGCATTTCACCACCAGTTTTGACAAGCAAATATTCAGCAACTGAAGGATAGAGAAGAAGTGGGGGGGGAAGAAAGAAAACAGCACCAACCAACCACCTTCCTGCTGTTGTCAGTTATGAGTTATTGATTTCCAAGAAAAGAGTTAAATGATGATAGAGAAATGTGCAAGCAGAGAACCAGCTGCTTTCGCCCTTGCCTCACCCACAAAATATGTTCCACAGGGTTTCTCCACACACAATCTCAGCACTTAATGCCTTAAAGAAAATCCCATCTTTCTCCAAAGAACCTGAAGGTATTAGCACAGCACAGTCAAATTAAAATGTCTGGACAATTACACTTTTTCATAGCAAAGCATGAACCATTTAATAGACAGACTTCTTTATCCTCAATACCCTGGGGCACTCTGATCCTCTGCTCAAGTCCCTGGTCTCATCTGCTGTAATTGCATGTGTCACAGCCTTCTTTTAGCTTATTATGTATATTACTTGAGTTGCTACAAGGAATTTTTACTATGGGACTTGAGACTAAATCGCCTTCCTTAGTTTTGCATTTTAGCCCACGTCAATATCGTTAGAGCAGCAACAAGTGGAAGTGGCAACTGGAATTCTTTTCTTGAGAGTGCATCTGGACATATGCAGATATCTCTGGAAAATTTGGCTGTATTTATGCTAAGAAAATGTTGAATTTTATGATCTAGAAATTCCATCTTTCTCGTGCTCAGAAGGGTTTTAGAGCTTCATTCATGGACTGCATATTGCAACGCTGAAAGTGACAAGGTTTCCACAACTGCAAATGCCTTTTCAGCTTGAATAGCCATCTCTGTAGGTCTCTCCAAAGCTGTGTCATGCTAGAAATCTTACATAATCATAGTGAAGACAATAAAACCATATTTGTCCCGTGCCTGAGTGCATTCATTCATACTGACAGAAAGCATTTCCTGACAAAGGAGAGTGAAGTGGGATAATTGTTATGAAGAGGAGAGGGACCCTGACTCTCTTTTTGCCCCTACGCTCTGTCTTACCTTACACTTCAAGCATCATGAGGGATTAAACTCCTGGCAGGTTAAATGTGCTGGTGATCTCTGTACAGTCAAACCTGCACTCACATGGATTTCAGATTCTTTCAAAATGTTAATGTAATGTTGAAAAACCATAGTAAAGAACTGACCATTCCATAAACTTCATAGCTAACCTATGAAGTGGGAAAAGAACTTCAAAAAACCCCATGTCCTATTCTAGAAAATGATTTATTTTTTTTCCTTAACATAGTAGAAGGACATTTTAGTTCTTTTTTTTTTTCCAAAGTTAATGCAATATTGTGCCATCTAATGCTTACATGCCAGCGAAATGGGTTAGATTCTTAAAGCCCAAAAAAGAACACCACATCGTTGCCTAACCTGTTTGGTGACTAACCTCTTACCAAACATTGTTTCTAAGTACATGGAATGACTCTTTGTAAAAGCCATCTGCTGTCTTTGAAAGGCTGAGCATCTGGGTCCCCATCTTCTGCTACTTACCACCCCCCAAGCTAGCTGTTGCCCCGTTTAGGTCCCCTGAGAAGGGCCCAATCTGGTATGTTTGCCTGCACATGCCTAACATACAGATAGCTACAGACTTTACACAAGCCACATCAGCCTTGGTTATATTTAATTAGAAATGATGCTAGCAGGACAGAGCTGCTGTTCTTCTTCTATTTTAATTGGGTTGTAATTAGGCCAATTATCTAACTTCACTACAGCCAAAGCACTGGAGCACCTCACGAGGATTATTGTTGTTATTATTATTATTATTATTATTATTATTATTATTATTAAGCATTTTAGCACTTCATTTTGTTGTTTTTTCTGTAGTTATAAAATATTATTCTCTGTTAGTAATTCTGACCTGTTAACATAAGTCTGTCTGAGTTTCTAAGCCTCTCTTTTGTTAAACTCGATCATTCTGGTGTACACTGTACACAATGACAAATCCATAATTCAGATGTGGACTAATAAATTTCCTCCAAGCCTATCCTCTTCCAGTTTGGGTTCTGAAAAGTGCTTAGGACAGCTTAGGGTTGTGCTAGCCTGGCTGCAGCTAGCAGCCCAAGATGTGGAAATGCATTTCCTTTTGATGAGAGAACAAGGCAAAATGGGGACAGCCTGAAACATGAGTTGTTTGCTCTGTGACAGGATCAATACCTACAGCACATCCCCAAGATGCTCTCAAAGCCACAGGACATTTATACTGCCTTCTTGCACCACAGATTAGTCAGAGTTGGGATATCTGTCATTGTTTCTGTCAAAACTACACAACTAGTTGCAAAGAAGAGCCCAAAATTCATTATCCCACGGCCAGAGTGACACACTTCTTTAAACTGGCAATGGGGAATTTTCCTTGGGAGAAGGGATCTTTTGTTTCAAGACAATATATTTTTTTCCACTGATTGTAACATTTAGGCATCTTACTCTTGACCCCTGGTAAGATCATTAGCATCATTAACAACATTTTATAAAGCACACAGTCATTCTCTGTGACTGAAACAGTCACATATTGGTCCCCTTTCTCTTCCTCCTCTGTCTGTGAAGGTTCTGCATACCAGGCAGGTTTCTTCTTCCCCTTCCTATCAGCCTGAAGTTTCCTGGTCTTCAGGCTGACTTCTTCCCTTCGTACCAGACTTGAAGGCCCCAAGCACTCAACCAGCCAGTTGGTGGTTGTGACCCCATCACAGAGCAGGGAAATAAAAGAGCACAGACTGTAAAATTCAATAGTTGCAAGTCCTAAGTAGGACTTGGGCTCATGACCCCTGGTGCTCATGGATGCCTTCACCATCACCTGCTTCCTTCAAGTATTACATGAGTGACTCCTACTCCTTTATGTGTTTTTCAGTACAGATTATGATTGTAAGATTGACACAAGTACAGTGGTACAAGTGGATCCTATTTGCAGAGGGTGCAGGTGATTAGGAGCCATGAGCTAAGCTGTGCTATAAATTCTGTGCTGTCTGCTTACAAAATTGTGCTACACTGATTCTGCTCCTCAAAACCCTGTGCTACCCTGATCATAAGATTCAATTCTATGCTGATCATAAAATTCTATTGGAAAAATAAAGCTTTAATGGCAGCTAAAAATTAGTGCCATCATCATTCTACCCCTGGTCTCCAAAAAAATCTTGTTTGTCCCCAAAGTGTGAGGTGATACTGAGTCTTATCTATAAACTATCTATCAGGGGCCTCCCCTGCCTTCTGTGTGGTTATAAGAAGGAACTTCAGCCTCTGAAATGCTTTAAGCATTAGAAATATACTTTTGAAAAAGTTATTGTTGTCCCTAAGGTGTTTGTGAATGTGTAAGAAGATGTATTGATGGTTGCTGTGTGTGGTGCTCTGAAAAGCAATATTTAAAGAAGAAAAACAAATTAGGGGGGGGGGGAAGGCAAAAAAAAATACTAGCAAAACCAAACCTTTTAATTTTAGCATGCATAATTTGATCCTTGTCTTCATCATTAAAAATAGTCTTTTCTTTTTTCCTGCTGCCTTCTGTCTCCTTGTTGCTATTTCTGTGACAAAAGACTTTCTGAATTGTGCAATTCCTGAGTTCCATGTCAATCACCTCTTATATTTCAGCCCTAAATGTAAATGTTAATGAGCTAATTAAAGACCTTCTATTGAAAATAAATGCTCACTAGTAGGAGTGCTACTTTCTGTACTTTATAAGTAGGGTTCTTAGCATAATCCATACATCTCTGGCTGCTATTTGCAGATATAATTTAACCTGCTGATTACTTAACAGTTCATTTTACTGCTCTTATTTATTATCAGTTAAAACGTTAAGAAGTTAACACTTCAACATTCTTTACGTCAAGGCCAGGCTGGATTATGACTCTGAGCAACCTGACCTAGTGTGAGGTGTCCCTGCCTATGGCAGGGGGGTTGGAACTAGATGGTTCCTGAGGTCCCTTCCAACCCTAACAATTCTATGGTTCTACACAGTTGTTAAAATTCACACCTGTGTTATCATTTTAGATCACAATCAAAATATGCTCTGAAACAAATCCCTCTGTAATCTGA
Organism: Dryobates pubescens; assembly: GCF_014839835.1. Lineage (NCBI taxonomy): Eukaryota > Metazoa > Chordata > Aves > Piciformes > Picidae > Dryobates > Dryobates pubescens. The sequence goes on along the minus strand of NC_071639.1, from coordinate 8,739,365 downwards.
CAGAATTTGTGGGATCTGAGATGAGTGCTGCTGCTGTCTCTGGTCTGCTTCATGTTTGGCTCGTGGTGCCAAATATCTATCTTGCAGACATAGCTTTTTGAGTAACAAGTGCCTGCAACAAGCACTTCTTGCAGCTGCAGTTATTGTTTGTCACAAACAGGAGATTTGCTTATTGTTTGTCTTACATAAACATTATACAGATTTAGTTCCCACTCTTTCACTGAGCTTGTTCTTGAGGCAAACAAAAAAATCAATAAACTTTTCCAGGATAAGTCAAAATAACTGCCCAAAGAAGAATAATACTCAACACAAAACTGCTTTACTACATTGCACAAGTCAGCTCTTTGCTTTGGGAAGTCTACGCAGAAACCAAGGCTTGTTGTAAAAACATTAAGCCAGGTCTCAGTTATGTTCAGGAATGTGAACATGTGAATCATCAGTGAGCACATCTGCCTTGAAAATCACATACTCAGACTTGGCATAAGTGACTGTAGATGATTCAACGGCATGGTTTTGTTTGAAGGGTAGCACATCTGTAATTGGTTTGATTGTCCAAAGGATGTGAGATACACTTTTGTGTGTGTGTGTCTTATTTTTAGTATTTTCTCTCTTTTCATTTCTCTGTTAAAGGGACAAGAATTCCTCAGCTGTTTCATAATCTGCATATCTGACACATCAAGCACCAATAAGCCAAAGTTGGCAGCTGTGCTTACATTCTGTAGGCATTCGTTCTGTTAAGAGTCCTCCTGCATGCTTTCTGCATTCCTTTTGTCAACACCGAGGCTTGATCTTATGCTCAGACAAAATTTTTCAGTCAGCCAGTCCATAAGATATCTCTGCTCTGAAGCAGGCAGATGTTTCCACTGACATTAATGCCACCCCAGTTCTCAGCGTGCTCTATTGGTGCTGTACCAGACACGGCAGAATTTGAACACTAGTTGTGAAATTAAGCTGCTGAAGCTGCTGAACCGCAGTGGACTTACTGGCTCAAGTCAGCCTTCATCTGTGATTGGAATAAAGATGCTGGACCACGAGTGGCCTGCAACATTGAGCTGCAGGAGTGCATTTGCTTTAGTCACTTGGACTGAGTGATAACTTGCATAGGACTACACAGGAAATTTCTGTGTAACTTGTTTGTGAGGAGTTTCAGTTTTGTGTGTCATTGACTGTTTCATCTGAGTGAAAAAAAACCACATATTTGTGAGCATGCTTGATTGCAGGTAGAAGTCCAAATTGAGAAAATTACTTTGTAGCTTTCACAGAGCCCAAAGGTGGCATTGTCTGTGTGTAACACCGAGGGAAGTCCTGTGAGCACCCTGCATCAGACTTTCTGTCCATGGTCTAAATAGGGCAGGGAGCTAGGGATGTGGCAGGGACCTTTTGACATAGTCTCTGCATACCCAGATTTTTATTTAAGGGAAACCAGAGAAAGACAATGATAGATGAAGAGTGGTCATTCACTTCATTTCATAAGGGTTTATATCCAGGTCCACAAGTTAGGAAGCGTTTTCAGCTCCAGCAGTTTAAATGTAGTGCTAGAGATTAGACTATAGCAGGGCTGCTAGTCAGTACAATTGATCACAGTTGGATGCACACAGCCCTGAGATTACCACCTGTCTTCTCATTGCACAGCCTGGTTTGAAGGCTGCCTAACCTCAACTAATATGAGTGGTAATGATGAGCAGAGCACACGAGCTTGGATGCAACCTTATGTTTGCCCAGCTATGTGCTTTCCTAAACCATAATGTTCAACCACTCTGGAGGGCAGGCAGCTGCACTCTTGTCCATTTCACATGCACTCAAAAGGAGGAGATTCCAGATTCCTAGTGAGGAAGTATACAGATGGCCAGTCTGATTTTGCTTGTCCTGGCTTGACTCTGGGGAAGTGTAGTGTAATGTAAAGTAGGAAATGTGGAAATTCTGCCTTGGCAAGCATATTTTTTATCATGGAAGCTGGAAATCAGTGAAATTCTGGTTTTAGAATGAGCAAGGAAGAGGAACTTGAAATTTGCCCTCATGTCTAATATGGAAATTAGAGACAGGTCAACTTATTGACTAAAGCAGTCTTGCATTTTTATTTCCTTTTCATGGCAGCTTGAAGCCTGCTAATTTCTTGACTTCCAAAGCCTGTAATATCCCTGTCATCCTATGGATCCCTATTGTCCATTTGCCTTAGAGATGTAATAATATGCATTTAAAAGATGTTACAAGCAGTGACTGCAGTTTTATACAGTCATTAATAGGTTTAAATATTGCTTTGACATAACCTTATTTATAGTTCATTGTAGAAAGTTGTACATTATATTTTCACAAGCTTTCTATCCTAGCAGCTTGGCCATCATGTATTAAATATTGTTATTTGGCTGTCATAATGTTTTTGCTTCACTTAAGAAGTGAGAAAAAGATAGCTCATTCACAGCTCTCTTCATGAAATATCTTCATAAAGGGCAGGGTTATCTTTAACATGTGATGCTACTGTCAGACTTCAAATACAGCACATTTTATGCTAGAATCAGTCTTACAAATGTACTTTTTATTCTTATTAAGTGTCTTTACATGCTTATAGTTCACAAATCACAGAATCACAGAACTGTCAGGGTTGAAAGGGACCTCAAAGATCATCCAGTTCCATGCCATGGGCAGGGACACCTCACACTAGATCAGGTTGCCCAGAGCCACATCCATCCTGACCTTCAAAACCTCCAGGGATGAGGCTTCCACCACCTCCTTGGGCAACCTGTTCCAGCGTCTCACCACCCTCATGGGGAAGAACATTTTCCTAACATCCAATCTGAATCTACCCACTTCTATTTTTGCTCCTTTCCCCCTAGTCCTATCACTACCCAGCATCCTAAGAAGTCCCTCACCAGCTTTCTTGTAGGCCCCCTTAAACCAGGGACCTATAATATAAATATTAAACATTTATATACACACATATGTATACACATATATAAAAAATTATATATAATTTAATATATATTGTGTGTATATATATATTTAATACAAATACTACATATAAACCAGGTCCCACAGCACCACATCTCTGCCTCTCTGAAACACCTCCAGGGATGGCAATTCAACCACCTGCCCGGGAAGACTGTTCCTGGGCTTGAGAGCTCTTTTAGTGAAGTTGCTTCTAATATCCAACCTAAACCTCCCCTGGTGCAACTTGCAGCCATTTCCTCTCATCCTGTCACTTGTTACTAGGGAGAAGAGATCAACACCCACCTTGCTCCAACCTTCTGGCTTGTAGACTTCTGAAAATAACTGGCAGATCCTTTTTTTCACCATCATTTTCAGCTGATAGACTTCCCACTTAGCTGCACTGCTTCCTATCATTCTAGTCCTCACTGTTATGTTGCACTTTCTGTTTAGTACCCTAAATCTGCTGGGTTCTGACATTATCACTTTAGTATGTCAACAACAATATTTCTGTGCCAGCATCATTTATGAAAGCACTAAAGAGAGTGGTCTGAAGGTCAGTTTCAGAGTGCTATTACTGGTGACACTCTTCCAACCTACTCCTAACACCTATTTAGCTCCCTTGCAAACACCTAAATTTTAAGTCTTATTCTGATCATTGTTTTGGGTGGTGTTTTTTTCTAGCTAGAAATGACTGAGCTCTCCAAATACTTGTTATTTTCCTCTTTCCTTTCTTCTTCCTGCTGCTGTGCAGCACTGCAACTGTTCCATGTCCTCTGCCTCCTTTGAGCACACCGTGGGCCATGTTCTGTGTCTCAGCATGGGTACATGACCCAGTGGCAGGAGTCTGGTGCAAACTAACCTCTTATCTTTAGGATTGCATGAATTCCTACAGCATCAAATGCTTCAATGTACCCCTTGCTGACAAAAGACCTTTTCTGTGGCGTATTGAGGCTTCAATCCCCACGCTTGTCTGGTATAAATAGGTGAGTTACTTATAGCATTACAAAATGAGAACAAATTCTGCATAAAAGCTTGTACTGTGGTCTACTCCTATTCTATTCTATTCTATTCTAGTCCTATTCTATTCTATTCTATTCTATTCTATTCTATTCTATTCTATTCTATTCTATTCTACTTGTAAGCAGCCATCCAACTCTAGAATCAATTTGCAAGTACAGCACTTGAGCATACAAGTTTGGGGATTTTATATTAAGGAGACAAATGGTGTTTCATTTTCTCTGCCATCTCCAAGCCATATCTCTGTACAACACACAGCAAAGCAGACCTCACACAATTTGCCTATGGTCTAGATTGAGGCTAATGTCAAAAAGTCTAGGAAGTTAAAATAGATATTTAGGGGGTAAACTAAATGCTTGAATCTGTGAAGGCCTGAACAAGACCTAATAACACCAAAGAAAGTTGTGCTTTGCTGCGTTCGGAAATTGAAGCTTAGTCAGAGAAAATTAGGTTAGAGGATCAATAGAGAAGGATTATTTTAGACAGAAAACATGGATTTATGTTGGTTCTCACACTGCTTACAGAATGTTCATTATCTAGTTTTGGCTGGTTTTTAGTATCCATCTGTTTTAGCATCAGTTTATACTCTGATGAGTAGAATTAAGGTAATACATCACTGTGTCTGTAAACACTGCGTCGCTGCCTTCCAGCACCAGCCTGGGACCACATCCTCTCATGTTCAAAGTTAATGAGCAGGACGGAAAAAGTGGAAAGAAGAAAAAACAAAGACATCTTGGGGGAGGAAGAATAGAATCATAGAATTGTTAGGGTTGGAAGGGACCTCAAGGAATAGATTCTTTAAGTCACAAGATAGATACTTAGGAGGGAATTCAGTAATTTTCTAGGTGGAGTTTATCCCTTAAGTCCATTTCTTTATTTCAACAAAACTAGATCCAATTTCTCATGTCCATATTTGGAGAATCTCATCCCTGGACTGATGAAAACCCTATTATCTCCTTCCTTTCCAGAGATCTTAGTCAAAATATGTTAATTTAATAAATATTCTGAAAACAGGGTGGGTATGTGGCATCTCTTCCACTCTTCCTCTGAGCTAACACACAGCCCTCATTTGAGTGGTTTAAATTGCTATTTTAAAGGGCACTTGCAGTAATATTTTGTTTTAAATTAAAGCTCTAAAAATTACTTTTCCACTCTGTGGGTTGCACTTCCTCCCATGGCTCATTTACCCTGCAGTGCTATTTCCATTCTTGCTGCTGTACTCCAGGCTGAGACTGTCAGTTGTGCTTTCCTTTCACTGACAAAGAAAGAAATCCCATGGTTGCCACTGTCAAGAACATTTCTCCGCCTTCATTCCACAGGGACATCAACAAGATGTTTGATCCCTCTCTGTGCACTCTTCTGTCATAGGGGTGATCACCTAAGCTTGGGCTGCCTTTACTTCTTCCTTCCACTGACAGTCACTGCTTGACATGTTATCATCATGCATGCAGAATCCTGCTTTTCTCATGTCCAAAGGTCTAACTGAACAATAAAAACCTTCAGTCAGTCCTTCCACCTCCCAGGCACTGGGAAAAAGTAAATAAGTAAGCAATAGTCATTGTCTGAGAATCAAACTCTGAAGTGACTTCTAGTTCTTGGCAAGAAGGAAATAAAGAGCTTAGAAAGATTAGCTAGAAGAAACAACAAAACAATACTCACTTATATATGACCTGGCATGTTCTCATTAATATTTACTATTTCCAGGGTAGGGATAATGTTGGTTTAGTTTACACAGAGCTCCTATAAAACACTGTGCACACACAAAAATGTACCAAAATTAGAGAAATAATCTGGCAAGGTCAGTCATCATATATGAAATGATTCCTCTTATTTACATTTAAAGCATTCTTTTATCACCAAGTCTGGAACAGGGACCACCATCTTTCATATTCTGGTGTCAGCTAATTCTCCCTCGTCTTCTATCCCTGCACCTTTGCCCTTCCCTTTTGGACTAGCAGTGTCCCATCAGTTCATCCTCCCTGCTCAAATGATCTCGTCTGATGCCCTTTATTTCCCTGCACATCTAGAACTTCCTGATATGATTCACCAGGACTATTTCCTTCTGCCAGTTCAGCCCACAGTATTAATTTCCTTTTTCCATTCTAATTCATTGATGATGAATAATGTATTGCTTTTAAATTTCAAATCTTACTCACTTCAGTTTACTCTCAAGTAGTTGAGACTGAGCAAGAAAATGGGAGAAATTAATTTCCTTCCACTGGAATCAGAATACAAGCAACTGAGCACTCCACCTGGAAGTGGAAAAGTAGTAAAATGGAATGAAATTAAGTGAGAGATGGACTATAGAACAGGAGTAGGTAAAACTGAGGGCACACTTGTATGAAAGGGCAACACTAACACTTGGTGAAGTGACTGAACTGGAAACAGACTAGGGAATCAGCTCCTGTGAGATGGAAGTGGAAAGGAGTAAATACAGCCCAAATTCAAACTGAGAGAAGAAAAAGATCTCCACAGGAGAGGGCCTAAACCAGGTGACATGAGGGACATAAATAAATAAATAAATAGCTTTAATACTTTCAATTCCTGCTGCAAGCAGCATTTCTGTTTACTACCTAGTGAGTGATAACTGTAGATTAGTAGAAAGAAAAGGCTTTGTTACAAATATACTCAGTGTGCAGTTAGAAATGTAGCATAGCTAATGGTAGTGTAAGCCTCAGCCTGCCTGAGGAGCAGGTGTATTGCTGCTAGGACAGATATATGAGAATGCTTAATATTTCAGCTGAGTGAGGAAAAGGCTCTTGAACAGCTGATTATTCTTTGATCTTGTCCTATCAGTTACATGGTGAAATTTGTCTCTCCTCCAAACTGCAGATAATTCCACTCTCATAAACTGGCAGTGTAGTTTTGATTGCATTGTAGCAATAAAAAACCTCCCCAAATTGGTTTCAGTGGAATTCAGTCACCTGCCTGTTAAATATTGTTAAATATCTGCATTGAGCCAAAAGCCTGAGAATTATTTCAACTGAAGCTGACTTAATTTGGTAAAAAATTACATCTAGAAATTACTGTGTTAATACTGCCTTCAGCAGGGGCATGGGCATCATTGTAGTGTGCTCTGTGAGCTTGATTAAAATACAGAATTGTGGGAACTGCAAAACTGATCCAGCAGCATCCTTGGTGTTTTCAACTTAACAGATAAGCCATCAAAACAGACTACTAAGGTTTAAATGGAATAGAATAGAGTAGAGTAGAAAGGAGAAGAGAAGAGAAGAGAAGAGAAGAGAAGAGAAGAGAAGAGAAGAGAAGAGAAGAGAAGAGAAGAGAAGAGAAGAGAAGAGAAGAGAAGAGAAGAGAAGAGAAGAGAAGAGAAGAGAAGAGAAGAGAAGAGAAAGAAGGATAGCTTGGACTCAGTGATCTCAAAGGTCTTTTCCAACCTGGTCAATTCAACTCAATTCAATTCAAGTCAAGTCAAGTCAAGTCAAGTCTAGTCTAGTCTAGTCTAGTCTAGTCTAGTCTAGTCTATATGAGGAAAGACTGAGAAAGCTGAAAGAAAGAAGGCTATGGAGAATCTTATCAATCTATATAAATATCTTTGTACAGCTGAGGGTGCAAAGATGCAGCCAGGCTCTTTTCAGGGGTGCCCAGTGCCAGCACTGGCACAGGTTTCCCAAGGAGGTTGTAGAGTCTCCATCTTTGGAGAGATTCAAGAGCTGTCTGGAACAGTGCTGGGAAACTGACTGTGGGTTTTTGAGGCATTTGTTTGTGTGGTGGCTTGCTTTTTTGGGTTTTGGTTGGGGTTTTGTTTTGTCTTTTTGTTGCTTTTCTGTCTTTTCTTTTTTTAGTATGTGGGGTTTGTGTTTGCAGGGTGTGTTTTGTGGTTTGTGTGGTTTTTATTCCTTCTGTCAAAATCTTAATCTAAATTTTTCTCATCTATTTCTACAGTAGCTCGGAAGAAAAGGGGGAAGATAAAGAATCTCAAGGCTTGTCAAAATCCTCCCCCTCACTCCCACTCTCATTTGAAAAAAAAAATCCAGTTAAATTTGAGCATCTTGTCAAAATGACAAATAAGCTTGCAAAGAGTCACTCTTGCCCATGCCTTCCCCAGAGAAATCCCTGAAGTGCAGTGACAAACTTTCAGGGATAAGTGGTATATTCCTGGGTGGAGAATCCACTGCCCTTCCTTTATCCTTGTCCTTTAGAGTGTTGTAAAGCAAAGACATTATATGTGGCTTGCTACAACACCTAACCAGTGGTGGGATTTCTTAAGCCACACTCACAGAGAAACTCTGTTTAGGATTCTGAAGAAGATGGCACTAATACATGGAACAGTGGGTGGACAGCTGCTGTGGTGTGATGATTTTGGGGGTGTGGGTTTGGGTTGATGTTAGGAACAGGACTGTCTGGATTTTGAACTTGGTTGATTGCAGTCTGAAATGTTTATTCATTTCACCTCAGCTGTACTTGTGGGAGGAGTTTGGTTACATGCCCAGTAGCAACTTCAGTATAGCACCGCAGAAGAAGCCAGAAGAGAAAACTCATATTGGATCAATAGCATTTAAGTGAGTCTGTAGGCACGTTGTGCAGCCCCAGAATGGCATGAAAAGCCAAATCTCCCAAAGTTCAGACAGCAACAAAGTGTAACTTATGAAGAATAGAATAAAAATGCTCCACTGGACTTCTGAATGGTGCTTTTGGAGTCAAGGACTTATCTGAAAGGTGCTGTGGGAGTGTGGGGAGAAGTCCCTGGTGCCCACCACTGGCCAGCTGCCTGCTGGCTGGCTTCTCAGCAAAATGCCATCAGCCTCAACAGAGTTGCTAGGCAACAGTCACTCTTAAAATTGTGGAGAGGTTTTTTAATTCTCTTCCCTCACTTTCTCACACAGGTAAAATACTCTCTTTTGTTAGAGTGATATTACAGCTTTGAGATTCAGAGTTATTTTCAGCTGTGCTGTTGAAATAACCATGGAAATAGGCTTTGATATATAAGCACTGAAGAGCAGAACTTCATATTCAAAGTATTTGTTTGCCACTGTGTATTCCTAAACCTGTACCATCCTAAGTGCACAAAAGGACTATGGTGCATCTACTTTGAAATTAAGCCTCATTCCAAGGCTTAGTGGTCAATAGTGTCCTTTATAAACAGATTTTGAAAGTATTTTAGCCACCTCCACAGTTCCTGCAACAGTCATTTGCTACAGCTTCACCCCTCACAAGCTCCCAATAGGTGTACTACTGAGGTCTCAGCTATGTAAATCTGAGTTTCTTTCAGGTGAGGACCTTCATTCCTTCACCTTCAGACCTGAATTTAGAGTCATGGTGCTCCTATCCTCCCACTGGGCATTAAGATATCTCACGTGAGTTTAGGAGCTGCCTTGTAGCCCTCATAAGAACAACGATGGAGTTTATTGGTGATCAGCCACCTCTCAGAAAATTTCATGCTACTTATTTAAGGCTGCCAAAATACACTGCAGAAAACTGTATCACAGACCAATCTCTCTGAAGTTAATGCACATCAGCTGCACATGGTACAGGAGAATAAAGAAAGAAATTATTTGTTTCTCTGGTCTGTCTTGCTAGCTTTCTTCAGTTTTGGGCTGACCTTTTTTGAGTCTTCTCAGCAGCTTCTGGGTAATGCTTTTTAAACTGCAGCAAACTGCTTCCCCAGGCTGCAGAAAGGATAGGATTTGCCTCCTTCACCTTCACACAGGAACCCAGGATATCAAAGCTACCTATCACATTTGTAGAAATGGCACATTTTGGCAAAACCTTGGCAAAACCATACATATAATGTATCTAAGTATGATTCAGAACAAAAACCTTCAAAGAGTTTGTGTTTGCAAAGTCTCACCTGTCAAAACCTCAAAAAGTGGCTTTTAAAGGCTGAATTGCTGTTGAGAGTTAAGATTTTCAGCACA